>NC_134580.1:61539957-61884240 GCF_037038515.1 Microtus pennsylvanicus | reverse complement strand
TTGTGTATATTGTGATTACTGTAACTATGTAAAGACGTGTTACATTTGTGTATATTGTGGAGCATTAATGTAACTATGCTACACTTGTTTACGTTGCATTTGTTTAACTATGTAAAGATGTATTACATTTGTGTATATTGTGGTATATTACTATAACTATGCTACACTTGTTTACGTTGCATTTGTTTAACTATGTAAAGATGTGTTACATTTGTGTATATTGTGATTACTGTAACTATGTAAAGATGTGTTACATTTCTGTATATTGTGGAGTACTACTGTAACTATGTAAAGACGTGTTACATTTGTGTATATTGTGGAGTATTACTGTAACTATGTAAAGATGTGTTATTTTGCGTATATTGTGGAGTATTACTGTAACTATGTAAAGATGTGTTACATTTCTGTATATTGTGGAGTATTACTGTAACTATGTAAAGATGTGTTACATTTGTGTATATTGTGATTACTGTAACTATGTAAAGATGTGTTACATTTGTGTATATTGTGGAATATTACTGTAACTATGTAAAGATGTGTTATATTTGTGTATATTGTGGAATATTACTGTAACAATGTAAAGATGTGTTACATTTGTTTATATTGTGTAATATAACTGTAGCTATGTATAGATGTGTTACATTTGTGTATATTATGGAGTATTACGGTAACTATGTAAAGATGTGTTACATTTGTGTATATTGTGATTACTGTAACTATGTAAAGACGTGTTACATTTGTGTATATTGTGGAGTATTACTGTAACTAG
Organism: Microtus pennsylvanicus; assembly: GCF_037038515.1. Lineage (NCBI taxonomy): Eukaryota > Metazoa > Chordata > Mammalia > Rodentia > Cricetidae > Microtus > Microtus pennsylvanicus. The sequence goes on along the minus strand of NC_134580.1, from coordinate 61,883,471 downwards.
GTAAAAATGTGTTACATTTGTTTATATTGTGGAGTATTACTGTAACTATGTAAGGATGTATTACATTTGTTTATATTCTGGAATATTACTATAACTATGCTACAGTTGTTTACGTTGCATTTGTTTAACTATGTAAGGATGTGTTACATTTGTGTATATTGTGATTACTGTAACTATGTAAAGATGTGTTACATTCGTGTATATTTTGGAGTATTACTGTAACTATGTAAAGATGTGTTACATTTGTGTATATTGTGGAGTATTACTGTAACTATGTAAAGATGTGTTACCTTTGTGTATATTGTGGAATATTACTGTAACAATGTAAAGATGTGTTACATTTTTTTATATTGTGTAATATACCTGTAAGTATGTATAGATGTGTTACATTTGTGTATATTGTGGAGTATTACTGTAACTATGTAAGGATGTATTACATTTGTGTATATTCTGGAATATTACTATAACTATGCTACACTTGTTTACGTTGCATTTGTTTAACTATGTAAAGATGTGTTACATTTGTGTATATTGTGGAATATTACTGTAACTATGTAATGATGTGTTACATTTGTGTATATTGTGGAATATTACTGTAACAATGTAAAGATGTGTTACATTTGTTTATATTGTGTAATATAACTGTAACTATGTTTAGATGTGTTACATTTGTGTATATTGTGGAGTAATACTGTAACTATGTAAGGATGTGGTACATTTGTGTATATTGTGATTAATGTAACTATGTAAAGACGTGTTACATTTGTGTATATTGTGGAGCATTACTGTAAATATGCTACACTTGTTTACATTGCATTTGTTTAACTATGTAAAGTCGTGTTACATTTGTGTATATTGTGGAGCATTACTGTAACTATGCTATACTTGTTTACGTTGCATTTGTTTAACTATGTAAATATATATTACATTTGTGTATAATGTGGAATATTACTATAACTATGCTACACTTGTTTACGTTGCATTTGTTTAACTATGTAAAGATGTGTTACATTTGTGTATATTGTGATTACTGTAACTATGTAAAGATGTGTTACATTTGTGTATATTGTGATTACTGTAACTATGTAAAGATGTGTTACATTTCTGTATATTGTGGAGTACTACTGTAACTATGTAAAGACGTGTTACATTTGTGTATATTGTAGAGTATTACTGTAACTATGTAAAGTTGTGTTACATTTGTGTATTTTGTGATTACTGCAAGTATGTAAAGATGTGTTACATTTTTGTATATTGTGGAGCATTACTGTAACTATGCTACACTTGTTTGCGTTGTATTTGTTTAACTATGTAAAGATGTGTTACATTTGTTTATATTGTGGAGTATTACTGTAACTATGTAAAGATGTATTACATTTGTGTATATTGTGGAATATTACTGTAACTATGTAATGATGTGTTACATTTGTGTATATTGTGGAATATTAATGTAACAATGTAAAGATGTGTTACATTTGTTTATATTGTGTAATATAACTGTAACTATGTTTAGATGTGTTACATTTTTGTATATTGTGGAGTATTACTGTAACTATGTAAAGATGTGTTTCATTTGTGTATATTGTTACTACTGTAACTATGTAAAGATGTGTTACATTTGTGTATATTGTGATTACTGTAACTATGTAGAGATGTGTTACATTTCTGTATATTGTGGAGTACTACTGTAACTATGTAAAGACGTGTTACATTTGTGTATATTGTGGTGTATTACTGTAACTATGTAAAGATGTGTTACATTTCTGTATATTGTGGAGTACTACTGTAACTATTTAAAGTCGTGTTACATTGGTGTATATAGTGGAGTATTACTCTAACTATGTAAAGATGTGTTACATTTGTGTATATTGTGGAGTATTACTGTAACTATGTGAAGATGTGTTACATTTGTGTATATTGTGATTACTGTAACTATGTAAAGATGTGTTACATTTGTGTATATTGTGGAATATTACTGTAACTATGTTAAGATGTGTTACATTTGTGTATATTGTGGAATATTACTGTAACAATATAAAGATGTGTTACATTTGTTTATATTGTGTAATATAACTGTAACTATGTACAGATGTGTTACATTTGTGTATATTGTGGATTATTACTGTAACTAGGTAAAGAAGTGTTACATTTGTGTATATTGTGGAATATTACTGTAACTATGTAGAGATGTGTTACATTTGTGTATTTTGTGATTACTGTAACTATGTAAATACGTGTTACATTTGTGTATATTGTGGAGCATTACTGTAACTATGCTACACTTGTTTACGTTGCATTTGATTAACTATGTAAAGATGTGTTACATTTGTGTATATGGTGGAGTATTACTATAACTATGTAAAGATGTGTTACATTTGTGTATATTGTGATTACTGTAACTATGTAAAGATGTGTTACATTTGTGTATATTGTGGAGTATTACTGTAACTATGTAAAGATGTGTTACATTTGTGTATATTGTGGAGTATTACTGTACCAATGTAAAGATGTGTTACATTTGTGTATATTGTGGAGTATTACTGTAACTATGTAAAGATATGTTTTTGTGTATATTGTGATTACTGTAACTATGTAAAGATGTGTTACATTTCTTTATATTGTTGAATATTACTGTAACTACGTAAAGATGTGTTACATTTGTTTATATTGTGGAATATTACTGTCAGAATGTAAAGATGTGTTACATTTGTTTATATTGTGTAATATAACTGTATCTATGTAAAGATGTGTTACATTTGTGTATTTTGTGATTACTGTAACTATGTAAAGATGTGTTACATTTGTGTATATTGTGGAGTATTACTGTAACTATGTAAAGATGTGTTACATTTGTGTATATTGTGATTACTATACCTATATAAAGATGTGTTACATTTGTGTATATTGTGGAATATTACTGTAACTATGTAAAGATGTGTTATATTTGTGTATATTGTGGAATATTATTGTAATAATGTAAAGATGTGTTACATTTGTTTATATTGTGTAATATAACTGTAACTATGTATAGATGTGTTACATTTTTGTATATTGTGGAGTATTACCGTAACTATGTAAAGATGTGTTACATTTGTGTATATTGTGATTACTGCAAGTATGTAAAGATGTGTTACATTTCTGTATATAGTGGAGCATTACTGTAACTATGCTACACTTGTTTACGTTGCATTTGTTTAACTATGTAAAGATGTGTTACATTTGTTTATATTGTGGAGTATTACTGTAACTATGTAAAGATGTATTACCTTTGTGTATATTGTGGAATGTTACTATAACTATGCTACACTTGTTTACGTTGCATTGGTTTAACTATGTAAAGATGTGTTACATTTGTGTATATTGTGGAGTATTACTTTAACTATGTAAAGACGTGTTACATTTGCGTATATTGTGGAGTATTACTGTAAATATGTAATGATGTGTTACATTTGAGTATATTGTGGAGTATTACTGTAACTATGTAAAGATGTGTTACATTTGTGTATATTGTGATTACTGTAACTATGTAAAGATGTGTTACATTTGTGTATATTTTGGAATATTACTGTAACTATGTAAAGATGTGTTATATTTCTGTATATTGTGGAATATTATTGTAACAATGTAAAGATGTGTTTCATTTGTTTATATTGTGTAATATAACTGTAACTGTGTATAGATGGGTTACATTTGTGTATATGTGGAGTATTACTGTAACTATGTAAAGATGTGTTACATTTGTGTATATTGTGATTACTGTAAATATGTAAAGACGTGTTACATTTGTGTATATTGTGGAGCATTACTGTAACTATGCTACACTTGTTTACGTTGCATTTGATTAACTATGTAAAGACGTGTTACATTTGTGTATCTTGTGGAGCATTACTGTAACTATGCTACACTTGTTTACGTTGCATTTGTTTAACTATGTAAAGATGTTTTACATTTGAGTATAATGTGGAATATTACTATAACTCTGCTACACTTGTTTACGTTGCATTTGTTTAACTATGTAAAGATGTTTTACATTTGGGTATATTGTGATTACTCTAACTATGTAAAGATGTGTTATATTTGTGTATATTGTGATTAATGCAAGTATAAAGATGTTTTACATTTCTGTATATTGTGGAGCATTACTGTAACTATGCTACACTTGTTTACGTTGCATTTGTTTAACTATGTAAAGGTGTGTTACATTTGTTTATATAGTGGAGTATTACTGTAACTATGTAAAGATGTATTACATTTGTGTATATTGTGGAATACTACTATAACTATGCTACACTTGTTTACGTTGCATTTGTTTAATTATGTAAAGATGTTTTACATTTGTGTATATTGTGATTACTCTAACTATGTAAAGATGTGTTATATTTGTGTATATTGTGATTACTGCAAGTATGTAAAGATGTGTTACATTTCTGTATATTGTGGAGCATTACTGTAACTACGCTATACTTGTTTACGTTGCATTTGTTTAACTATGTAAAGACGTGTTACTTTGCGTATATTGTGGAGTGTTATTGTAACTATGTAAAGATGTTTTACATTTGTGTATATTGTGGAGTATTACTGTAACTATGTAAAGATGTGTTACATTTGTGTATATTGTGATTACTGTAACTATGTAAATATGTGTTACATTTGTGTATATTGTGGAATATTACTGTAACTATGTAAAGATGTGTTATATTTGTGTATATTGTGGAATATTACTGTAACAATGTAAAGATGTGTTACATTTGTTTATATTGTGTAATATAACTGTAACTATGTATAGATGTGTTACATTTGTGTATATTGTGATTACTGTAACTATGTAAAGACGTGTTACATTTGTGTATATTGTGGAATATTACTATAACTATGCTACACTTCTTTACGTTGCATTTGTTGAAGTATGTAAAGCTGTTTTACATTTGGGTATATTGTGATTAACTATGTAAAGATGTGTTACATTTGTGTATATTGTGGAGTATTACTGTAACTAGGTAAAGATGTGTAACATTTGTTTTTATTGTGGAGTATTACAGTAACTATGTAAAGATGTATTACATTTGTGTATATTCTGGAATATTACTATAACTATGCTACACTTGTTTACGTTGCATTTGTTTAACTATGTACAGATGTGTTACATTTGTGTATATTGTGATTACTGTAACTATGTAAAGATGTGTTACATTCGTGTATATTTTGGAGTATTACTGTAACTATGTAAAGATGTGTTACATTTGTGTATATTGCAGAGTATTACTGTAACTATGTATAGATGTGTTACATTTTTGAATATTGTGGAATATTACTGTAACAATGTAAAGATGTGTTACATTTGTTTATATTGTGTAATATAACTGTAACTATGTATACATGTGTTATATTTGTGTAAATTGTGGAGTATTACTGTAATTATGAAAAGACGTGTTACATTTGTTAATATTGTGGAGTATTACTGCAACAATGTAAAGATGTGTTACATTTGTGTATATTGTGGAATATTACTGTAATAATGTAAAGATATGTTACATTTGTTTATATTGTGGTATATAACTGTAACTATGTAAAGATGTGTTACATTTGTGTATATTGTGGAGTATTACTGTACCAATGTAAAGATGTGTTACATTTGTTTATATTGTGGAGTATTATTATAACTATGTAAAGATGTATTACATTTGTGTATATTTTGGAATATTACTATAACTATGCTACACTTGTTTACGTGACATTTGTTTAACTATGTAAAGATGTGTTACATTTGTGTATATTATGATTACTGTAAGTATGTAAAGATGTGTTACATTTGTGTATATTGTGGAGTATTACTGTAACTATGTAAAGATGTGTTACATTTGTGTATATTGTGGAGTATTACTGTAACTATGTAAAGATGTGTTACATTTGTGTATATTGTGATTACTGTAACTATGTAAAGATGTGTTACATTTGTGTATATTGTGGAGTATTACTGTAACTATGTAAAGATGTGTTACATTTGTGTATATTGTGGAATATTACTGTAACAATGTAAAGATGTGTTACATTTGTTTATATTGTGTAATATAACTGTAACTATGTATAGATGTTTTACATTTGTGTATATTGTGGAGTATTACTGTAACTATGTAAGGATGTGTTACATTTGTGTATATTGTGATTACTGTAACTATGTAAAGACGTGTTACATTTGTGTATATTGTGGAGCATTAATGTAACTATGCTACACTTGTTTACGTTGCATTTGTTTAACTATGTAAAGATGTATTACATTTGTGTATATTGTGGTATATTACTATAACTATGCTACACTTGTTTACGTTGCATTTGTTTAACTATGTAAAGATGTGTTACATTTGTGTATATTGTGATTACTGTAACTATGTAAAGACGTGTTACATTTGTGTATATTGTGGAGTATTACTGTAACTATGTAAAGATGTGTTATTTTGCGTATATTGTGGAGTATTACTGTAACTATGTAAAGATGTGTTACATTTCTGTATATTGTGGAGTATTACTGTAACTATGTAAAGATGTGTTACATTTGTGTATATTGTGATTACTGTAACTATGTAAAGATGTGTTACATTTGTGTATATTGTGGAATATTACTGTAACTATGTAAAGATGTGTTATATTTGTGTATATTGTGGAATATTACTGTAACAATGTAAAGATGTGTTACATTTGTTTATATTGTGTAATATAACTGTAGCTATGTATAGATGTGTTACATTTGTGTATATTATGGAGTATTACGGTAACTATGTAAAGATGTGTTACATTTGTGTATATTGTGATTACTGTAACTATGTAAAGACGTGTTACATTTGTGTATATTGTGGAGTATTACTGTAACTAGGTAAAAATGTGTTACATTTGTTTATATTGTGGAGTATTACTGTAACTATGTAAGGATGTATTACATTTGTTTATATTCTGGAATATTACTATAACTATGCTACAGTTGTTTACGTTGCATTTGTTTAACTATGTAAGGATGTGTTACATTTGTGTATATTGTGGAGTATTACTGTAACTATGTAAAGATGTGTTACCTTTGTGTATATTGTGGAATATTACTGTAACAATGTAAAGATGTGTTACATTTTTTTATATTGTGTAATATACCTGTAAGTATGTATAGATGTGTTACATTTGTGTATATTGTGGAGTATTACTGTAACTATGTAAGGATGTATTACATTTGTGTATATTCTGGAATATTACTATAACTATGCTACACTTGTTTACGTTGCATTTGTTTAACTATGTAAAGATGTGTTACATTTGTGTATATTGTGGAATATTACTGTAACTATGTAATGATGTGTTACATTTGTGTATATTGTGGAATATTACTGTAACAATGTAAAGATGTGTTACATTTGTTTATATTGTGTAATATAACTGTAACTATGTTTAGATGCGTTACATTTGTGTATATTGTGGAGTAATACTGTAACTATGTAAAGATGTGGTACATTTGTGTATATTGTGATTAATGTAACTATGTAAAGACGTGTTACATTTGTGTATATTGTGGAGCATTACTGTAAATATGCTACACTTGTTTACATTGCATTTGTTTAACTATGTAAAGTCGTGTTACATTTGTGTATATTGTGGAGCATTACTGTAACTATGCTATACTTGTTTACGTTGCATTTGTTTAACTATGTAAATATATATTACATTTGTGTATAATGTGGAATATTACTATAACTATGCTACACTTGTTTACGTTGCATTTGTTTAACTATGTAAAGATGTGTTACATTTCTGTATATTGTGATTACTGTAACTATGTAAAGATGTGTTACATTTGTGTATATTGTGATTACTGTAACTATGTAAAGATGTGTTACATTTCTGTATATTGTGGAGTACTACTGTAACTATGTAAAGACGTGTTACATTTGTGTATATTGTAGAGTATTACTGTAACTATGTAAAGTTGTGTTACATTTGTGTATTTTGTGATTACTGCAAGTATGTAAAGATGTGTTACATTTTTGTATATTGTGGAGCATTACTGTAACTATGCTACACTTGTTTGCGTTGTATTTGTTTAACTATGTAAAGATGTGTTACATTTGTTTATATTGTGGAGTATTACTGTAACTATGTAAAGATGTATTACATTTTTGTATATTGTGGAATATTACTATAACTATGCTACACTTGTTTACGTTGCATTTGTTTAACTATGTAAAGATGTGTTACATTTGTTTATATTGTGGAGTATTACTGTAACTATGTAAAGATGTATTACATTTGTGTATATTGTGGAATATTACTGTAACTATGTAATGATGTGTTACATTTGTGTATATTGTGGAATATTACTGTAACAATGTAAAGATGTGTTACATTTGTTTATATTGTGTAATATAACTGTAACTATGTTTAGATGTGTTACATTTTTGTATATTGTGGAGTATTACTGTAACTATGTAAAGATGTGTTACATTTGTGTATATTGTTACTACTGTAACTATGTAAAGATGTGTTACATTTGTGTATATTGTGATTACTGTAACTATGTAGAGATGTGTTACATTTCTGTATATTGTGGAGTACTACTGTAACTATGTAAAGACGTGTTACATTTGTGTATATTGTGGTGTATTACTGTAACTATGTAAAGATGTGTTACATTTCTGTATATTGTGGAGTACTACTGTAACTATTTAAAGTCGTGTTACATTGGTGTATATAGTGGAGTATTACTCTAACGATGTAAAGATGTGTTACATTTGTGTATATTGTGGAGTATTACTGTAACTATGTGAAGATGTGTTACATTTGTGTATATTGTGATTACTGTAACTATGTAAAGATGTGTTACATTTGTGTATATTGTGGAATATTACTGTAACTATGTTAAGATGTGTTACATTTGTGTATATTGTGGAATATTACTGTAACAATATAAAGATGTGTTACATTTGTTTATATTGTGTAATATAACTGTAACTATGTACAGATGTGTTACATTTGTGTATATTGTGGATTATTACTGTAACTAGGTAAAGAAGTGTTACATTTGTGTATATTGTGGAATATTACTGTAACTATGTAGAGATGTGTTACATTTGTGCATATTGTGATTACTGTAACTATGTAAATACGTGTTACATTTGTGTATATTGTGGAGCATTACTGTAACTATGCTACACTTGTTTACGTTGCATTTGATTAACTATGTAAAGATGTGTTACATTTGTGTATATGGTGGAGTATTACTATAACTATGTAAAGATGTGTTACATTTGTGTATATTGTGATTACTGTAACTATGTAAAGATGTGTTACATTTGTGTATATTGTGGAGTATTACTGTAACTATGTAAAGATGTGTTACATTTGTGTATATTGTGGAGTATTACTGTACCAATGTAAAGATGTGTTACATTTGTGTATATTGTGGAGTATTACTGTAACTATGTAAAGATATGTTTTTGTGTATATTGTGATTACTGTAACTATGTAAAGATGTGTTACATTTCTTTATATTGTTGAATATTACTGTAACTACGTAAAGATGTGTTACATTTGTTTATATTGTGGAATATTACTGTCAGAATGTAAAGATGTGTTACATTTGTTTATATTGTGTAATATAACTGTATCTATGTAAAGATGTGTTACATTTGTGTATTTTGTGATTACTGTAACTATGTAAAGATGTGTTACATTTGTGTATATTGTGGAGTATTACTGTAACTATGTAAAGATGTGTTACATTTGTGTATATTGTGATTACTATACCTATATAAAGATGTGTTACATTTGTGTATATTGTGATTACTGTAACTATGTAAAGATGTGTTACATTTGTGTATATTGTGGAGTATTACTGTAAATATGTAAAGATGTGTTACATTTGTGTATATTGTGGAATATTACTGTAACTATGCTACAGTTGTTTACGTTGCATTTGTTTAACTATGTAAAGATGTGTTACATTTGTGTATATTGTGGAGTATTACTGTAGCTATGTAAAGACGTGTTACATTTGTGTATATTGTGATTACTGTAACTATGTAAAGATGTGTTACACTTGTGTATATTACGGAGTATTACTGGAACTATGTAAAGATGTGTTACATTTGTGTATATTGTGATTACTGTAACTATGTGAAGATGTGTTACATATGTGTATATTGCGGAGTATTACTGTAACTATGTAAAGATGTGTTACAGTTGTGTATATTGTAATATTTTTGTAACTATGTAAAGATGTGTTACATTTGAGTATATTGTGGAATATTTCTCTAACTATGTAATGATGTGTTACATTTCTGTATATTGTGATTACTGTACCAATGTAAAGATATGTTACATTTGTGTATATTGTGGAGTATTACTGTAACTATGTAAAGATGTGTTACATTTGCGTATATTGTGGAGTATTACTGTAACTATGTAAAGATGTGTTACATTTGTGTATATTTTCGAGTATTACTGTAACTATGTAAAGACGTGTTACATATGTTTATATTGTGGAATATTACTGTAACTATGTAAAGATGTATTACATTTGTGTATATTGCGTAATATTACTGTAACTATGTAAGGATGTGTTACTTTTGTGTATATTGTGTAGTATTACTGTAACTATGAAAAGATGTGTTACATTGGTGTATATTGTGATTACTGTAACTATGTAAAGATGTGTTACATTTGTGTATATTGTGATTACTGTAACTATGTAAAGATGTGTTACATTTGTGTATATTGTGGAGTATTACTGTAACTATGAAAAGATGTGTTACACTTGTGTATATTGTGATTAGTGTAACTATGTAAAGATGTGTTACATTTGTGTATATTGTGATTACTGTAACTATGTAAAGATGTGTTACATTTGTGCATATTGTGGAGTATTACCGTAACTATGTAAAGATGTGTTACATTTGTGTATATTGTGATTACTGTAACTATGTAAAGATGTGTTACATTTCTGTATATTGTGGAGTATTACTGTAACTATGGAAAGATGTGTTACATTTGTGTATATCGTGGAGTATTACTGTAACTATGTAAAGATGTGTTACATTTGTGTATATTGTGGAGTATTACTGTAACTATGTAAAGTTGTGTTACATTTGTGTATATTGTGATTACTGTAACTATGTAAAGATGTGTTACACTTGTGTATATTACGGAGTATTACTGTAACTATAAAGATGTGTTACATTTGTGTATATTGTGGAATATTACTGTCACTATGTAAAGATGTGTTACATTTGTGTATATTGTGGAGTATTACTGTAACTATAAAGATGTGTTACATTTGTGTATATTGTGGAATATTACTGTAACTATGTAAAGATGTGTTACATTTGTGTATATTGTGGAATAGTACTGTAACAATGTAAAGATGTTTTACTTTTGTTTATATTGTGTAATATAACTGTAACTATGTAAAGATGTGTTACATTTGTGTATATTGTGATTACTGTAACTATGTAAAGATTTGTTATATTTGTGTATATTGTGGAGTATTACTGTAACTATGAAAAGATGTGTTACACTTGTGTATATTGTGATTAGTGTAACTATGTAAAGATGTGTTACATTTGTGTATATTGTGATTACTGTAACTATGTAAAGATGTGTTACATTTGTGTATATTGTGGAGTATTACCGTAACTATGTAAAGATGTGTTACATTTGTGTATATTGTGATTACTGTAACTATGTAAAGATGTGTTACATTTCTGTATATTGTGGAGTATTACTGTAACTATGTAAAGATGTGTTACATTTGTGTATATCGTGGAATATTACTGTAACTATGTAAAGATGTGTTACATTTGTGTATATTGTGTAGTATTACTGTAACTATGTAAAGATGTGTTACATTTGTATATATTGTGGAGTATTACTGTAACTATGTAAACATGTGTTAAATTTGTGTATATTGTGGAGTATTACTGTACCTTTGTAAAGATGTGTTACATTTGTGTATATTGTGATTACTATAACTATGTAAAGATGTGTTACATTTATATATATTGTGGAGTATTGCTGTAACTATGTAAACATGTGTTAAATTTGTGTATATTGTGGAGTATTACTGTAACTATGTAAAGATGTGTTACATTTGTGTATATTGTGATTACTGTAACTATATAAAGATGTGTTACATTTGTGTATATTGTGGAGTATTACTGTAGCTATGTAAAGATGTGTTACATTTGTGTATATTGTGGAGTATTACTGTACCAATGTATAGATGTGTTACATTTGTGTATATTGTGGAGTATTACTGTAACTATGTAAAGATATGTTACATTTATGTATATTGTGATTACTGTAACTATGTAAAGATGTGTTACATTTGTGTATATTGTGGAATATTACTGTAACTATGTAAAGATGGGTTACATTTTTGTATATTGTGGAATATTATTGTAACAATGTAAAGATGTGTTACATTTGTTTATATTGTGTAATATAACTGTATCTATGTAAAGATGTGTTACATTTGTGTATTTTGTGATTACTGTACCTATGTAAAGATGTGTTATATTTGTGTATATTGTGGAATATTACTGTAACTAGGTAAAGATGTGTTACATTTATGTATATTGTGGATTATTACTGTAACTATGTAAAGATGTGTTACATTTGTATATATTGTGGAGTATTACTGTAACTATGTAAACATGTGTTAAATTTGTGTATATTGTGGAGTATTACTGTACCTTTGTAAAGATGTGTTACATTTGTGTATATTGTGATTACTGTAACTATGTAAAGATGTGTTACATTTGTATATATTGTGGAGTATTGCTGTAACTATGTAAACATGTGTTAAATTTGTGTATATTGTGGAGTATTACTGTAACTATGTAAAGATGTGTTACATTTGTGTATATTGTGATTACTGTAACTATATAAAGATGTGTTACATTTGTGTATATTGTGGAGTATTACTGTAGCTATGTAAAGATGTGTTACATTTGTGTATATTTTGGAGTATTACTGTACCAATGTATAGATGTGTTACATTTGTGTATATTGTGGAGTATTACTATAACTATGTAAAGATATGTTACATTTGTGTATATTGTGATTACTGTAACTATGTAAAGATGTGTTACATTTGTGTATATTGTGGAATATTACTGTAACTACGTAAAGATGGTTTACATTTTTGTATATTGTGGAATATTATTGTAACAATGTAAAGATGTGTTACATTTGTTTATATTGTGTAATATAACTGTATCTATGTAAAGATGTGTTACATTTGTGTATTTTGTGATTACTGTAACTATGTAAAGATGTGTTACATTTGTGTATATAAAAGAATATTACTGTAACAATGTAAAGATGTGTTACATTTGTGTATATTGTGATTACTGTACCTATGTAAAGATGTGTTACATTTGTGTATATTGTGGAATATTACTGTAACTAGGTAAAGATGTGTTACATTTATGTATATTGTGTATTATTACTGTAACTATGTAAAGATGTGTTACATTTGTGTATTGTGATTACTGTAACTATGTAAACATGTGTTACATTTGTGTATATTGTGGATTATTAGTGTAACTATGTAAAGATGTGTTACATTTGTGTATATTGTGGAGTATTACTGTAACTATGTAAAGATTTCTTACATTTGTGTATATTGTGGAATATTACTGTAACTATGTAAAGATGTGTTACATTTGTGTATATTGTGATTACTGTAACTATGTAAAGATGTGTTACATTTGTGTATATTGTGATTACTGTAACTATGTAAAGATTTGTTACATTTGTGTATATTGTGGAGTATTACTGTAACTATGAAAAGATGTGTTACACTTGTGTATATTGTGATTAGTGTAACTATGTAAAGATGTGTTACATTTGTGTATATTGTGATTACTGTAACTATGTAAAGATGTGTTACATTTGTGTATATTGTGGAGTATTACCGTAACTATGTAAAGATGTGTTACATTTGTGTATATTGTGATTACTGTAACTATGTAAAGATGTGTTACATTTCTGTATATTGTGGAGTATTACTGTAACTATGTAAAGATGTGTTACATTTGTGTATATCGTGGAATATTACTGTAACTATGTAAAGATGTGTTACATTTGTGTATATTGTGTAGTATTACTGTAACTATGTAAAGATGTGTTACATTTGTATATATTGTGGAGTATTACTGTAACTATGTAAACGTGTGTTAAATTTGTGTATATTGTGGAGTATTACTGTACCTTTGTAAAGATGTGTTACATTTGTGTATATTGTGATTACTGTAACTATGTAAAGATGTGTTACATTTGTATATATATTGGAGTATTGCTGTATCTATGTAAACATGTGTTAAATTTGTGTATATTGTGGAGTATTACTGTAACTATGTAAAGATGTGTTACATTTGTGTATATTGTGGAATATTACTGTAACTACGTAAAGATGGGTTACATTTTTGTATATTGTGGAATATTATTGTAACAATGTAAAGATGTGTTACATTTGTTTATATTGTGTAATATAACTGTATCTATGTAAAGATGTGTTACATTTGTGTATTTTGTGATTACTGTACCTATGTAAAGATGTGTTACATTTGTGTATATTGTGGAATATTACTGTAACTAGGTAAAGATGTGTTACATTTATGTATATTGTGGATTATTACTGTAACTATGTAAAGATGTGTTACATTTGTATATATTGTGGAGTATTACTGTAACTATGTAAACATGTGTTAAATTTGTGTATATTGTGGAGTATTACTGTACCTTTGTAAAGATGTGTTACATTTGTGTATATTGTGATTACTGTAACTATGTAAAGATGTGTTACATTTGTATATGTTGTGGAGTATTGCTGTAACTATGTAAACATGTGTTAAATTTGTGTATATTGTGGAGTATTACTGTAACTATGTAAAGATGTGTTACATTTGTGTATATTGTGATTACTGTAACTATATAAAGATGTGTTACATTTGTGTATATTGTGGAGTATTACTGTAGCTATGTAAAAATGTGTTACATTTGTGTATATTGTGGAGTATTACTGTACCAATGTATAGATGTGTTACATTTGTGTATATTGTGGAGTATTACTGTAACTATGTAAAGATATGTTACATTTGTGTATATTGTGATTACTCTAACTATGTAAAGATGTGTTACATTTGTGTATATTGTGGAATATTACTGTAACTACGTAAAGATGGGTTACATTTTTGTATATCGTGGAATATTATTGTAACAATGTAAAGATGTGTTACATTTGTTTATATTGTGTAATATAACTGTATCTATGTAAAGATGTGTTACATTTGTGTATTTTGTGATTACTGTAACTATGTAAAGATGTGTTACATTTGTGTATATAAAAGAATATTACTGTAACAATGTAAAGATGTGTTACATTTGTGTATATTGTGATTACTGTACCTATGTAAAGATGTGTTACATTTGTGTATATTGTGGAATATTACTGTAACTAGGTAAAGATGTGTTACATTTATGTATATTGTGGATTATTACTGTAACTATGTAAAGATGTGTTACATTTGTGTATTGTGATTACTGTAACTATGTAAACATGTGTTACATTTGTGTATATTGTGGATTATTACTGTAACTATGTAAAGATTTGTTACATTTGTGTATATTGTGGAATATTACTGTAACTATGTAAAGATGTGTTACATTTGCGTATATTGTGGAGTATTACTGTAACGATGTAAAGATGTGTTACATTTGTGTATATTGTGGAGTATTACTGTAACTATGTAAAGATGTGTTACATTTGTGTATATTGTGGAGTATTACTGTAACTATGTAAAGACGTGTTACATTGGTGTATATTGTGGAGTATTACTGTAACTATGTAAAGATGTGTTACACTTTTGTATATTATGATTACTGTAACTATGTAAAGATGTGTTACATTTGTGTATATTGTGGAGTATTACTGTAACTATGTAAAGATTTGTTACATTTGTGTATATTGTGGAGTATTACGGTACCAATGTAAAGATGTGTTACATTTGTGTATATTGTGATTATTGTAACCATGTAAAGATGTGTTACATTTGTGTATATTGTGATTACTGTAACTATGTAAAGATGTGTTACATTTGTGTATATTGTGGAGTATTACTGTACCAATGTAAAGATGTGTTACATTTGTGTATATTGTGGAGTATTACTGTAACTATGTAAAGATGTGTCACATATGTGTATATTGCGGAATATTAGTGTAACTATGTAAAGATGTGTTACATTTGTGTATATTGTAATATTATTGTAACTATAAAGATGTGTTACATTTGAGTATATTGTGGAATATTACACTAACTATGTAATGATGTGTTACATTTCGGTATATTGTGATTACTGTACCATTGTAAAGATATGTTACATTTGTGTATATTGTGGAGTATTACTGTAACTATGTAAAGATGTGTTACATTTGTGTATATTGTGGAGTATTACTGTCACTATGTAAAGATGTGTTACATTTGTGTATATTTTGGAGTATTACTGTAACTATGTAAAGAGGTGTTAGATTTGTTTATATTGTGGAATATTACTGTAACTATGTAAAGATGTATTATATTTGTGTTTATTGCGTAATATTACTGTAACTATGTAAGGATTTGTTACATTTGTGTATATTGTGGAGTATTACTGTAACTATGTAAAGATGTGTTATATTTGTGTATATTGTGGAGTATTACTGTAACTATGTAAAGATGTGTTACATTTGTGTATATTGTGATTACTGTAACTATGTAAAGATGTGTTACATTTGTGTATATTGAGGAATATTACTGTAACTATGTAAGGATGTGTTACATTTGTGGATATTGTGGAGTATTACTGTAACTATGTAAAGATGTGTTACATTTGTGTATATTGTGGAGTATTACTGTAACTATATAAAGATGTGTTACATTTGTGTATATTTTGGAGTGTTACTGTAACTATGTGAAGACGAGTTACATTTGTTTATATTGTGGAATATTACTGTACCTATGTAAAGATGTATTACATTTGTGTATATTGCGTAATATTACTGTAACTATGTAAGGATGTGTTACATTTGTGTATATTGTGGAGAATTACTGTAACTATGTAAAGATGTGTTACATTTGTGTATATTGTGGAGTATTACTGTAACTATGTAAAGATGTGTTACATTTGTGGATATTGTGATTACTGTAACTATGTAAAGCTGTGTTACATTTGTGTATATTGTGGAGCATTACTGTAACTATGTAAAGATGTGTTACATTTGTGTATATTGTGGTGTATTACTGTAACTATGTAAAGATGTGCTACATTTATGTATATTGTGGAGTATTATTGTAACTATGTAAAGATGTGTTACATTTATGTATATTGTAGAGTATTACTGTAACTATGTAAAGATGTGTTACATTTGTTTATATTGTGATTAATGTAACTATGTAAAGATATGTTACATTTGTGTATATTCTGATTACTGTACCTATATAAAGATGTGTTACATTTGTGTATATTGTGGAAGATTACTGTAACTCTGTAAATATGTATTGCATATGTGTTTATTGTGGAATATTACTGTAACTATCCTACACTTGTTTACGTTGCATTTTTTTAACTATGTAAAGCTGTTTTACATTTGTGTATATTGTGGAGTATTAATGTAACTATGTAAAGATGTGTTGCATTTGTGTATATTGTGATTACTGTACCTATGTAAAGATGTGTTGCATTTGTGTATTTTTTGATTACTGTACCTATGTAAAGATGTGTTACATTTGTGTATATTGTGATTACTGTAAATATGTAAAGATGTGTTACATTTGTGTATATTGTGGAATATTACTGTAACTATGCTACAGTTGTTTACGTTGCATTTGTTTAACTATGTAAAGATGTGTTACATTTGTGTATACTGTGGAGTATTTTTGTAGCTATGTAAAGATGTGTTACATTTGTGTATATTGTGATTACTGTAACTATGTAAAGATGTGTTACACTTCTGTATATTACGGAGTATTACTGCAACTATGTAAAGATGTGTTACATTTGTGTATATTGTGATTACTGTAACTATTTAAAGATGTGTTACATATGTGTATATTGCAGAGTATTACTGTAACTATGTAAAGATGTGTTACATTTGTGTATATTGTAATATTATTGTAACTATAAAGATGTGTTACATTTGAGTATATTGTGGAATATTACTCTAACTATGTAATGATGTGTTACATTTCGGTATATTGTGATTACTGTACCAATGTAAAGATATGTTACATTTGTGTATATTGTGGAGTATTACTGTAACTATGTAAAGATGTGTTACATTTGTGTATATTGTGGAGTATTACTGTAACTATGTAAAGATGTGTTACATTTGTGTATATTTTGGAGTATTACTGTAACTATGTAAAGACGTGTTACATTTCTGTATATTGTGGAGTATTACTGTAACTATGTAAAGATGTATTACATTTGTGTATATTGCGTAATATTACTGTAACTATGTAAGGATGTGTTACATTTGTGTATATTGTGGAGTATTACTGTAACTATGTAAAGATGTGTTACATTTGTGTATATTGTGGAGTATTACTGTAACTATGTAAAGATGTGTTACATTTGTGTATATTGTGATTACTGTAACTATGTAAAGATGTGTTACATTTGTGTATATTGTGCAGTATTAGTGTAACTATGTAAAGATGTGTTACATTTGTGTATATTGTGGAGTATTACTGTAACTATGTAAAGATGTGTTACATTTGTGTATATTGTGGAGTATTACTGTAACTATGTAAAGATGTGTTACATTTGTGTATATTGTGGAGTATTACTGTACCTATGTAAAGATGTGTTACATTTGTGTATATTGTGGAATATTACTGTAACTATGTAAATATGTATTACATAAGTGTTTATTGTGGAATATTACTGTAACTATCCTACACTTGTTTACGTTGCATTTTTTTAACTATGTAAAGCTGTGTTACATTTGTGTATATTGTGGAGTATTAATGTAACTATGTAAAGATGTGTTGCATTTGTGTATATTGTGATTACTGTAACTATGTATAGATGTGTTACATTTGTGTATATTGAGGAATATTACTGTAACTTGCTAAAGTTGTTTACGTTGCATTTGTTTTACTATGTAAAGATGTGTTACATTTGTGTATATTGTGGGGTTTTACTGTAACTATGTAAAGATGTGTTACAGTTGTGTATATTGTGATTACTGTAACTGTGTAAAGATGTGTTACATTTGTGTATATTGTGATTAATGTAACTATGTAAAGATGTGTTACATTTGTGTATAATGTGGAGTATTACTGTAACTATGTAAAGATCTGTTACATTTGTGTATATTGTGGAGTATTACTGTAACTATGTAAAGATGTGTTACATTTGTGTATATTGTGGAGTATTACTGTAACTATGTAAAGATGTGTTACATTTGTGTATATTGTGATTACTGTAACTATGTAAAGATGTGTTACATTTGTGTATATTGTGCAGTATTAGTGTAACTATGTAAAGATGTGTTACATTTGTGTATATTGTGGAGTATTACTGTAACTATGTAAAGATATGTTACATTTGTGTATATTGTGGAATATTACTATAACTATGTAAAGATGTGTTACATTTGTGTATATTGTGGAGTATTACTGTAACTATGATAAAATGTGTTACATTTGTGTATATTGTGATTACTGTAACTATGTAAAGACGTGTTACATTTGTGTATATTGTGAAGTATTACTGTAACCATGTAAAGATGTGGTACATTTGTGTATATTGTGATTACTGTAACTATGCCAAGATGTGTTACGTTTTTGTATATCGTGGAATACTACTGTAACTATGTAAAAATGTGTTCCATTTGTGTATATTGTGATTACTGTAACTATGTAAAGATGTGTTAGATTTGTGTATATTGTGATTACTGTAACTATGTAAAGATGTGTTACATTTGTGTATATTGTGGAGTATTACTGTAACTATGTAAAGATTTGTTACATTTGTATATATTGTGGAATATTACTGTAACTATGTAAAGATGTGTTACATTTGTGTGTATTGTGATTACTGTAACTATGTAAAGATGTGTTACATATGTGTATATTGCGGAGTATTACTGTAACTATGTAAAGATGTGTTACATTTGTGTATATTGTAATATTATTGTAACTATAAAGATGTGTTACATTTGAGTATATTGTGGAATATTACTCTAACTATGTAATGATGTGTTACATTTCGGTATATTGTGATTACTGTACCAATGTAAAGATATGTTAAATTTGTGTATATTGTGGAGTATTACTGTAACTATGTAAAGATGTGTTACATTTGTGTATTTTGTGGAGTTTTACTGTAACTCTGTAAAGATGTGTTACATTTGTATATATTTTGGAGTATTACTGTAACTATGTAAAGACGTGTTACATTTGTTTATATTGTGGAATATTACTGTAACTATGTAAAGATATATTACATTTGTGTATATTGCGTAATATTACTGTAACTATGTAAGGATGTGTTACATTTATGTATATTGTGGAGTATTATTGTAACTATTTAAAGATGTGTTCCATTTGTGTATATTGTGATTACTGTAACTATGTAAAGATGTGTTACATTTGTGTATATTGTGATTAATGTAACTATGTAAAGATATGTTACATTTGTGTATATTGTGATTACTGTACCTATGTAAAGATGTGTTACATTTGTGTATATGTGGAATATTACTGTAACTATGTAAATATGTATTACATATGTGTTTATTGTGGAATATTACTGTAACTATCCTACACTTGTTTACGTTGCATTTTTTTAACTATGTAAAGCTGTGTTACATTTGTGTATATTGTGGAGTATTAATGTAACTATGTAAAGATGTGTTGCATTTGTGTATATTGTGATTACTGTAACTATGTATAGATGTGTTACATTTGTGTATATTGAGGAATATTACTGTAACTATGCTAAAGTTGTTTACATTGCATTTGTTTTACTATGTAAAGATGTGTTACATTTGTGTATATTGTGGAGTATTACTGTAACTATGTAAAGATATGTTACATTTGTGTATATTGTGGAATATTACTATAACTATGTAAAGATGTGTTACATTTGTGTATATTGTGGAGTATTACTGTAACTATGATAAAATGTGTTACATTTGTGTATATTGTGATTACTGTAACTATGTAAAGACGTGTTACATTTGTGTATATTGTGAAGTATTACTGTAACCATGTAAAGATGTGGTACATTTGTGTATATTGTGATTACTGTAACTATGCCAAGATGTGTTACGTTTTTGTATATCGTGGAATACTACTGTAACTATGTAAAGATGTGTTCCATTTGTGTATATTGTGATTACTGTAACTATGTAAAGATGTGTTAGATTTGTGTATATTGTGATTACTGTAACTATGTAAAGATGTGTTACATTTGTGTATATTGTGGAGTATTACTGTAACTATGTAAAGATTTGTTACATTTGTATATATTGTGGAATATTACTGTAACTATGTAAAGATGTGTTACATTTGTGTATATTGTGATTACTGTAACTATGTAAAGATGTGTTACATATGTGTATATTGCGGAGTATTACTGTAACTATGTAAAGATGTGTTACATTTGTGTATATTGTAATATTATTGTAACTATAAAGATGTGTTACATTTGAGTATATTGTGGAATATTACTCTAACTATGTAATGATGTGTTACATTTCGGTATATTGTGATTACTGTACCAATGTAAAGATATGTTAAATTTGTGTATATTGTGGAGTATTACTGTAACTATGTAAAGATGTGTTACATTTGTGTATATTGTGGAGTTTTACTGTAACTCTGTAAAGATGTGTTACATTTGTATATATTTTGGAGTATTACTGTAACTATGTAAAGACGTGTTACATTTGTTTATATTGTGGAATATTACTGTAACTATGTAAAGATATATTACATTTGTGTATATTGCGTAATATTACTGTAACTATGTAAGGATGTGTTACATTTATGTATATTGTGGAGTATTATTGTAACTATTTAAAGATGTGTTCCATTTGTGTATATTGTGATTACTGTAACTATGTAAAGATGTGTTACATTTGTGTATATTGTGATTAATGTAACTATGTAAAGATATGTTACATTTGTGTATATTGTGATTACTGTACCTATGTAAAGATGTGTTACATTTGTGTATATGTGGAATATTACTGTAACTATGTAAATATGTATTACATATGTGTTTATTGTGGAATATTACTGTAACTATCCTACACTTGTTTACGTTGCATTTTTTTAACTATGTAAAGCTGTGTTACATTTGTGTATATTGTGGAGTATTAATGTAACTATGTAAAGATGTGTTGCATTTGTGTATATTGTGATTACTGGAACTATGTATAGATGTGTTACATTTGTGTATATTGAGGAATATTACTGTAACTATGCTAAAGTTGTTTACATTGCATTTGTTTTACTATGTAAAGATGTGTTACATTTGTGTATATTGTGGGGTTTTACTGTAACTATGTAAAGATGTGTTACATTTGTGTATATTGTGATTACTGTAACTGTGTAAAGATGTGTTACATTTGTGTATATTGTGATTAATGTAACTATGTAAAGATGTGTTACATTTGTGTATAGTGTGGAGTATTACTGTAACTATGTAAAGATCTGTTACATTTGTGTATATTGTGATTACTGTAACTATGTAAAGATGTGTTACATTTGTGTATATTGTGGAGTTTTACTGTAACTATGTAAAGATGTGTTACATTTGTGTATATTGTGATTACTGTAACTATGTAAAGATGTGTTACATTTGTGTATATTGTGGAGTATTACTGTAACTATGTAAAGATGTGTTACATTTGTGTATATTGTGGAGTATTACTGTAACTATGTAAAGATGTGTTACATTTGTGTATATTGTGATTACTGTAACTATGTAAAGATGTGTTACATTTGTGTATATTGTGGAGTATTACTGTAACTATGTAAAGATGTGTTACATTTGTGTATATTGTGATTACCTTAACTATGTAAAGCTGTGTTACATTTGTGTATATTGTGGAATATTACTGTAACTATGCTACACTTGTTTACGTTGCATTTGTTTAACTATGTAAAGATGTGTTGCTGTTTTACCTTTCCTGCCTAAGGCACCTGACTGATCTAATAAAAAGCTGAACAGCCAATAGCTAGGCAGTAGAGGGAATGGCGGGTCTGGAGGGCAGAGAGATTAAGTAGGAGGAGAAAAAATGACGGAGAAAACAAGGGAGATGTCCAGGAGCCAGCCAACCAGACTCACAGAAAGCAGGAAAGTAATATATACAAAATGAACGAAAAGTAAAAAGCCCCGAGGCAAAATGTAGAGGAAGAGAAATAGGTTAATTTCAGTTATAAGAGCTAGTGGGACAAGCATACAATAACGTTGAACATTCATAACTAATAATGAGTCTCAGTGTCATGATGTGGGGGCTGGTGGGGGCACAAGAAAGCCCACTACAGTTTTGGGAAGTTAAAGGACCTGGGTCATCAGGTTTGTATGGCAAGTGCTTTTAGCCACAGAGCCATGGTACTTTTGTTATAATACCCTCTTACTTTGCTTCCTGTTGCCCTGATAAAACACCATGACCAAAAGCGACTCGGATTTATTTCCCCTTGCGACTCATGAAGGGAAGCTGGGGCAGGAGCTCAAGACCCTTCTGGGGGTTACTTCTCACCTCTTGCTCAGCCTGCATTCTTATACCACTCAGGGTCGCTGGCCCAGACATGGCACCACCCCCAGCAGGCTGGACCCGACCACATCAGACTGGCAATCTGATGGAGCCCCTCTTCTCAGATGGCTCCAGCTTGTGTCAAGTTGACAGAAACCAACTAACTCCGACAAACACCCAACCTGACCAAGACAGAGCCCTGTCTTTTTCTGAGGGATTTGGCAGTAGAAGCTGGTGTTGAGTTTCCTGTCGATGTTGTAACAAACAACCACAGACTGCATGGTTAAAACTATAGAACTTTGTCTGTGTGCTGGAGCCAGAAATCAAAAGTCTAAGTGCCAGCAGGGCCCCTTCCATCCTGCTGAGTCTATAAAATGGGCCCAAGAGCATCCCCACCAAGGTAAAGAGCTTAGAAGGCACCTTCCCTTTCTTCTTTCCCTTCTAAGGCTTTCGGGAAGCCTCCCAGGAAGGCCTGCCCCTGGCTCTTACCCTCCCCTTGGACCCAGGGGCGGCGCAGCGAGGGCAGGAAGGCCCAGAGCACCTGCCCCACGGAGCTGGAGTTGTCCCACAGAAGCTGTGCTCCTGTCCTCTCCCTGGCTCCCAGGAGCAGCTGCCCACACAACCCCTCTACAGATAAACAAATGACCAGTCACCCTGCTAATCCCCCTGTACTGGTACTTCAGCCTGGCAGCCCCCGCCAGCCCCCACCCCGGGAGTTTTCCATGACCTCAGCTCTGGAGAATGTGGGGGAATTTAGTACAGGGAAGGGCTGGACAGCTGGGCCTGAAGGGAAGGTCAGGCCAGGCTTTGGAGTTTACTGGGCCAGCGGAGATGTGGATCAATGTCATTAACCTCCCAGGTGGCAAGGCAGGCCCATCAGGTCCCAGGGAGCCAGGCAGACCTGTGATTGGGCCCTGGTGTGTTTGCCAATGTTACCCCATACAGCCTGGTGGCTCCCGCATTGATTGTCAGGTGCCCCATTCCTGGGCTCCCATAATCCTCTTGTTGGACTTGTCTACAAGTTGTTTTGAAGGCATCCTACAGCTGCAGTGGGACCTGCCTGCTCGCTCCAGGGAGACAGTGCTTTCAGAGGAAGCCTGGGGCTCCAGAGCCCTGAGGCCAGCAGGGGCTTGGGGTCCCCAACAGCTATTTCAACCCCCACTCCTTTGCCTGCCCCACCTCTCAGGTGCATTCAAGAACAGACCTAAGGCGGCCTGTTGGAACAAGGAGAAACATGGGGTGGCTGCTTAAGTTAGATCGTCAGATAAATAATTCTTTTAGTATCAGCAAACCCCATACAATCTTTGAGATATGTTTTAAAGGGGTCTAGAATTATCTAGACTTCACACTGAATAGGATGCCTGGAACTCCAGGCCCCTGTTTTATGTTTGAATTCTATAAATGCCCACTTCTCTGCTGATCTGTAGGGAGACATTTAGGAATAAGAGCCCACATCACACATTAATATTCTCCCATTATTATGAAATTAATCCAGTTTTAAAACTCTGGGACATTATTGATTCTTTTGGAAACGTTTCTGCAACTTTTTATTAACTACATATTTCATAGATTACAATAAAGACTTCCCGTGGATAATGTCTTTCTCCTCCTCTTCCTTCTGTGTGTTGGGGAAATGTACTACTACCAAATAGGAAGCGATTCTCCTCTTACCCGATTGTCAAAGCTGTTGAAGGAGAACGTCGTTTGTCTTTCTTGTTTGCTTTAGGCTTTTGTTATCTTTTGTAATCACGTCTAGCTATGTTGCCCAGGTTAGACCCAAACTTCTGGGCTCATGTAATCCTCCCGCCTCATCACCCAAACAGATAGGATTAGAGGTACTTGCCACCATGCCTGGCCCTTTTTACTATTGTTTCCTGCCTCCCCGCCCCCTTAAAACCTGGGGTCTGGGAGCAGTAGCTCAGTGGAAATGGGGTGTGTGCAAGACTGATGACCTGGGCTACTACACAAACTCCAAGGCCACGGTGCCGGCACAGACCTGGTTTCCTTTGGAAAGGTAAGTGCTCAGATGCGGATGCAGAGCTCCCTGCAGTGACAGATGTCCCTGGTGCAAACATAGTCACAAAAGCTGGCTCTGTGCCATGTCTAGGGAGGCTCAAAACCCAGCTCAAACCTCTACAGGCACCAGGAGCTCTTGGCTGGCAGTCAGAGGGCTGGGAGAATAGTTTCATATTTCTGCCTCCTTCTGCTCCTGTTCCCACCTTCTCTCCAAAGGAGGACAAAAGTCAGTGGTTCAGTATCTGAGGCCCCTTCTGAGGAGGCAGAGGTCCCAGGTCTCTGCCTCTAGCCATGTGGTAAGGCCCTGACCACATTCCCCACGCGACTCATAGAAAGGTCGGCTCTGTCAGTCACACGGCCTCTCCCAGGTCCCCAGGGAAGAAGCTTGGGAACAGTCTGGCCCTGTGTGTAACAGCACCCTGGCAAGGGACCAGCGTGAGGCCCTTCCTGCCCTTGCAGGGAGCCATCTGTGAACTCCCAGCGGGTCACAAGTTCAGGAGCCAGCCCTCTGACGTAGTGCCCTCCTCAGCCACCTACGCAGGCATAGGCTCCAAGCTCCAGGCCGGTCTCCAGCCCTCCAGTGCACTCACTCTCCTCCTCCCTTTCAGGGTTTGCAAGCTCTTGGACTGAATGCCTATAAGAGGCAAGGCTGCTGGATGCCCATAGCACACCCGCCTCGGCTCAGGGATACGCAATGGGCATGCCACCCAAGGCCAACTCTGTGGAGCTGCTAGGTGGGCAGCAGGGCAGTGGCCAGGGAGGCTTCACCATCAGTTCCATGAGCACTGTGGGTAAGTTCAGTTTGATGCTACGGGGGCTCCACTGCACCCCTCCAGCCTGCTTGGTTAAGCTCCTGTTTCTCTCTCTGCCTTCTCATCTGTGAAAGGAGACCAGAGCCATCCCTTCTCAGGGGGCTGTTGTGAGGGTTCCAAAGGCAATCCAAGAGATTAGAAAACTATGTCTACCTGAGTTCCATCCTTGGAACAAATGAGAAAGGAGAAGAAACAACCCTGAGCTCCACACATTGGCCTACACGAACGGCCGCTGAGGGAGTAAATAAATAATAAAGGCAGAAAATAGCCTGGCACACAGGAAGTACCTGTGAACTGTGGGAGGCTGGTTCCCTGGCATGAGCAGCAGAGAAGCCCGGACACTAAGGAGGGGGCAGAAGACGAAGCTGCTGCCCTCACCCCTGCACAGGGTCTCCCTCCTTCTTCCTTGCACAGTGGAGTTCTGTCTCCTCGTGGTCGTGTTTAGACGGGCCGTTGGAATGTTCTTCCTGCACCGAGGAGAGCCCACATTACCTCCAGTGCCCACCGTGACAAGAGTCAGACTAAATTCCTAACTAGAATGACAGCGAGGAGTGGACACGTGACTGGGTTTCACCAATCAAAGGAGTTCACAGAAGACCTCGTCCTAAGCCAAAACTGGAGGCCCCTGGGGACAACATTCTCTCTCCACTGTCTTACACTTTCCCAGAGAAGGTGCCCTACTCACCGCGAAAACGACATGCTGGAATCCTAACTCTCAGCACCCCAGAAGGCATCCTTACAGGGAAACGGTCCTGGGGAAAGGTCAGGTCAGGATGAGGTCACTAACGCGTGCTTTGATGCAATGACTGTGTGTGTCCTTATAAAACAAAGAAAAATTTGGTGGTGGCTGGGTGTGGTGGCTCATGCCTTTAATCCCAGCCCTCAGGAGACAGAGGTAGGTGGATCTCTGAGTTCGAGACCAGCCTGGTCTACAAAGTGAGTTCCAGAACAGCCAAGGCTACACAGAGAAATCCTGTCTCAAACAAAACAAAACAAAACAAACAACAACAACAACAATTCAGGTAGAGTTGAACACAAAGGCAGGAAGGTGTCTTGAGAAGATGCTGCAGAGGTCTGGGTAATGCTTCCACAAGCCAAGGAAGTCCATACCCTAAGGCACCAGGAACTCCCAGAAAGGCATTGAATAGATCCTCCCACACTGCCCAGTGACCATGCAGACAACGGCCCACAGAACTGCTGGACAGCGTTTCTTTTCTGTGAGCCAGCTGGACAGAGAACTGGTGAGGCCCACGGTAGCAAACTAGTACAGGAAGAATCACATCTTTTCAAAGGTGAGCCCCAGAGAGCTGGCTGTCAAGGGTTTCGTTTACTGGGCCATAGCTGGAGCCCAAGAAAGGTCTGTGCAGGGGCTGGGGCAGTGGCTCAGCAGCTGGAAGCACTGGCTGCTCTTCTGGAGGCCTTGCATCCACACGGCAGTTCACAACCATCTGTAACTCCAGTGCCAGTGAATCTGATGCTCTCTTCTGGCTTCTGCAGGCACAGGGCACACACATGGCATAGACATACATGCAGGCAAAACACCCACACACATAAAAGTAAATAATTTTTTTTAAAAAATAAAGGTTTGTTCAACAACTGTCTCTTCTGTAGTTCAAGCAGCCAAACGTGCAGGATAGACGGAGACCACAGGGGTCAGACAACCTGCCCCATTAGCAGCCCAGGGAGGAACGGCACCAGCCACTCCCGAGGTGCACGCTGCTGGCACCAGAGATAATGCAACTGTGTGGCACCAGGTTCTGGTGGATGACTGTCCGCTCATACGGCTCGGAGGTGAGAACTGAGACCTGAGCTGTCTTGTTCCAACTCTTTCACCTGGAAACAAAACATCATAAGGTCCACAGAGGGTCAAGCAACCTCCTGGGCAGTCCATTCCCACGGGCACCCAGAGGATGCTGAGACATAGCCTAGTTTCTTTGAGTCCTAGCTTAATTCTCTGCGACAATGGCTTGAAGTAGGAGAGAAGACCAGGTGTAGTTTGATAGTCTCTCATGTGGATCTGAGCAGGCACAGATAGATAATGAGAGCAAAAGACAGACAGACAGACAGACAGACAGACACTGGAGAGATGTCAGGGGTGTAGACACTAGAAGGCTCTCTCCAGAGGCAAGCAGAACTAACTACCCATGCCCTTCAAGAGAAGCTGTGTCTACTTGGCCTCTCCCCATTTTCCTGTGAAGGCCAGCTGACACCATCCAGATGGGTCACTGGGAGTCCACAAGCCCCGCCCACCACGAGTCAAACCACAGACCACACCCAGGCCTGGCTGGGAATGGGCATCTTTTATGTTAAGAAATATGAGCCTCCAGGATTCCACATGAGTCTGGGAGTGTCCTCACAGAGAGCCCTTTGTGCCTGGGAGAGGGGTGGCCTGTTTATTCTGGCAGGTGTCCAGGCATTGCCTACTTCCTACTACCACGTCCTGGGGCTCCCCACCTTTCCTCTCCTTTGCACCTCCCTTCCTCCCAGGGCACAGACAGCCACCCTGCCGAGGGCAGGAACTCAGGAGGAAACCTAGCTCTGGTAGAACCACGAGAGAGTCCCAGGCTGGAGGCTGAGATGACTCAAGGACCGCTGTCGTAAAGAGAACAGGGCTCAGGGGACAGCCAGGCTGAGGGAGCTGGGAGTAGAGAGGCCACGGCTGGGTCAGGTCAGAGCAGGAGTGGAGTGGAGCTGCTCTATGGCAGGCAACACCTTCCAGTTCGTTCTGCCTGGGAAGAGAGTGGGATAGAGAGAGATGTGGCTTGTTGCTGGGAGACACCATCACTAAAGGTCCGCAATTATAATTGCAACTGTTCTTGTTTCTTATAAAAATTAAATTAAAAAGCCCACAAGAATCCCAGGCTTGTCAGTCTTCCTCCCCCACGGTCGGCTCCTATTATGAATCCGCAGCATCTTCTGCCGAGAGCTAATTACACATTGTGTGAAGGATGCAGACCTTCCTTTAACAGATTTTCCTTCTGGGTGAGCTCTAACCTCTCGGCTCCTTCCACTGCTCCCCATCCCCCAGCGTAGAAAGGATGGACTTGCCTGACCTCAGGCCCTCGGCTACTTGGAGCCTGCCTCTCCCTGATGGATGCCTGGGGCTGCCGGCTACTGAGCAGAGCTTTTCTCCCAGGCCAGACCTCACTTTCCACCCCTAGGAGGTTCCACCCCTGTCTTGGCTCACAACCAACTACAGACAGTAACTGTCACCTGCATCCACCCAGCACTAGGCCCCTCCACAGCCTGATCCTCAGGCTCTCAAGGAGAGAAAGGGGTACCGATCACCTCCTGAAGGCCCAGGGATGGAATGTGACCCCTTCTTCCAGGAGGTTCCAGGCAGAGCTTGTTCTTGTGCCTTGCTTTCATCCCCGGCCCCCTGCATTGCTCCACATGTATACAGACATTGCCGTTCCCAGGATGGCTCAGTTTTTCTCCTAAGAAGCTATGAGCAACTCTGGAAACAGGAAGTAGTGTGGGCTAATGCCTTGAACCCCTGCCCTCTGTGGTATTGAATTTCACCTACTTAGGAGACAGCTAATTGTGTGACTGTTGGGACATCTCTGAGCTTGTTACAGCTGTTCTGGGGCTTGACAAGTCACAGCATCTCATACCTGGAAGGTCCTTCTAGGCCACCCCTTTCCTGAGCCAGGGTGCAGCTGAAAATGAAGAATCCCATGTCCCAGATATCACTTCCCTGGGCTCCTCAATAAAGGTGGACTAAAGGTAATCATGTCGTAGCTTAATCTAAGCCCTTGGATGGCCAAGACAGGGAGGTCACAAATTTGAGGCCAACTCTGGCAGTTTAGCAATCTCTTGTTTGGAGAGAAAAAAAAGAAAAAAGAGAAGAAAGCCAGGTACCAGGGAGATGGCTCAGCACTGGTGTGGGAGGTCCTTCTATGCATTACTTTTATTAGTTAATGAATAAAAAAACTGTCTTGGCCTGTGATAGGGCAAAAGACCAGAGCTAGGCGGGGAAAACTAAGCTGAATGCTGGGAGAAAGGAGGCAGGATCAGCGGACAGAACTTTTCCTGCCATTGCCACATAGGAATACACAGATTAATAGAAATGGGTTAGATTAATATGTAAGAGTTAGCCAATAATAAGCTAGAGCTAATGGGCCAAGCCGTGATTTAATTAATACAGTTTCTGTGTGGTTATTTCAGAGCTGAGCAGCGGGGAACTAACAAGTGGCTCTCTCCCTCCAACACAGCATCAGCAGCATTAAGTAAGCATCACACACACACACACACAAACCATTATTATTATAAAGAAGTTTTAATAATATTAAAATTCAGCATGGGAATGCATTACATGCCTATAATCTTAGTGTTCAGAGGCTGTGGCAAGAAAATTGCCATGAGTTTGGGGCCAGCCTGAGCTAACTAATGAGTCCTAAGCCATCTAAAGAGAGAAATGTCTGTGTCTATAATTGTCAATGACCTGTGTACAGAATGCTCACCTTTTCATAGACCTCACCAAGAATTGACTTTATAAAAAGAGTAATTTCTCTGCTTATTTGTTCTCTCTCTTCAAAGTCAGCCCAGGGCGTTGGAAGAATTCAAGGCCGAACTGGGGCAGAGCTCAATGGTAGAGCGAGTGTCCAGCCACCATGTGCAGGCCTTGGGCTTGATACCCAGCATGGAGGAGGGAGGCTGGGCACTGTGAACGAGACACAGGACCTTCACCCCAGCATCTAGAAAGGACCAGAGGGTATAAATGGTGGCGGGGGCACACCGGAGGGCTGGCGAGTGTGTTGTCTATAGCCTCTCACAGGGGGGCTGCAATCACTTTTCTTTCTTCTCTTGGTGGGGGTTATCTTCTTATTGAGCCAACTATTCTCTGTGTGGGTGTGTGTTCCATTGCATAGACACAGAGGCCAGAGAAAGACGCCAAGTGTCCTGCACTATCCCTTTCTGTCATAATCCCTTGTGAAGAGTCTCTCACTGGATCTGCAGTGAGAGGCTGGAAGTCAGCGATCCCCAACTCCTAGCTCTACCTCTGGAAAACCTGGAGTTACTGGTGCATGCAACC
This sequence comes from Microtus pennsylvanicus, assembly GCF_037038515.1. NCBI lineage: Eukaryota > Metazoa > Chordata > Mammalia > Rodentia > Cricetidae > Microtus > Microtus pennsylvanicus. Next base: position 61,851,820 of record NC_134580.1, on the reverse strand, counting down.
ACACCCCGTTTTCCTTCCTTCCTTCCTTCCTTCCTTCCTTCCTTCCTTCCTTCCTTCCTTCTCTCTCTCTCTCTCTCTCTCTCTTTCTTTCTTTCTTTCTTTCTTTCCTTTCTTTCCTGAGACAGAATTCCTTTGTGTAGCCCTGAACTCACTTTGTAGACCAGGCTAGCCTCAAATTCACAGAGATCTGCCTGGCTCTGCTTCCAGAGTGCTAGGATTAAAGGTGTATGCCACCACTGCCTGCCTGACACCCGCTTTTTACATGGGTCATGGGGTACAAATTCCACTCCTCGTGACTGCAAAGCAAGTCCTGTAACCCATTAAGCCGTCACCTCTCCAGTCTCCTTTTTTTAATTTTGGAGACAAAAATCTTACTATGTAGTGCATGCTGAGTGGACTGAACATAACCTCACTAATTAGGCCAGGTTCACTAAGTGATCATGAACTTACAGTAATCCTCCTGACTCTGCCTCCCAAGCTCTAAGATTACAGGTGTGCACCATCACACTGATTGTCGATGGTGTGGGGAGGTGGGAGCTCCAATTCAAATATACAAAACCAAAACCTGTTGAAATGCTAAACCCTGCGCCTAGAGCGATGGTACTGACCTGTAATCCCAGCCCGTGGTTGGTGACAGTAAGAGGATCAGGAGTTCTAGGCTTGTCTGGGCTCAGAGTAAGTCTCAAAATAAATGAATACATAACAGAGGGACAGAAGATAGATGTAAACTCCTGAGCCCCGGGGTGGAGACTCTGATTTAACCAATATGCGGAGCTCTGCGGTATGAACTTTTAAGAAGCATCCTGGGCAATTCTGAACAAGTGGCCACACTATTTCACGTGGGTCCAAACTGCAGCTAAAACAGGAATCAGCTGGACCAGCCACAGTTGCTTTCCTCCTCCCAGCCAGAGCTTTCCCGGAATGTATGTTCTAAGAAATTATTTATATTTCTATTTTAAAAATAGCACTAATTTCTTCTGTCTTCATTATAATTAATGTAGCAAGCTTAGAAGGTGCCATAATAAAACACTTGTGACCCTTCACCAAGGGAGGGAGAGATGGTTGGTAACATTATGCTGTTTCTTCCTTATGTGTTTTTATAATAAAGTTGACAACACACTAAATAAATGATTTGATAGCAATGTCTCCTGTATTTTTTTTAACTAGTCACTCTGAGGTCTGCACAATGTCTCCATTAAGTGGATATGCCTTACTTTTATAATCCTTCCCTTGTAGGACATCAAAGTTACTCCCAACAACTAAACAATATTGAGATGAAACATCTTTAGGCATAACATGTTATCAACTTTTTGTTAGGTATTTGCTTTGGTTTTTGAGACTTGGTCCCAAGTAGCCCAGGTTAGCCTAGAACTTGCTGAAGATGTCCTGGCAGGCCTGCCTTTACCTCCCAAGTGGTACAAGGCTATGCCTAGTTTTTACAGTGTTGGGGGTTGAAACCAATGTTTTATATACATTAGGCAAGTACTCCGCTGACTGAGATATAGTTCTAGCCCTGTTTGCTCATTCTTTGAGACAGTTTCAAGTAGACCTTGAACTCACTATATAACTGAGGCTAACACTGAACTCCTCATCCTCTGCCTCTGCCTCCTGAGTCCTGACATTACAGGTCACATGCCATCATGCCTGCTGTTTTATCAACTTACTTTGTAAAGTTAACTTTTTCTTTTTTTTACAAGAATAAAAAAATCAAATCTAGGGCATTAAAAATGCCAGGCAAGTATCCTACCATTGGATCATATCCTTGGTCATTATTAATGTTTCTTTTTTCTTTTTCCTTTTTTGCTTCATTTAGATGGAAATGTGTTGACCGAGGTTTCTGTCCTGCCCAGTTCTGCAGTCATTCAGTCCCAAAGAAACACACAGAGGTCTACATTAATCATAAACTGGTTGGCCTAGTAGCTCTGGCTTCTTATTAACTCTTACATCCTACATTAATCCATAATTCTTGTCTGTGCTAGCCACGTGGCTTGGTACCTTTTATCAGCAAGGCATTCTGATCTTGCTTCCTCTGTGTCTGGGTGACAACTGTAGACTGCCTTTCCTCTTCCTAGAATTCTCCTGTTCTTGTCACTCCACCTCTATTTCCTGCCTGTCACCCTGCCTATACTTCCTGCCTGGCTGTAGTAATATGGGGCGGCGGGGCTGCGTCCCCAAACACCCAGCCGCCTGGCTCTGCCCGGCTAGCTTATGCCCCAAATAATTACACGGACACTGTATTCTTTTAAACACTGCTCTGGCCCATTTCTAATAATCTATGTAGCGCCCCTAGGTGCGCTTACCGGGAAGATTCTAGCCTAAGTCCATCCTGGGTCGGAGCTGGGGCATGGTGTGCGTCTTCCCTGGAGCAGGTAGCATGGCGTCTCTCCTGCGTCTGCTCCGGAGAGCCGAGCTGTGGAGTCTGACCTCACTTCCTCTTCCTCCCGGCATTCTGTTCTGTTTACTCCACCCACCTAAGGGTGGGCCTATCCAATGGGCCTAGCAGTTTCTTTATTGCTTAGCCAATGAAATCAACAGATTGATATATGACACTCCCACATCACTTCCCCTTTTTCTGTTTAAACAAAAAAAGGAAGGCTTTAACCTTAACATAGCAAAATTACATATAACAAAACAGTTATCAAGTAAAGTTACATCAGAAATATTTATACATATAACAAAATTGACCGTAAATCTCTATCAATAAAGCGAAATCTATACTAATGCAAATTATTCATGTCTATATCATATCCCCCTTTAAATGTAAAAGAACATTTATAAACTATATTTGGGAACATGGGCGCAGTTTTTTTCTCTCCAAACTGCTTCCTGCTGAATGGGGGCGCTGTTAATCAGATTATTTAGGGTGTAACCTGTGTGCCAGGTTTATCTCAGTTGGCAGTTGAGCAAAGCAATTTTCTGAAGATGTTCACAGCAACCCTTCAGGAGGACGTGGTCCATCATACCAAATCGGAATAGAAGAAATCCATAGAGTCTCATCCTCTGTGAAAACAAAAGAAGACTCTCTCCAAAGCATCATATCCTTAGACCCAAATTCTGAAGTCATACCCTCATGATATCCGTTCTGGTTCCACTTGGCAGCCCATATAATGAAATGTCTCTCTGTACTTAGCTCCTTCGCAGTCAAAAATTTTAAAGAAAACACAATGTACATAATCCAGACTCTCTGTGAATTTTCCATCTTTACGCGGCTTATTTTTATTTATATCTATAACTATCTGTACTCTGTCTCTTTAAAGACTTTACTTTTACTTTTTTCTTTTTAAACCATTAACTTTATTCTCTATATTCTTTTTCTTCTCTCTCCCAAGCCTACGTACATTCATCCAACAGTGTGACTCATTCAGTGGTCTGAATCTGTCCTATTGTGAATCTGCAATTTTTTACTATCCAGGAGCACTTTTGATTTGCGCCTTTAAATCATTAGGCACTTAAGAATCTAAGCTGAGACATTCCTAAGTTAACTTTTTGCTTTTTGAGCGTATATCTGTGGACCAGGCTGTCTTTGAACTCTCAGAGATCCGCCTGTCTCTGCCTCCCAGGCATTGGGATTAAAGGTGTTTGAAATTGACCTTAAATCTCTATAAATAAAGCAAAATCTATACTAATGCAAATTATTCATGTCTATATCACCTGGCTACTGGCCAATCAACATTTTATTAAAAGCAACACAACTGATAAATCTTTACAGAGCACAAGACCATTGTCCCACAGCAGAAATGGATCACTGAGTTCAAAGATGTGACTGTGGGCTGGAGACATAACTCAGCAGTTGAATACTTACCAAGTATGTGCAAGGACCTAGGCTCACTTCCCCAGCGCTAAAGAAAAGTGGGGTAGGGGATGTTTTAGAGGCTCCTGGTAGACATACCAACTTCCGGCTCCATTTTGCAGGTTACCCCCATGTCAGCATGTAGTGTAATGAGTACCCCTGTCTGCCACACTCACTCCACAACCTGTTTAAGGTCTGATAAAGGATTTCACTTTAGTCGGTAGCTGAGTGAATGTGTTGTCGACAAAGCAGTCTTGCCAAGGACCCCACAGCCTCTGCCTCAGGAGAACGACAAAGTCCGAGTGCTCATAGTGTGCACAGAAAATGGCCACCATGCCCCATCCCCATGTCTGACCTGAAGATTGCTCTCTTACAGAGACTTCTCCTACCAAGAACAGCCAACCCTGCCTCCTTGAGCCAGCTATGAACCACAAATCATCCCTCCTCCCTTATCTATTACGACACCCCTGCCTTCTGGTCCTGCTGTAGGCAGTGACTCTGCCTCCCAGACAGCTATATATCATAAACATGTTGAGGCCAGACCACATGATCCCAGCTTTGTCTCTCTCTCTCTCTCTCTCTCTCTCTCTCTCTCTCTCTCTCTCTCTCTGTGTGTGTGTGTGTGTGTGTGTGTGTGTGTGTGTGTGTGTGTCTTCTTCATTCCTTGCTGCCCCAGTCAGGTCTGTCCCTGGAACAGGAACATCACCAGGCTCCAGATCCCACTATTCACTACATGTGGCTATATCTCACAGGACAAAAAGACACACAAAACCATAAACTCAGTATTTTTTGCTTTGAACTCTTGCATTAAACACAACAGGGCATCAGGCTCTTACAGCCCTCATACATTAACGCCTTCTTTTAGTGGTTCTTGTATAACTTGTGCCTGTCAGGACCACAGCCACCTTTGTCATTGGGTGTTAGTCTGGTGGGTCTAGTCTCCAGGTTAGTTAGCTGGGAACATTGAGTGGAACAGGCTGTGCATTCTTAAATGGCTCACTTCTCCTCAAATGCTGGTCTCCTAGTGATGGCTTCACAAAGGTCATTCCATGTGGTCAGCCTTCTCCATCCTGAGCAGACTTAAAGCTGAAGACAGCCCTCCCTCGTGGTGAGTAGTAGAGCTCTTTCTTGGCATGCATGGGGCTCTGAGTTTGATCCCCGGAACCCCAAATTTAAAAAAGAACCAGTTGAAGTGGGAAGATCCAGCCTAAAAGTGGGTGGTACCAGTCCCTAGGTTTTGGTCTTGAACTGAATACCAAAAGAGACAAACTTGAGCAGGAACAAGGATACAATGTGACAATCTGCTTTCAGACTATGGATACTATGTAACAATCTGCCACCATACCATGGATACTAAGTAGCAATTTGCCCCCTATTCTATGGATATTATGTAACAATCTGCCCACTATACCATGGATACTATGTAGCAATCTGCCTCCATACTATGGATACAATGTGATAACCTGCTATCAGACTATAGATACAATGTGACAACCTGCTTCTAGACTATGGATACAATGTAGCAAACCGCTTCCAATAGATACAATGTGACCCAGCTGCTTCATATTCCCACTGCCATGCCTTTCCCACCAGGGTGGACTGCACTCTAGACCTGCAAGCCAAAATAAGACTTTGCTCCCTTAAATTGCTCTTGTCATTTGGGGATTTTTGTTGTTTGTTGTTTTGGTTTTTGAGACTTTGTTGTTTTATTTTTTGAGACAGGGTTTCTCTGCATAGCCTGACCTGAAACTCACTTTGTAAACCAGGCTGGCCTCAAACTCACAGAGATCTGCCTGCCTCTGCCTCCATAGTGTTGGAATTAAAGTTGTGCAGCACCACCACCTAGCTTGTCAGGATATTTTTAACAGCAACGAAGCAAGCAATGAATGAGGACACTGAAGACCATCTTGAATTCCTGTTCCTCCTCTTCTGTAAACAGAGATTCCTCTGTCCTGCCTTGCTCCATAGCCGCTTCCAAATAATCACTCAGAAGCTTATATTAATGCTCAACCAATAGCTCAGGCTTATCACTAGCTAATCTTACATTTAAATTAACACATTTCTATTACCCCATTTCCATTAATCTATGTTTTGCCATGTGTCTCATGGCTTTACCTGTGCTTTAATACATCTTGCTCCTCCAGAGACTGGCTGGCATCTCTCCCTCTCTGTCCTTCTTTCTCCCTGTATTCAGTTTGGCTTTTTTGCCTCACTATATTCTGCACCACTATAAGTCAAAGCAGCTTGTATTGTCAACCAATGAGAGCAATGTATATTCACAGCATACAGAAGGGCTAGCCCATAGCACTCTTCCAAGTGCTGAGATGATAGGCATGTATATAGCAGCAAACCTGGTTTACGTGGTGCTGGGGATCAAATCTAGAGATTCATGCACATAGCAAACATTTTACCAGCTGAGCTGTAACCCAGCCGCATGGGTAGTTTTTAAGCAATTCTTAACTAAGTTGTCCACTTGGTCTCACTGACCTTTTCTGGTCTCACTAGAACCATGACCAGGCAAGGGTCTTGGAATTAAAGAACACAGAGACATGGGGCACTCTTGAAGCAATGATGCCAGTTTTACTGTTCCAGGGCAGCTTATATAGTGCTCTCCTTGATTAGGGGCTAAGCCCTCACTCTCAGGATTTTCTACTGCAAGCCCACCAGAAACCACTCCCTTGTTATTAGGAACTCACGAGGGTTTTGTGTTCAGAGCAGCTGCAAGCACAGGAAAACAAGTTGTTTACTCCAGCAGGTAAGAGGTCATAGAAAGTTCAGGGTCTAAGAGTCTACAGCCCCTAACACCCAGCTGTGTAGACCAGGCTGGCTTCAAATTTCACAGAGATCCCCTTGCCTCTGCCTCTCGAGTGCTGGGATTAAAGGTGTGCACCACCTGGTTCTCACTAGAGCTCTTACAAGGAAGATGACTGAGACAATACATACTTGGGGGTTGGAAAGATGACTCAGTGGTTAAAAGCACTGGCTGTTCTTCCAGAGAACCCAGGAATTGATTCCCAGCACCCACATGGCATTTAATAATCACCGGCAACTTCTGTCCCAGGGAATTTAATGCCCTCTTCTGGCCTCAGCAGGCACCAAGCACGCATGTGGTAGAGATAGGCCAGCAAAACACCCATAAACATGACAAATATTTCTTTATATATATATGTACACACACACACACACACACACACACACACACACACACACACACACACATTTGGCCAGGCATTGGCTCCCTGCCCTGATTTCGACCATGAAAAGGTGCCAAGGTATTCAATCTTACTGACCATTGGGGCTGCCAAGAAGTGGAGCTGGGCTATTTAGTCAGACAAGGAAGAGCTGGTGTCAAAAGTCAAGATAAGACTGCCTTGGAAGCGGTCACAGCAAACAGGAAGCTCTGTCAGACACAAAGGTTGCTCCCGAGGCCAGATGTGGAGCCGAGGTGCAAGAGGTGGGCAGAGTTGGCAGCTCACACTCACTTCCTCCAGGACCAGCAGTTTAAGTTCTCGCTTCTTAGGGCCTCTGGGTAGTAGGGACAAGCAGGGCAAGCCAGGCACACTAGCAGTCAAGGTGACGCTGCCAGAGGAGCAAACAGCTCTACACAGAGGAGACAGGTGTCCCCTGGGCTGGGCCCACGACAGAAGTGGGGGAAACCCTTCTGAAGAGAGCGTGGATTCGGGGTATGGATAACGCGAGAGCTACGAGTTGTGGAGTCTGGGCCTGGATAATGCGGGAGCTACGAGTTGTGGAGTCTGTGGTATAAGAGAGCGTGGATTCGGAGCCTGGATAACGCGGAAACTACGAGCTGTGGAGTCTGTGGTACAAGCAACAGCTGCAGCCCTCTTGCACCTGCCTTCTGCTCCAAAGTGAACACACGCTGCTCCAGCCCACAACACTCCCTGAAGGGCAACCACACAGGCCTGGGGCCTCAACCATGACCACTTTCAAGCCCCACATCCTTGGCCACTATTTCGTCCTCTGATGTCACAGGGTTCTGCATCTTGCCCCCAAATCAGCAAATTAGGCCCTGTGATTTCCCAAGAGCCGCCATTCTTAACTCTTCTGCAGAAAAGTTATATTAATTTTTTTTAAAAAAAAAAAGCACAGGGCTTCCCAGAATGCTTCAGTGCTCTTCCCAGCTGGAGTGGATTGGCAGAAATGAGCTGAGTCTAGATGAGTGTCAAGTGGGACAATGAGAAGCCCACACGGTCCCTCTCAAAGGCTACCTACCAACAGGATCTCTCTTAAAGCCCAGCCATTAAGGCGAGACACAGACACCTCTCTCCCCGGCTGGCATCACTTGCTAAGTGGTGGCTCTGGGGAGAACAGCCAAATCCAGGAAAGAGGCCCAGGATGAACTCCGGCTGGAGGCCCAGTCTTACTCATCCTGGGGTCAGGAACGGGTCAAAGAGGTGCCCGTGTGCGAAGGAGAAAAACCAAACCTGTAACATCTGCTGCCTTCCGTGTCCTCCTGGCGCCTCCATAACCTGCCTTCCTGTTTGACCTGGTAAGGAATAACTCCCAGAGTTAAAGAAGCTTCCAGAGGCCACGAAGTTCACTGACGGTAGATGTTTCTTATGTTGTTGTTGTTGTTTTTAACTGTTGCATCCGTGACTGGAGAACAGAACTAGCCGCTGTAGCCTGATGAAGCCGGCTAGGGAGGTGTCCTACCACCAGCAACATCTTCAGTCCCCGGAGCTCCAGCTTCGCCCTCCTTGGGCCTCCTGGAAACAGAGCGCCTCTCGGACTGGTTGCTGGGCAGACTCTGAGGCAGTTCGAAGCACCCAGACGCCTAGCTTTGTAGAAGGCTAGATTATTCTACAGTACGTGGGGCTTGGCAATTCAGTCTCCCCCACTTACCCCCAACATGCAACTCCTGAGAACTAGACCTGCCTGTGAAGGCAAACGCTCAACCACCAAGCCACACCCCCAGCTTCTGGAAACCTGCTTAGGGATGAAGAATCATGCCCTCTAATGATAATTTAAAAAAAAAATTCTCAAAATTCTTATTTTTTATGCCTTTCTTTATACCATTACCACCCAGTTTCATAGGACGTCATCTGCTAACCATTTACTAGGGCTCTGTTAACTCTTAACTTTGACTACACCTCTTTAGCTGAACAAGGGTGCTTCCTCACTTCCTCATCCCAAGTTGACTACAGGGTCTGCCGCTGACCGAGAGTAAGGTGAGGGGCTTAATCAAAGCTGCCCCCATCAAAACCCTGATTGGAGGCCACGTCTCAGCCCCAAAGCCTGTCCCCGCCCAGGTCGGTACCCTAAGTCTGAGAGAGGTCTCTAGGGAGGTGCAAGTCCTGCTTCTAGAAACTTGGCCTGGGGCCTTTCCCAGCAAGGGCCTCGCCTTTCCTCTCCTCCCGCCCTTGGGGCGGTTCCAGCCTTGCCACCCAGCGCGGGCTGCAGCACGTGGATGGGGGCGGCGGCGGGCTTCCACGGCGCCCAGCTACCCCGCAGGGTGGCGATGGCCCTCCCTTCTCCCTCGCCCTCGTGATTTCTGGTAAAGGCCCCCGCTCGTCCCCACCCACCTCCGCCCTCCACCGCAGCCAGTGGTGCGGGCCGCGCCTCCCCGGGAGGCTGCGCTTTCTCCCGCCCCTGGCAGCAGGCTGCGCTTCGGAAACTGTTGACTCAGAGGGTGGCCTGGCGGCCAGCGTCTGATGTCAGCCTGGAGCCCGGCCGGCCTCGGCGGGGAGGCGAAGGAGAGGCCCGGCGGGCTCGGGAGGCGGTGCGGGTGCGGGCGAGCGGCCTGGTGGGCGCCGTGGGGGCGGCGCTGCAGCGAAGCTGCTCCGGTGCGGCTGCCCTGGCGCCCGTGACTCACGGTGCGTCACTGAGCAGATGCCCGCTGCGGCCGGAGGCTCCCGGCTGCTGCTGACTCATCAGAAAGCTGTGCGTGGCCAGGGTGGCTTTGGGGCGCCCGGAGCCGGAAAACCCCTCAAGAAGAGGCTGGGGCGCGGGCGGGCACTGCAGCGGGAAGCCGCATGGCAGGCAGCTGCTCGAGCCACCTGCAGCGCGGCCGCCTGCGAGCGACCGTAGGCTGGACCATCCCCCACCCCTGCCCACACTCCGTGGTTTCCTGTGCCCAGAGGCGGGCAGCGAGTTCCCTCCCAGATGTCGCAGAGCTGTTTCTACGCGTCCACAACGACTAGGGTGTTACCCGAGGTCACTGGTGTTGCCTCCCCCCCCCCCCCGTTTTAAGACTTGGAGGTCTGTCTGGGAAGAGCAGGGCATGCATCAGTACCGGGGACTGGATTCTTTCCTTCCTGACCTTAATCTTACCCTAGCCCTCTCTAGGGAACTACACTGCGGCGGTGGACGCCGCTCGCTGGCTCAAAGCCTGGCTCCAGATCTTTCCTGTCACTGAAGGCTGACCGCAAGGCCCCAAGGCACTCAGGAAATGCAGCCGGGGTCAGAGAATTCTCAGAAAGGGGTGTGGATCTGGGGGAGGTGTCTGCGTAGTGTCCACCCTGTCCTAAAACAGGGACAAATTCTCTAGCATTAAAGCTGTGTGAGGCTCCCCGTGCAAGGCTTTCCAAACAGGTAGGACAATACTGCAGGATCTGATAAGACCCCACAGGCTTGCAGTTACGTAAATAGTGTAACAACGTGTGCACCAGAGGCAGTCACAGGAAGGGGTGGGGTGGGTACGGAAAACAGTTGCTTAAACCCTAGTGGTCGGGTGTTAGGGTGGGGACATTGGTAGGAATGATTTGGACAGGTGGGAAAAGGCAATCCAAATGCCCTGAGGGACGTCCCCAGACGCCCCGGGGAAGTCTCCCTACAGCAAGCAGTTCCACTTTGCTTGGGAAAGCCCAGAGTATTAGGTGCTCAGCACAGCTGTGGCACAGGAGCATGCTCAGTGGCCCAGAGGGACCAGAAGGAGATGGTTGTGCTCACTGCTCCGGGCATGTAGCCATGCCCATCCCCAGACACATGGGTCCCTTCCAAGCATCCCACAGTCCTGCTCTGTCACATCTGCAGGAGCCTCGCTCGGCCTTGGGTGGCTTTTGATGATTTTGTGCCCGATGCAGAGCCTTTTTAGTCCAGATTCCACATTCTTTTCCTGTTCCGTCCTTCGGTCACTGTACTGGCCTACACCAACACTTCTCGGTTCACGGTGGGGTTTCCCAGAGTTGCTTTAGAAAACAGTGAAAGAGGAGCTGTAGGAGAGGCGCCTGCCCTCCCCCCACCCCCTCTCTTGCCCGGAAATGTGGTTTCACAGAACCGCTGATCGAGACGGTCACCAACAAGACTGTCTGGATCAGCCCTACACTCAGCCTTCAGATTCCTCATCTCTGACAGGCTGCTAAGGATGCTGCAGGCCAATGGGAGCAACTATGTCTTCCCAGGCATCCACCCATCCGGCAGCTGAGGTCAAAGGTTCTAGCAGGAAGCAGAGCAAGAACCAGATGCCCTTTCTTCCTGGTGATACCTACCATGGACCTCCGTGTGTGTGTGTGTATGGGAGAGAGAGAGGGAGAGGGAAGGAGGGAGGCAGGAGAGGCAGTAAATCCCCCAAGGCAATGGCAGCCCACGTTACAACATCCCCAACCACCCCCCACACACACACACACACATACCTAGCGGGAGGGATACCAAGGTGTAGTTATGGACAGGTGGGGGCTTTGGGTGATAACTGGGAATCTTGAGGTAAATTCCCCAGCGGTGATCATTTCCCCCTTGATCCTGGTTTATTACTTGTAACTTTGAAAATTTATCGAGACTCCCAATCTGAGCAATATTCCTCCCTGAATTTATTTACCACCATCACCACCCACTTCCTGATCCACGGGGTTTAAGAAAGGCCCTGAAGTCCCATCTAAGGCCTTATATAGCCAGGCTGCTGCAAGGAAAAGGACACCAGGTGACCAGATGTTTTCTCGAAGAAGTGATGTGGCCGGAGCCTGAGCAGCACTGTAGGAATCATTTATTGACACATAACAGCATTAGAGGACTCGTGGGGGTCTGCCAAGGGAGAGGATTTCTCATGAGCCCCAGATCTGGCACTGCCAAGCAGTATAGTTCGTCAGCTGAGGAAACAGACTGAGACACTGTACCCCACTGGGGCAGCACGTGGCGGTGCTGGGACTGGAATCTGAAACACCAGCATTAAAAGGAACTCGACAACTCCTCCGTGACCTTTGCCTCTAAGGTCTTGGGACTTTGTCTTGCTGTGTGTGCACGTCCGGCTACAGATCCCTAATCATAGGCGTTTGGGTGTTAAAACCAAGAAAACTGTGGTTGAAAAGCAGCTAACCCATAGCAAAGTGTTTCCTGAGGGTGGGGTAGGGAAGGTAGCAGGCAAGCAGATTTAAGGTCCTTGGGGGAATGCAGAAGTGGCACCGAATGTCCAATCAGAGGTGGGACTGACTTCCCTGGAAACTGATAGCAGGCACACTCTGGTAATTTTGTCATTGGGATTGCCTCCCGGGCCCTTCCCTTGTAGCATTAAAAGCTCAGTCTTTAGATCTGCTGGTCGTGGTGGAAGAGCGGGTGGGGTGATCCAGGTTCTCTTTTTGTAGATTAGGAAATTGAGGAGGGAGTGAGCCTCCGCCGTCACTAACTTGTGTAAACCTACTGCAATGCGTGAAGTCTACCTACTCCAATGCAAGAATCCTTACTCGTCCGGTGACTGCGGGCTGGACCGGTGGTGGCCTGGCCCCCATCCCAGGCCAGGCTCTGGAGCGGGAAGAGGAACCGAAGGATTGGTCTTGGCGCGCGCACCCGGGGACGCACATTGCCGGAGCTGGGGCGCCCGTTTCCCTTTCCCCTCCCCGGGGAACGCGAACTGCCCCAGGTGCCCCAAAGCCCAGCCTCCCCCTCGCACCCCCGCCCGTTCCTGGCGCGCCCAAGTCTCGGCGGTCACGTCTCCTCATCCGGCTCCAAAGTGCGAGCCAGCTGCGGCCGGGCCAGCCCGTGGGAAGGCTGCGCCGGGGGCGGGCACGGGAGTGGTCCCCAGCCCTGCCGCGCCCGGGTCGGTAGGGGAGAGGTCCCCGCTAGGCAGGCTACGCCCCAGCTTGGCGCTCTCAGGGCGGGAGGGCGGGGAGAGGCGGGACCGGGGAAGCCTCCAGGCCGCGCCCCGGAGCGCCACGCGGGGCCCCTGTTGCTGGGGAGAAAAGCGCGCCCGGCCCCGCCCCGAGCCCGTGGGCGGCAGCGCCCTCTGCTGGTGACGCCTCGGAGCTAAGCAGGGACCCCGCCCGGACCTAAGCGGAGAACTGCTGCGGGGGACGTCCTTAATATTGCCATCCTCGCAGAGAAAAAGAAGAAGCTATCCGAATTGAAAAATGAGCCGCGTGCGTTGCAGGACATTCTGAAATGTGAAGAAAAAAGTCTTAATACCTTTTTTTCTAGAAAAATTTGCAAATTTATATATGTTTTTGTTTTTTATACAGGGTCTTGTTATTGAATTGAGGGACTGTGATTACAGTATTTGCCATCGCTAACTCCTAGATAATTTCTTTAGAAAGAATGCAGTTTTGGTGATATGGATACTCAAAACATTTAGTTTCTGTAGAAATGGGTCCGTCTTACCCAGCTAACTCCACCGTTTTTTACCATTCTTATGTTTCCTACGGGATTCCTGCGTCCCTGGTTGTGAGTACCCACAAAACTCACAGTGGAATAGCCCACTATGCAGGTTAATTAGAATTTGGAGGCCAAATGGATTTGGGACAGAGGACCGCTCACAGTGACATCAGACGGCCTGTCCCCTAACGGGGTATAGGACGACACCCTGTAATCAAACACGCCCAGTTTCTGTAGCAGAATGGATGACTGTTCACATGGAGTGGTCAAGTGGGTGCTGCAGCAGGCTACATGTCTGGTCAGGGCAAATGGGTTTTCCAGAGTGTTTCTGCAGCCTGAAGCAGAAGGTCGAGTGGACCAACACTGGCCCCTGTGCCCACCGACAGGCTGCCGTGAGCAAGTCTGTTGGATTTGCCTCTTTTGTATTCTAGTTCTGCCTGCTGGTGAGATGCTACTGAAGGGTAGGGTTTGGTTCCTTTGGAAGTATGGCCAGATGCCTTCTCTACCCCCAGTGGAGTGTTTTCCTGTCACCTCGCCCCACTGCTAGGACTAACCTTGTTCTGGAGAGCCTACCTAGGGCTTCCGAAGGAGAGCAGCAGTGTGACTTCCCCTTTGCCTGCTAGCTTGGGAGCAGGGACTTCCAGCTCAGTCCCAACTTGAGTTCTCCAAATCCTGAATTTTCCATCAGCCATTTTCACATCCTGGGGAGGGTCCTGCCATCTGAGGAGCTGGGGGCAGGAAGCTGTTTCTAGACATCCTGCCAAGCCCAGATGCGACAGACTCAGGACTGGGGTACTACAGCCAGCCCCTGCCTCTCCATCGGCCATACTGGCTGCTGAAAGGGCCCTGGGCTGGAACACCGAACTCTACCCTAGAATATTTACTTGCAGTAGAGAGGTGTACATGGCCCTCTCTTGGAGGACAATCTCCCTTTCCCAACAACACACACAGATTTAATCTTCCCCACTTGCACGGGTTTCTCATTTAAAACCCATTGAACTCAGGTGGTAAAGATCCAAGTGCCGAATGTGGCTGTCACCATTTTTCTTTCTTTTTTTTTTTTTATGGTTTTTCGAGACAGGGTTTCTCTGTGGCTTTGGAGCCTGTCCTGGAACTAGCTCTGTAGACCAGGCTGGTCTCGAACTCACAGAGCTAGGAATTCTGACTCAACACAAATCTCGCTACACTGGCTTTTGAGTGCCTTTTCTTTTCCTTTCCATTACATTAGCTCTGTAAAAACCAAGTTTGCGTGCCGAGTCTACATCATTCGAGCCTGTTCTGCCTTGTAAAGCCCACGACCCACCTTGGGACCCCGCTAATGCCTCCATACCTAAGTCTCAAAGGCCCCTGCTGAATTTACTTCCTTTTTAAGATCACATTCATTTCTTTACACATGTGTGTCTATGTGAATAGGCACACCCAGGCATGTGTGGAATTTACTAGTCAGAGGGTAATTTACTAGTTAGTTCTCTCCTTCAACATGTGAGTCAAAGGGACCAAATTCAGATTGCCGAGACTGGTGGCTAGTGCCTTTATCTGCTGAGCCATCTCACCTGTCTGTCAATTCTTTAGGGACAACAGTCCTAGCAGGCTCAGTGACTGGGCATCAAATACCACAGCCACTATTCAGTGCAGGCCTGGGTGTGTATGTGTGTGGTATGTGTGGTGTGTGTAGTGTGAATGTGTGTGTTTGTGTGTGGTATGTGGATGTGTGGTGTGTGTAGTGTGTGTGTGGTATGTGGATGTGTGGTATGTGTAGTGTGAATGTGTGTGTTTGTGTGTGGTATGTGGATGTGTGGTGTGTGTAGTGTGAATGTGTGTGTTTGTGTGTGGTATGTGCGGTGTGTGTAGTGTGTGTGTGTGTTTGTGTGTGGTATGTGCGGTGTGTGTAGTGTGTGTTTGTGTGTGGTATGTGGATGTGTGGTGTGTGTAGTGTGAATGTGTGTGTTTGTGTGTGGTATGTGGATGTGTGGTGTGTGTAGTGTATGTGTGTGTGTGTGGTATGTGGATGTGTGGTGTGTGTAGTGTGAATGTGTGTGTTTGTGTGCGGTATGTGGATGTGTGGTGTGTGTACTGTGTGTGTGTGTGTGTGGTATGTGGATGTGTGGTGTGTGTAGTGTATGTGTGCGGTATGTGGATGTGTGGTGTGTGTAGTGTATGTGTGTGTGTGGTATGTGGATGTGTGGTGTGTGTAGTGGATGTGTGTTTGTGTGTGGTATGTGGTGTGTGTAGTGTATGTGTGCGGTATGTGGATGTGTGGTGTGTGTAGTGTATGTGTGTGTGTGGTATGTGGATGTGTGGTGTGTGTAGTGTATGTGTGTGTGTGGTATGTGGATGTGTGGTGTGTGTAGTGTGAATGTGTGTGTTTGTGTGCGGTATGTGGATGTGTGGTGTGTGTACTGTGTGTGTGTGTGTGTGTGGTATGTGGATGTGTGGTGTGTGTAGTGTATGTGTGTGTTTGTGTGTGGTATGTGGATGTGTGGTGTGTGTAGTGTGAATGTGTGTGTTTGTGTGTGGTATGTGGATGTGTGGTGTGTGTAGTGTATGTGTGTTTGTGTGTGGTATGTGGTGTGTGTAGTGTATGTGTGCGGTATGTGGATGTGTGGTGTGTGTAGTGTATGTGTGTGTGTGGTATGTGGATGTGTGGTGTGTGTAGTGTATGTGTGTGTGTGGTATGTGGATGTGTGGTGTGTGTAGTGTGAATGTGTGTGTTTGTGTGCGGTATGTGGATGTGTGGTGTGTGTACTGTGTGTGTGTGTGTGTGTGGTATGTGGATGTGTGGTGTGTGTAGTGTATGTGTGTGTTTGTGTGTGGTATGTGGATGTGTGGTGTGTGTACTGTGTGTGTGTGTGTGTGTGGTATGTGGATGTGTGGTGTGTGTAGTGTATGTGTGTGTGTGGTATGTGGATGTGTGGTGTGTGTAGTGTATGTGTGTGTGTGGTATGTGGATGTGTGGTGTGTGTAGTGTGAATGTGTGTGTTTGTGTGCGGTATGTGGATGTGTGGTGTGTGTACTGTGTGTGTGTGTGTGTGTGGTATGTGGATGTGTGGTGTGTGTAGTGTATGTGTGTGTTTGTGTGTGGTATGTGGATGTGTGGTGTGTGTAGTGTGAATGTGTGTGTTTGTGTGTGGTATGTGGATGTGTGGTGTGTGTAGTGTATGTGTGTTTGTGTGTGGTATGTGGATGTGTGGTGTGTGTAGTGTGAATGTGTGTGTGTGTGTGGTATGTGGATGTGTGGTATGTGTAGTGTATGTGTGTGTTTGTGTGTGGTATGTGGATGTGTGTAGTGTGAATGTGTGTGTTTGTGTGTGGTATGTGGTGTGTGTAGTGTGTGTGTGGTGTGTGTGTGTGGAGGCCTACATGCTGCAGCACTCCTATAGAGATCAGAGGATATCCTACGTCTTCTCCTTCCACCATAAAGTCCTGGTCATCATAGAATTCAGGTCATCAGACTTGGTGGCACTGATCCTGTCCTTTCTCTGGTGTCTCCAGTCCCTACTATGGATGGGGACCTCAGTCCGGGATAATCCAGTGCCTGTAACTGCTTGTGTCTCAGATACTCTCTGTGGCTGTGAGAAAACACTATGAAGGCAGTGTCAAGAGGAGAGTTTATTTGGGCCTCCAGTTCCAGAGGCAGACATGGTGCCTGGAGCAGGAAGCTGAGAGCTCACATCCTCAACAGTAAGCACAGAGCAGAGAGTGAACCGGAAGTAGTGTAAAGCTATAGACTCTCACAGCCCGCCCCAGTGACACACTTTGGCCAGCAAGGACATACCTACCTGTGAACTCCCCAAATGGCACCACCAACTGGGGCTACCTGTTTCAAGGCCTCCATTTCCCTCAGACTGCCTCAGCTTACACAGCCTTAGATAATTCTAGTTTCTTCACTCCCGCAGTGCTCACGGGGGTCCCACCCACCTGCCTGTCCTACAGACTCCTGTGCCCATCTGCCTTGCAGTCGTGCCCCAGCGGCGCACGGAGTCCCACGGTCCCTTTCTTCTCTATGAACGCAATGTCTTCTATCACTCTGAGCATGTTCTCCCCTCTGTCCAGTTCTTCCTTGGGCTCCGAGAGTCTGGCTATGAGGAAGGGTCACTTAGCACGACTCTCATCTGTGTCTCTCCACCCTCTACCCACAGGAACAGCAAACTGACACCCCCCCCATCTCGGCCTCTGTTGTCCCATCTTTCTTCCCAGTGCCAAGGCTAGTGCAGAGAACAGCATCTACATGGTGTGTATGTTCCCTACACAGGCAAGTTCTTCCAGGGCAAACAGCCGCAGTCACACGTCTTATCTCCCCGCCACACCTGCTTATAATCTGCTCTGGCCACGCGGGGGCACGCTGTGCTCATGGGGCAGACCCCCACTGATGGAGATGTATCCCTCTGTACCCCATAAGGATGGGGGTCACTCTGGACGACCCCCCCAAAACCCCATCCTTGGATCGCTGCACTTAATTCGCCTATTTTATGGCTGGATCCCAAAGCATCTTTGGCCCCATTACATCCTTGTTTGGTGCCAGCTGTTGGCACGAACTTGCCTAGGCACACAACAGGTGCGACGCTAACAACAGATCAATAATCCTAAATCTAGCTTGGTGACCCGGTGGGTTTGCCTGGGATCACACGGGAGCACAGGTGAGTGCTTACTAATAAACCATACTCAGCATGCTTATTATATGAAGTAGGGCTTGTTATTTTATACAGATACACAAGGAGGCAGTGGGAGCGGTCTCTGTGGGGGAGCGGTTCTTCAGGCTGTAAACATGGCAGGGATGGGATGGGAGAGGCTACAATGACTACTTTCTGCCCACAGTCAACATATGTGCTTGGACCAGGGAAGACTTTGCCATCCCCTGAGCCTCACTTGGGGAAGACTTTGCATTCCTATGGGGCTGAGGCATGGGTCCTCAGGCCAAACAGTATAGTCCTTCACCAGGGCTTCACAGATTCCCTACAGAGAAAGGTCCACACACATCCCTTTGAGAGGCCCCATTCTTCCCTGTCTTATGCACCTGGCCTTGTGAGGGCCTTGTGCACAAGCCCAGCTGCTCTCATTTCAAGAGGCCAAAAGCCATGTGGGACATGAAGATCTCTACAGCGAGCACCGCAGTGGCCAAAGGCTGCAATTTCTCACATAGAGTATGAGAAGCAAACACGTCAGGCTTACCAAAGTCATGTGTGGTGCAGTTCCTCCAGATGATGTCATGTGCCGCCCTGACCATCTCCTAGCCCTCCACTTCAACAGCCTTCACTCCACAATGCCCAAGGCCACACATCTCCCCTGGAAACCTGTCCTCTCGCTATCTGTGGAAGTGACTGAGGCCATCAGTCACCCGTCCAGCTACACAAACTAGGGACTACAACCTTTTACTGCCTGCCTCACCTTCCCACTTAACCCTGAAGCAGTTCTTACTCTACAACTCCCACCTGGTCCCAATGTAAGAGCCTAGTCAGGCTCACCACTGCCAATGCAGGCAGGCCCCAATGCTGCCCATCCTTCCTTCTATGATGAGTCTGGACAAACCTCTATGAAATGAGGCTCTCTCTCACAAGCACACACACAGCATGTGTGCATGTGTACTCCCCAGACTCAGTCTGCAGAATCACTAGGCAGCTCTGAAACACAGCACACACCCAGTTATCTATTATGTATACAATATTCTGTCTGTATGCCTGCAGGCCAGAAAAGGGCACTAGACCCCATTACAAATGGTTGTGAGACACCATGTGGTTGCTGGGAATTGAACTCAGAACCTTTGGAAGAGCAGGCAATGCTCTTAACCTCTGAACCATCTCTCCAGCCCCACACACCCAGTTATCAAAACAAAATTGCAACCCCATTTCTCTTAAAACTGGATCTCTGGAAGCCTATGTGGCGGCTTAACTGGCTCCTGTATTTGAAGACTTGGTCCCCAGTTGGTGGAACTGTTTGGGGAGGATTAGGTAGGTGGTGTGACCTTGTTGGAGAAGGTGTGTCACTGGGGGTGAGCTCTGAGGTTTCAAAAGCCCACACCATTCCCAGTTAGCTCTCTTTCTGCCTCATGCTTGTGGATCAAAATGAGTTCTCAGCTACCTCCTCTTAAATGACACACCTGCCTGTCTGCTGTCATGCTCCCTGCCATGATGGGCTATGGAGTCTGATCCTCTGGAAAGGTGAGTCCCAGATTAAAAGCTTTTATAAAGTGCCTTGGTCATGGCATTTTGTCACAGCAATGGAACCGTGTCTACAACAGGCTTGCAGAGCCCTCAATGGTCTGCATGCTGCTTGCAGTCTCTATGCACCAATGTGTTGACTTGGGTTTTAGCACACTGAGCGTGCTAAATTCTCCCTCCACCCTGCCACTTAAACTGTTTATTCATTCACATCTGTCTGTGCAATTGCCAATTCCCTAGGAAAAGCTCCCGATCAGGTCAGTGGACCCAGCCTATGTTGCTTTTCAAAGAGGTCGGCCTTATCTGTCTGGTGTAAGATGCCCAATTCTCCACCTCCCAGCATTCCAAGTGTGCATCACACCACATGACTTAGGTGGCCCTGGATGCTGAGCACGGGGCCTTGAACATGCTAGTTGAGTACTCTCCCAAGAAGCGAGCCTATCTTTAGTCCCTCTTAAAAGCATTTGGGGGGGGGGGCAGGGTCCCCTGTTGCCTAGGTTGGCCCTGAAAGGCAGTCCCACCTCACTCAGCCTTTCAAAATGGGTTGGGGATGTGGTCCATCAGTATACTTGGCCCAGCATATTAACCCAGCATAATAACCCCTGGGATATTAAGAAGCTGTGTCCTCAAGAACTCTTAAAAGGGTGGTGGATTACAAGAATCTTATCAGAGACTAAGCAGGGAGAAGGTGGCAGTAAGACTGGGCAATTTCAGCTGGGCAGTGGTGGTACACGCCTTCAATTTCAGCACTCAGGAGGCAGAGGCAGGCAGATCTCTGTGAGTTTAAGGCCAGCCTGGTCAAAGAGTTCCAGGACAGGCTCCAAAACTGTCTGGGGGAGTGGGGTGGAGACTGGGCAGTTTCATGAGGAATAGTTGCAAGGGAGTAGGCAGGGCAAATCAGGGGGTGGGAAGGAGGGGTCAGAAGTGGGCTCAGTGTACATATGCCTGTTGGCTCAGCTGTGCCATAGGATGGCTGAAGCCTGGACAACATGGAAGGGATACTCTTAGTTTTTTGAGACAAGGTTTCTGCATATCCCTGGCTGTCCTGGAATTCTTTTCAGACATAGGATACCTTCCCATATTTTTGCTATGGTTCAGCACAGCTCTGAGTTACCAGCAGTATTTTTGGTTAAAGGGAAACCTTTGCTTGCTACTTGGGGTGTGCATTTGGGATAGGGTGGGGAAGAGACTGAAATTGTCTTCCTCTTGGCTTCCTGACACTTCACAACATGGAGCCGTACAAATGGAAGGTAGCCAGGCAATAGTGGCACACACCTCCAAGTCCAGCACTTGGGAGGCAGAAGCAGGTGACATGTTAGTATGAGAACCTTAGGAAACAGTGTTACTCAGCCAGCATTGTACCAAACATGGCCTGGGAGCGCCATCTAGTGTGAGTATCTGCTGCTGCAGTCTATACACTATTTAGAGGTCTCTGCGCACACCTGCTTTTGCATCTAACTTTTGTTTTTGGCGCAGAGGTGGTGGTGGTGGAGCAGGGCAGACAGTGTTTCTCTATGGAGCCTGGATGGTCCTGGAACTTGGAGGTCCACCTGCCTCTGCCTCATGAATGCTGGTATCAAGGCATGCACCACCAGTGTCCCGCATGTTTTGTGTACCATTTAAGCCCTGCCCCCTTCCCTTTCTGCTGTGTCTTACTAAGCTAAGACTGGGTTGGAACTGGCCACAGCTCAGGCTGGTCACCTATGTAAGTGCTTACCTAGTTTCACCTTACATGATTCTGAGTTCTGTTCAGTGTGACGAGCCCCACCCTTACACATACACCACACAGCACTAATTAACCCTTCCCTGCTTCCTTTATTATCTATTTCTATATTTAAAAGACTGTGTGTATGTGCCTGTATGGAGCCCGATGTTGGCACAGGGCAGATACACACCTGGACCTTGCTGTTTTAGCTAGGATGGCCAGGCAGGGATTGCCCCCTGGTATCCATTTTTCCTATCCAAATACCTGAGCTGGCTTTCTGGGTCTACAAAGTGAAACACAACTCCTTGGGGGTGTCCTGCCCTCCACAGGTAGGCCACGCCACATGGACACACACAGTAAACATCCCCTTTAAAAACTGCAGTGACTGAGCAGTCTGACCCGCAGAGGCAAGCACACAACACACAGCTGGCACTGCCCCGCCATCCGGCAAGCCCATCAGTCCGACAGCTTTCATAGCAGGGGTGCTTTACTGACAGGGACAAGCTTTCAGCCCAACCAACCCTCTTACCCTGCTGGGCTTCGACAATGTTGCCAGATGGCCCATTATCCTCCAGGAAGGCAAAATATAAGGAGGGCTGATAACCAGCAGACTTCACAGCAATGATACATTGTTCACCAATTAACTTGCCAGAGCAGATTTTTTTAGTTTATAAACTATACTTATGCTTTAATTCTTTAAAACCCACTCAGATTCTCAATATTTGATATCAGAGAAACACCCTCTAACAGGAAAGGTACCAATTACGGCTTCCAGGCGTGAGCCAAGAGTTCAAGGTCAGCCTGGGAAACTTACTGAGATCAGGTGTTTTTGTTTTTAAGGATAAAAAGGCTTGAAAATTTAGAGCTGAGAAAATATCCCAGAAACTGGGAAAACAATACCACTCCTTGGCTTAGCTGAACATCGACTGTATGCATCTACTGTTTCTCTGTAGCCTGGGAGTTACGTCAGTCATCACATCACACACAGGCATTGTCTTCTTGTAAATGGGTGGTTCGGTTATACCACAAGCAGGATGCCTTCCAGCCTGGTTTTTACAGTAATTTCTTCAAAGACAACTAGTTCAATCAGAGGAAAACAGCCGTAGTTAAAGCTACTTAGCGTAAGACTTTAAAAACAAACAAGCAAACCAATATACAAAACACTGGCCTCTAGCAAACGCCCCCCCCCCCCCCCGCCCCCGGCAGTGCACACCTTCTGCCAGCCCATGTTCAGGAGGCCAAGGCAGAACTGCTAGGTTTGAAGCTACATAGTGGTTTTTAAGGCCAGTTTTAATTCCTGGATAGGTTCATCCTCTCTACAAAGCTGCATTGCACAAACTCCTGCAGCTTTACTAACAGGCTGCCAGACAACTCCTGGCTAGATGGTTTTAGGTAACACTGTAACTTAATGCTAGTTCATCTAATTTAAATACAAGGCCGAAACAAACAGGAAGAGTTAGACTTCTGTCATTTGCCAGACAAAGCAAGTATAATCCCCAGTGACCAGGCCCCCTAACTACCCTTAGACCCGCCAGCTCCTGTGCACAGCACTATCCGTACAGAGAAGTAAGGTGTCTAGCCTCTGCTGGAAGAGCAAATGCAGAAGCAGGGTTGGAATCAGGCAGGATGAATCCAGTCTACCTCTTTTAATGCTCAGCCTATTACCTAAACAAAACTGTTTAAACCTAATGTATCCTCTTGGTTTCTCCATCAGGCTACACAGCAACAAACAACTGAAGTGTTGATTTTAATTTCAGCAGGTCAACACAGTTTAATAATTATGGTTTCTTAAATCTAAGTTTATACTGAACAGTGAGTGATTCACCTCCTAGTCTAAAAAGGTGGCCCCACGAATACCCAACTCATCAAAACCTTCATTGTGCTAGGCAATTCCAAGATCACTTTACTTTTAATAGATTCTGAAAGAACGTGGGCAATGTACACAAAATTAATTCATAAAATTTCACGTCTATTTCATGATAGAAGCCATCAAAGTAAAGCATGAGGAATAAAAACATTTTATCTGTGTATTCAGAATCACACACAAGTCACCTTTACAGTTCAATTTACTATATATAGAAATCATTTGGGTTTTATATTTTCAATTAAATTTTGAACTGATTACAATATCATATAAAAAAGATTTTACATTAATTATTTGTAAGCATTCCAAATTGAAATACATAGGTTAACTTTAGATTTATGGCAAACAGTCTTCAAATACAATACAGACACTCTTAAGCTTACCTATCATTCACATGTGAGATTTGCAACTCTGGGCTGTTTTACATACAATCGCTCTCCTATGCAGATGGCAAACTGATAGGCCACAAAGCTCAAGCCTGTACAGTCAAGCCAAGGACTCAAGCTGCACCATCCTTTCCAAGTTTTGGCATTTCTGGACCACAACAATGCATAATACAAATGAGGTAAGAAACAATTTCCCCTCCTTGTTAGTTCAAAGTTACATGGTAGCTTGGAATTTTGAATAAAACCCCTTATTACACCTTGGAAAAAAGTCCAAGGGCATGGATGACAATGGACTGGGGTTCTCAGTTCTTTATATAATTAATAGAACCCATGATATTCAAGTGGGCAATTGTCAAATCAAAAACATTAAGCACCTAATGGTTTGAGATTGAAATTAGAGATTCATGATCAATTTCTTTCCACCTTGAAATCAAGGTGTGAAAACCAGCTATGTAAGGGTATCCCAAACCACCCCTATGTAGTACAAATGGAATTTTCTGTCCTTGGCACCAAAGTGAAGTCACATTTCCTCTTGGGGACAGGAATTCCACTTGTGAGCACAGAGTGAGGTAAAGGGACCCATGTAAGTTGTCTCATTGCTACTGTGATTCTGAGACCTAGGACTAACACACCAGCAGTGAACAGTGTCAGGTTAGTGATGCTAACTCCCTCCCCACCACCAACAAGCTTTAGTACGAAAAGAATTACTAAGCTGAACAAATGGGAAATAACAAACTAAAGGGTTAGGTTCAAACCAGTAACAACAACAACAACAACAACAAAAATAACCCCAAAACAATAACCCCTCCATTACAAGTGAGAAATTGAAGAAAGTGTGCTTCACCACCCCAAAGCCCTCTGCATTTAAATGTCTGTGCGAAAGGGCCTCAGGATTCTGGAAAAAAGACATAGCCCTTCTGTAAGGTTAGGGTCCTGCAGTCCTCTGCAGTCTCATTCCCCTCCCCACCAAGTTTTCAGTGTTTAATAAAATCTTCTCCATCAGCTGAAAAATCTGTAACTTCAAGGTTTACTAAAGTACGCTAAGCATCCTATCTGTACAGAAACAACTATCATGACAATTGGTTTATGCAGGACTAACATTTTTTGGTGTTAAATTGTTAAACATCATGCTTACTGCACATCAACTCTCCATAATTTCAGCTCCACAACGATTTATCAAACACTTTACTTAAATTACTAATTAAATAACTAAAAGTGTATTGAGCTAAACCAAACTTAAATGGGCTATAAAGAAAACCAACCCTTAAAACAGACCACACACACGACTACTTCAAAACTACCTTTCTAGCTAGCCCCTTTCCCAAAGTTTTAGCCTGAAAAACAGTAAAATCTACCCAAAGTTTTATTGCAATCATACGAGGGTTACATTAGGTCAAATACAACAAACACTATGATGCAATTTTACATTTATTAAACTACAGTTCAAAGCACAAATTTACACATTCTAAATACACTAAACGTATCTAATGAAGTCACACTGGTCTTCCACTCACATGTGATATATCTGGGTGAAAGACATCAACTTTACAAGACTTTTTAACAGGAATCCTTATTATAAAACTGTGTACTTGTATGTAAACGATTTGATGGGGAACCCACAATGGGCTTCCATCTCCACTAAGTCATCCATTTTGTTGCATATTTTATTTTAAACGCTTAAGGGGTGGGTCAAACTGATATGTTTAAATCTGGATACATTATCTAAATCCCTCTTACCCCAATGAATTATAGATGAAAGCTGATTTTGTCTGGTCCCAAATAGCTATTACTATGAATTTGTTTCCAAGATAATTAACAGAATGAAGATTGATTGAATTTTCCCCACACTGGAATGTAGACCAGACAAGCTTAACCTGCGACTTCAGATCTAAAGAAGCGTTAATGCCTGTTTAAGCTTCAGTGGAAAAGCTGTCTTCTTGGCTCAGCTGAATGCAAGAGGGTGCAAAGAAGAAGTTTTTCATCATTGCATCTGAAGTAATTCCAGCATCTTGCATCTCATACCTGTTAAGAAAAATGAAAAAGTTGGGCTTTAAATATTTAGAAAACCACAAAACACGTAACAACTAGTCTTCCAGTCCCCCTAAAAGACTATGTTTTTGTACAGGGAGATGGTAAAGGTGCTTGCCATGTAAGCCTGATAATAAGTTTAGTTTCTGAAACCCATGTTAGACAGAAAGGGGGTTTGGATGCTGACAGAAATGGAGTCTGGCCGGGCGGTGGTGGCACACGCCTTTAATCCCAGCACTCGGGAGGCAGGCGGATCTCTGTGAGTTTGAGGCCAGCCTGGTCTACAAGAGTTAGTTCCAGGACAGGCTCTAAAACTACAAGCAAAACCCTGTCTCGAAAAACAAAAACAATTAAAAGAAAGAAAGAAACGGAGCCTGACCTACACTCTCCTGAGGTAGTGCAGCAGATCCAGGCATACATGGACAGACAAGAAGGGGGAGTAGGAGGTGTCTGTGTGTGCAGGCCAGCCATTATCCTCTGCTATCTTCAATGGCTCTCTCCCTCATTTTCTTTTATCTTTTGAGACAGGGTTTCATACTGAGCCCCAAACTCAACAACTGGCTAGAATGGCTGTCTAGCCAGCTCCATGACTCTATTCATTTCTGCCTCTTTCTTACCCCTCTATTTCCCAACTCAGCTGTTCGAGCCTATGTGGCAGCCATCTCCACAGCCCCAAGATTTTTCTACTTTTAATGCAAGGGCTGAATACACTATAGCCAGGCGGTGGTGACGGACACCTTTAATCCCAGCACTAGGGAGGCAGAGGCTGGTGGATCTCTGTGAGTTCAAGGCCAGCCTGGTCTACAGAGTGAGTTCCAGGATAGCCAGAGTTGTCTCTAAAAACAAAAACAAAAAAAGAAAAAAAAAAGAAAAGAAGGAACTATCACTAGTGATTTAATCCTGGCAGAGGCAACGGTGAGTTCAAGGCCAGCCTAGTGTGAATATCGACAGCCAGGGTTATGTAAGGGACCCTGTCTCAAACAAAAAGGAAACTATCACCTTTCTCTATCACAGTGTGAAATTTCATGAAATGTTCTGAAGGTATTAGCAAATCTAAAATACCACTTCCAATATCCCATCTGTTTTCAGATAAAATAAAATCACCTTACCAATCACTGAATGACATCATATAATAAATAGCTGGCCTTTGAAAATCATTAAAAGCAGATGGTTCGTGGAAAGAATCTGCTCCCATGTTATCAAAGATAAGCCAGTCTCCCACATTCAGCTCAGGAAGAAGACAGCTCTCTACAATCTGATCGAGCTCATCACAGGACGGACCCCAAAGGCTGCTTGTAAACAGAGGCTCATCTTCCTTGTGTTTCTACAGGGAAAGAAAAGTTACCAAATTCTTTCAGGTACTTAATCTTAAGAAAAATAAAAGGCAATTTCAGTTTATCAGATCTCATATATCTAAGGGAGATTGAGGACCAGGCATAAGTCTCAACTGTTACTATGAACTGCATAGTTAGGAAATAAATTGAAGAGGAGATCAGAATATGAATCCTAGAAAAACAGTTCAAAACATATGATAAATATAATAATCAAGATTTAAGAAGGCAGGATTCTTGCCGACTAAATCCAAGACATGCAAACGAATGAGCTGTACCAATACACTGCACTAAAAAACTTTTTAAAAAATTACAATTTATTTCTTTGTGTAGGGTGTGTTTGTGTGCATGGTCAGAGGACAACCTGCATGATCAGTTCTCTTTTGTTGCCACGTGGGTCCAATGGCTTAATGCCTTTACCAACTAAGTCATCTTTGCACGCTAGTTTTTGTATTTTTTTTTTTACACCGCCAAAGACATTTTGGAAAAACAAACAAACAAACTTGCCTTGTGAACCTCTGGAATGGTATTTAAGTCCTCAGAAAGTTTACTCGCAAAAGAACCATAAACACCATCATTCATGTAATACACGAAGGCTGGCTCATTACTCCCATTTTTTTCGACTGAAATTAAATAGCAAAGAGGAAGATTAATTTAAACCAAAACGAGTGCATCTTACTCAGCACATAGCAATTCTATTCTCTATACACCAATATCCCTTCCTTGGATTTGAAATTCTACCTTCCAGGAAAATAAACCAGGGAGGGTTCCGTGGAGAAAATGACTGGATATAGTCTGGAAAGACAATGGGCCCAGAATCTAGATGCACCAGAACCGAAAATGTACTAGGTCAATTGCTGGGGTTCATGTCAGCAATCCCAGCATCTCACACAGGAGAATTCTTAGCTACACAGACTTCCTAGCCAGCCTGTGCTTCAAGAGTAAGTACTGGTTTCTAAATAAATAAAAGCAAAACCCAGATGGCTGGAGAGAGATGGCTCAGCAGCTGAGCGCATATGCTGTTTGCTCTTACAGAGGACCCAAAATTCAACTCCTATGACCCTTGAAAGGCAGTTCACAACTGACCATGACTCCAGCGTCATCCAGGGGATCCCACACCTCTAGTCTCTTAGGCACACACACATGTGGGTAAAAAAAAAAAAAATACCACTAAACAAAAAGCCAGTCATGTACCTGCCACCAAGCCCAAACATATTAGAACAAACCATTAGCATACGCTTCCTAATGAGACACACAAAATATTCCAAAACTCTGGAATGAAGCCCACACCAAGATGAAGCATCAAAAAAACCAAACCAAACCAACCCAAAAAGACCTACCCTTCAAAAGTATCAGTAAAGAAATAAAAAAGAGAAAAAGCACATACAAAGCAGTCCTGAAATCTAACAAAGACACAAAGACAAAAGAAAAAAAGAATAGGGGGGGGGGGGGCTGGAGAGATGGCTCAGAGGTTAAGAGCATTGCCTGCTCTTCCAAAGGTCTTGAGTTCAATTCCCAGCAACCACATGGTGGCTCACAACCATCTGTAATGGGGTCTGGTGCCCTCTTCTGGCCTGCAGGCATACAGGCCGGCAAAATACTGTATACATAACAAATAAATACTTAAAAGCAATAAATAAATAAATAGTGGGGAAATCAATTTTTCTATGGACTAAAGATTATTCCATAGTGGAAAAAAAATGGTCTTATTAATGCAAACTGTATTCTACAATGACACAAAACAATTTTGTTGGTTTGACTTAAAGATGGATTTAAAGAACACTTTGGCCCTGTATCAAAATACAAGGCAGATTCTCCTTCTGAGACAGGAGGAGTGCACTGGAAATAACAACAAAACACTGGCTTTCAGGGTAAAAATCACATGGTGGAAGTTTTATTTAAAACATCAGATATAAACTTTGTAACTTACCTCCAGAGGAAAGTTTATCATTTTCAACAACTTTCTTAGCAATAATATTAACTGCAAGTGTAAACGCAGAAGACACATAGTAGCTTCCAGGCTCTGAAATTATCTGAATGCCAGATCCTTCCGGGAAGTAAACATCCAGCAGAGGACTGATAACATGATTAACCTATGGGTTTTAAATTACAGGCTTAAATTTCAATACTGGATCACAGAAGTCTAGCTCTTAACCAAGAAAACTAAGCAATTCCAATTGCAGAGCAAGCCTAGCCACATAGCAGGTATCTTCAATTAGGCAAGCTTTTTACATCAGCTTTTTTTGGTAATAATTACAATAGCATTAATTAAATAAAAAAAACCCACATCAATTCTAATACTGTGTCTGACTGCTGGTGGAGGAATAAATTTCAATTCAGTTTCCAGACACTGCAGAATAAAAGCAGGAGTGACATGCACCTTGCTATTGCAGTCATGAAGCTGGAAGCTCATGTGACATCTAACACATAAAACACAACTCAAACAACATTTTCTGTGGGCTACAGTGTAGCGCAGTGGTGGCACACTTGCCTAGCTTGTGAGACTGAATCTGATGTCTAGTACATTATAAATCCAACAAGTAGGAGTCTACTTCGAGATTTGATGGGGTTCACAGAATTCCAGATTTAGAGTAGCTCGGTTACAACAGGCTTTAGGTAATGCTTTTATAAAAATTCTTGTCCATGTACCCACCAATCATGTACAGCCAACCCCAGAAAGTTTACCTCTTCCAGCTGAATTTCAGTTCCTGTGAAGCCTCCACCAATGTCTAGCATGTTCATTGTAAAGCCAAATTCTCCCTAGAGACAAAAAACTTTCATGTTTCCAAATTATAATGCAAACAAATAAAAAATAACAAAAAACCTCTTCTTCCTAGGTAGGTAAATATTTCTGACCTCTACCGCGATACCAATCGCTCCTGCGCTCTTATGGTTTTGTTTCTCTTTATGGCAGCACACTGATCGTCTTGCCTCAGTCTCCTGAGTACTCAAGCTACCAGCAGATTTCTGCTGTCAGACTCGGGAACAGATAAACCCTATCCGTATTGTCTCCTCATCCTTGCCTGTGCTCGCTTTATTCTTCAATCTTTTGTCCACTTAAACAATATGAAGTACTAATGTGTGGAACCTTTAATCTTTCCATTAATAAAATCAGGAAGCCAGATGCTGTAGTACAACGCTTTTAATTTCAGAAGCAGAGGCAGGCAGATCTCTGAGTTCGAGGCCAGCCTGGTCTACAGAGGACAGCCAGAGAAACCCTGTCTCAACCAAAAATATAATAAAATTCAAGTATGCAATCCTGAAGAAATGGCTCAATAATTAAAAGCACTTGTCATTATTTTAGAGAACCTGGGTTCAGTTCCCAGCTTAAAGCATCCTTAACACTAGTTCCAAGAGCTCCAACACCCTGTTCTGACCTCCATGGGCACCAGGCATGAACATGGTGCACATATATACATACAAGCAACATAAAACCTAAAAATTTTTTAAAAAATCATGTGAGCTGGGTGGTGGTGGCGCTCCCAGCACTCGGGAGGCAGAGCAGTAGATCTCTGAGAGTTCAAAGCCAGCCTGGTCTACAAGAGCTAGTTCCAGCACAGGCTCCAAAACTACAGAGAAACCCTGTTTTGGGGGAAAAAAAAAAAAGGAAAAAAAAATCATGTGTATGCTGTACTAATTTTAAACAGTAACTAATTCATACTAATTGAAAATGATTCTGAAATAACACCCTGGTTTAAAGATAATAATTCGAGAACTTACAGCCATGTCAAACACACACCGAGCATCAGAGAGAGCATGTACATATACTTGATATTCTTTGCAAGCACTTGAAACATGGAATCTGAAAGAAAAAAGGTAGCCATTTAAAGCAGTGTGGCTCTGAAGCAGTTCCTGCAATCCCTTTCAGTTATCACTAGGTAATGACACTGCTGAGCACATTTCATCTTTACCAAG
The DNA here is from genome assembly GCF_037038515.1 of Microtus pennsylvanicus. Classification (NCBI taxonomy): domain Eukaryota; kingdom Metazoa; phylum Chordata; class Mammalia; order Rodentia; family Cricetidae; genus Microtus; species Microtus pennsylvanicus. The sequence continues at coordinate 61,821,109 of NC_134580.1, read as the reverse complement.
TATCTGATACCAGAGACTCTAAGTACCCCATGCTATGACACTGTTTGGACAATATTATTTATATTATTTGTCTACAAGCAAAAGCATATTCTAATGAGTCAAGCATCACTCAGTGACCGCTGGCTAGCTGTTTTTGTTTGCTTTAATCTGACACAAACTAGAGTTACCCAGGAAAGGAGAAACTCAAGTGAGGAACTGCCTGCACCAGACTGGCATCCATTGCCTCTGGGTACAATTGTAAGCCCACTATGAATAATAACACTTCTATGGATAGTATAAGGCAGGCTGAGCAAGTCAAGGAGAGTGAGCCTGGTCTCTGCTTCAGTTCCTGCATCCAGGTTCCTACCTTAAGTTCCTACCTTGGCTTTCCCTGATGGACCTTTATGGCAAATACACCCATTTTCTCCAAGTTTTTATTATAGCAACAGAATGCTAACACAGAACAACCATAATTTGCTGTGGAATAAATAATCCTTTTGTGCACTGTAAAGATGAGTTGCTCTCATTAGGTTAATAAAGAGCTAAGTGGCCAAAGGCCAGGTAGAAAGAAGTTCAGCAGGAAAACCAGACTGAGAATACTGGGATAATGGGTGGCGTCCCCAGGAGGCACAGAGAGAAGAGGAACATGCCATAATGAAAAATGTACCACCACGTGGTAGGGCGTAAGTAAGAAATACAGGTTAACTTAAGATGTAAGAGCTAGTTAATAAGCCCAAGCTATCGGCCAAGCATTCATATCATAATAAGTCTCTGTATGGTTATTTGGAAGCCATGGATCTAACTAAAGCATGGCTTACTTTATGTATACAGAAAGTAACAAGCACCAATCAACTGACATTACAAACCTCCTTCATTGAATACTGAGCCACCTGACTTCAGAGTTCTAGACCAGCACGGCTAGAGAGACTGTCCTAAACAAAGTAAAACCCAAAGAACAACCGACTTAAGTCTTGGGTTCCTCATACAAAAAAATAAAGATAAAGCTCATTTTTTCCCGTTTTTGGTTTTTAAAGACAAGGTCTCTTATAGATAGACAGGGCTGGCCTTAAACCTATAAGCCTTCTTCCACTCTCTCTAATTCCTGAATGCTGGGATTGTAGGTACCACTATACTTTTTTTTGTGTTTCGAGACAGGGTTTCTCTGTGGTTTTGGAGCCTGTCCTGGAACTAGCTCTTGTAGACCAGGCTGGTCTCGAACTCACAGAGATCCGCCTGCCTCTGCCTCCCGAGTGCTGGGATTAAAGGCGTGCGCCACCACCGCCCGGCTAGTACCACTATACTTGATTTCAAAGTGTGACTTACTTAAGTGCCAGTGAGGGATTGAAAGAAAAATAAATCATTAGAAACAGAAACAAAATGAAACCTACAATTTATAAGCTGAATGCCATTTTAACAAGCATTAGAATCAGGAGTAAATTCTTCACATTCAAATTAAAAGGCGATTTAGCTGGTGCTACATATATCAACGATCCTGACACTTGAGAAATTACAGCAGAATCTCATGTGTAGTCCAAACAAGAGCTACATAGTAAGGCTGCCTCAAAACAAAACAAAACAAAACAAACTAAAATCAGTAAGACAATGTAGAGATGGGATGTAGTGCAGCGATAAAGCCAAGGCTTGAGTCCAACACCTGGCACAGCAAAACCCAAACCAACAGATTTCATTACCCTGTGCTAGCTTGTCACTTCAACAGGAGGAAGGAGATGTAACCTTACTAAACAGTATAGAAAAGACATGTTTAGCTAGTCAGTGGTAGTGCATGCCATTAATCTCAGCACTCAAGGGGCAAAGGCAGGGAGATTTTTGAGCTGAGGACAGCTGCATAGTTAGCTCCAAGACTATACAGAAGACCTTGTCTAAAAGAAGAATCAAAAAAAAGACATGTTTATTCTTTTCTGTACTGAAACAAAACAAACAAAGACATAAATACTCACTTAACCCCAATTATTTGGACATCAAGTTCCTTGGCACATTCCAAAAGATGCCTACAATTCTTCAGTGTAGTGCCAAACTTCATGTTACTATCTTCACCTCCAATATCATCCTCTGTTGCAATATGTAGTAAGACCCTAAGAGAAGGGGAAGATGATTGGGGCAGAGTTGGTTTACATCATCATCAGCATATGTGAAGCCTGAAGATTGTAGGAAGTGTGTTGATTATGTTGCCAGTGTTCCCAAATCCAGCGATGGATGGATGAATCAAGTGAACCTAATGAAAAACAATCCTGTATAGAGAAAAAACTAGCAATTAGGGCCTACAGCATGACGCTTGCACGGATGGGATTTTGGAAAATGCAGCAAGTTAAAACTCTGTTGTAGCAGCAAGATTGTCAGTTGGGCTCTGTAATGAAAGATGACATTACTTCCAAATGAAGTCATTCAGTTCATGAATCCACCAAAAAAGACTAAATTGAACAGCAATGCCATCAAGGTCTTTCAATAAAAATAGCAGGGGTTTTTTTTGTTGTTGTTTTGTTAATTATCAAAGTTTCCAGATTTTTCTACCTAGCTAATCCTTAAACAAATCTCTCAAACCCTAGGTTTCTAATGAAAAAAGCTAGGACATTTTAGTCACTGAATGCATATCCCAACACCATCCCTGATTCATATCTAGTGATTTCTTTTCAACCACTAACTACTAACAACTAAGACTTAGACTGACTAAATATTATCAGGAGTTAAATAATGATCAGATGCTAAAAAACCTACAAATGCATAAATACTATATGTAAAACTCTTCCCAAGGAGTTCCGATGAATGACTCCTGATCGGAAAGCAAGACTTGATAGAAGTTAATTATTTTCCTTACAGTTAGAATCAGCTGTCAAACAATGCATACACTAAGCCAAAGTCGTCTCCTAGAGATCACAGGGCATACCTTTTTCAGAAAAACAGGGTTTCTCTATAATTTTCCCCAAAGGCCTTTATCCAGAGGTTTTCAAGGTAATAAATGCCTGAACATCACTAAAGCCACCAAGTTAGACCAGTGGTTAAGCTTCCTAATGCTGTGACCCTTTAATACAGTTTCATGTTGTAGTGATCCCCAACTATAAAATTAATTTCATTGCCTCTTCCTAACTGTAACTTTATTACTATTATGAATTATAAAGCACCCCCGTGAAAGGCTGTTTGACAACGCACTCCAAGGGGTCATGACCCACAGTCTGAGAACCACTGAGTTAGACAAACGATATATAAACTTTCAGGAACACACATAGCTATGGCCTTAATTTGATGACAACACCAAATTTTCTTCCATGAGCTAATAAGTCATATCCCAGAATGCTTCACTGTTTCTCAAGTCCATAAAAAGGATCAAAAGTAGGCAGAACATAAAATGCTGTTAGCATTTTTCATAGATTCTAAATAAGGTGAAGTTACAATAGCTAGCACTGGCTCTGTCATTATTAACGCCCCCCTCTCTGGGGGACGAACTCTAATACTAATCAGTGACAACATTTTCAAGCACTTAGGTACACACTTACTTGGCATTTGGGTGATTCCTTGCAATTTTCTTTAATTCAATTTCATTGTCACATGTCATGATATTTATTCCAACTTTTGCTGCATACTTTATCTGAGACACTTGCTTACAAGGACTTGTGTAAATGATGTTTTCCGGAGATACACCCAATTCTTGCACTAGAGCCATTTCATTCTGTAAAAGATTTAACACTACCATTTATTTAACAGTAAATTTTAAATTACTTTAAGTACCATATCCTATTTCTCCTGCCAATGCTGAGGACTGAACTACATGCCTTCTAGACAGTTGGTTAAACCAATATGTCACAGAATTCACATACTGGCAATGCTTCCCTACCCTGTGTTTTTTTAAAAAACAAACAGGGCCAGACGGTGGTGCCACACACCTTTAATCGCAGCTCTTAGGAGGCAGAGGCAGGCGATCTGTGAGTTTGAGGCCAGCCAAGAGATAGTTTCAGGACAGGCTCCAAAGCTACAGAGAAACCTCCAAAGCTACAGAGAAACCGTGTCTCAAAAAAAAAACAAAAAACAAAACAAAACAACAACAACAATAAAACCCAAACCAAAACAGGACCAGTGAGATAGCTCAGCATACACGGGCACCTGTCACCAAGTCTGATTACCCAAGTTAAATCCCCTGAACCCACATAGAGAACAAAAGAACCTATCTCAAGAGTTGCCCTGACTCCCACGGGTGCACTGCGGGACTTGCAAACTCCCATACATAAACACAATCAAATCTAAAAACACAATGATTTAGTATATGTGTGCTTGTGGCGAGTAGAAGTGTCCATAGAAGCCAGATCCACTGGATTTCCTGGAACTAGGTAATTGTGGGCTGCTGGGTGTTGGGGATCAAACTCAGGTTCTCTGCAAAAGCACTATTAACCGCCATCTTCAGCCCCACAAAAATCTTTTAACAAGAACAATCTCATAGTTTACAAATATTTGCTATTGTCAGAAGTATCTTAGAACAGGACTGGGGATGTAGCTCAGGTGTTATAGAGTGTTTGGTTAATTCACATGTATGAAGCCCTGGGTCTGATCCACAGAACCATATAAATTGGATGTGGCAGCCTATACATGTCCCTAGAACCTGGGAGGTTAAAGCAAGAGGAACAGAAATTCAAAGCCATCGTCAGTGACATAGGGAGTTTTAAGACAAGCTTGAACTACGGATCCTGTTTCAAAAGGAAAGTACAAAAAGACAAAGAGAAGACAGCCTAAGAATGAAGAAATTTTGTTTTGAAACAGGGTTTCACCCCCTCCCCCTCCACGTTGGCTCAAACTCACTATGCTGCTAAGACCAGTCTTGAGAGTGATCTGTCTCAAAAATGCTGGGATTAAAGGAATCAAACATCACAGTCAGCTTAAAAACACTGCTATTCTTGAAGAGGACCTAGGTGTGAGTCCCAGCATTCACTATATGGAAGCTTACACTCTTCCAGAACTCTACTTCTAGGGAATCTAACACCCACTTCTAGCCCCTATCAGTACCAGGCAAGCAATGTGACAGATAGAGCAAAAATATTATATAAGTAATAAAAAAACTTCCCTTTCATCAACATAGCTGAAAAATTAATAGGCTATTGTCTAATGTCCATGATGGTTTGAAAATAAAAGGAATGGCACTATTAGGAGGTGTCACTGTGGAGGAGAGAGAACTTTGAGGCCTCAAATATGCCCAAGCCACGCCCGGTGAGACAGCCAGCTTCCTACTGCATTCTGATCAAGAAATAGCAAGCACCATGTCTGCCTGCACACTGCCATGACCCACCATGGATTAAACCTCTGAACTCTCCATAAGCCACCATAATTAAATGTTCTCCTAAGAGCTGCCGTGGTCATGGTGTCTCTTCACTCCAACAGAAACCCTTTAAATAGTTGTTTAAAAACCCAACATCAAACTTCTTACATTTGATCTACTGGTGAATGTAGCTAGCAGTTAGCAATTTTAAAATGATGCTATTGGTGGAAAGGAGAAACACTTACTTTGCTGGAACAAGCAAATCCAGTTCCAAGAGCTGCCAAGATCTCAAGTACAGCTGGAGCGGAGTTGCACTTCACTGTGTAAAATGGCTTTATCTGAGCCACCACATTCTGCCACTGACTGTGCTTCTTCACGATCTTCCCAAGATCCCCCACAAAAAAAGCATTTTTTCCTGTCTGTTAAGGATAAAGAGAAAAGGTTAAAAAAAAAAAACCACTGAAAAGATACCCACTGTATTTAATTAAGTAGTTAAGGGTACTTCATTAACTACTTCACGACATTAAATGTCAAACAGAACGGAAGTGGTGTTTCTTTCTACCTGACCTGAGAAAAGCAAGTAACTAATGTCATCAGATTTGATTAAGAGTCCCTAACAATAGGGTGAGAATGAATGGCCTTTGTTTTCAGGAGTTCCTAGCATCATCAAGTACCACTTCCCCTCAAGCATCCCATGACAAAGACAAATAAGTGAATTTTGCTAGGAGACTTGGTCATTTTTGTGAAGGTTCTCTCTCCCTCTCCTCTCCTCCCTCCCTCTGAGATATATATATAGGTTTTTCAAGACAGTGTTTCTCTGTGTTAACAGTCCTGGCTGTCCTGGAACTCACTCCATAGACCAAGCTAGCCTTGAGCTCAGAGCTGAGATTACAGGCATGTGCCACCATTGCCTGGCTGGTACTTTTACTGAAAACTAGAGCAACTTTAAAACTCTGTGTTCTCCAAGTTTGCTGAAATCTATCTTTCACAAAGGAACAAAATCCTGCTGGGTAGCAATGGCACATGCCTTTAATCCCAGCCCTCAGGAAGAAGCAGTGAGTTCCAGCACAGCCAGGACTGTCCCACAGAGAAACCCTGTCTTGAAAACCCAAAACAAACAAACAAAGGTAACAAAACTTTGCCACACTATTCACATAAATAAATGGAAACAATCAAATGAAAACAAACAACTTCATGTGTTAATAAACAGGGTTTGTTGCAGTGCGCTGAGATAGTAGATCATAAACCACAGTAAGTGATCAAATTCTATCAACATACGCAGGCAAAAACGTATAAAAATAAAGCTGCAAAAATTAACTGGACCAAGTCATTTTATTAGACCAATGTCTGAGAAACACAATCAATAATCTGTTTTCAAGTTTGGAAACATGATCGCACACTTACCAGGGTATGTTCATAAACATAGTTATCAATAACATCTCCAAGGTTTGTTCCTTCATCCAACAGGCCAACGGAGTAGTTTGCATCGTCAATAAATCCTTTCATCTCAGCCGTATTCCACAAAGCCGAAAGTCATAAACCAGGAAAAACAAGAGACGGGCCACGAAGCCTATGTCGGGTCCTTAGAATATGCAACAAACTGTCAAAATAGAAGTTAGATCGAATTCCGCATTACTTCCATAATTAAGACGTGGTGTATTAAGAGTGAGTCACTAAAACTGCCAAGCGTTTAATTTTGTGAGGAGTCTGTGGCCCACTGGACCTTTAATACTATTTTAAAAGTAAATTAAACGAAGTACAGTGCCTGCTGGGTAAGCATCAGAGCCTGAAGCCTCATCTCCAACACCCATTGCAACGCCCACTGCAATAACAGATGCAAGCAATCCTAAAGCTGGGGCAGCAGTCAATCTATTAAGGGGTAAGCTCTGCGTTCAGAAAGAGAGCTTATCTCAAAGACAAAAACGGGTAATGACTGAGTAAGATACCCAGTGTTGATATCTGATCCACACAACCACACATGTCTACACACAAAAAAAGGCCAGATATACAGGCATATAAACCCAGCACTGTGAGGAGGAGACAGTAAAGATCAAGAGTTCAAGAGTAACATTGGCTACTTAAATTCTTATCTCCCATTGCCACAAAAATGCAGATAAAACATTTAAAGTAAGTTCAATACAACTTACTAAAAAGGCAGTCCCATAACATGTTATATGACCTAACACTATAAAGTAAGTGTGGATACTTGTAGCCACCATGAGTTCCAGTACAGTCAAAGCTATGTAGAGACCCTGTCTCAAACAAAGTACAGATGCTTATATTCTAATAAAATTCTAGACACTTGGGCTTGGTAGCTCATGATAGTAATTCCAGCACTTGGGCACTTGGAAGGTGAAGGTAAGAATGATTACCATGAGTTTCAGGCTAGCCTAGACTGTACAAACAATGAGACACTTTCACAAAAACTTGCACACGTAGGCCAAAGGAACAATTACAGGTAAGGGACACCCTGAAGCTATCTAAGTTGTACCTTCAAGTTAAATGATACTCTTACAGCTATGTAGGTCACTTATAAGGTGCATGTGACTTGGTGAAATTATTTAACAGGCACCAAACCCCCTGGTTTTGAGTGATGTCATTTAGTAACTTCTCAAACAGTAGTTGTGACAAGCCCCGCATTTGAGAGTTAACAGTAGCAGGATCCTAAAGTTCTTCTTCAACCACTTAAGTGAAGTCAGCCTAAAAGACCCTTGTCTAAATAATAAAACACACAACATATGTGTGTGTTTGTGTGTGCATGTACAATTGCTCTCTAAAACTGAACTGTCTAAAATGCAAAACTAACTCTAGGTCATAGCTGTGAGGCGGCACCCACCTATATTCTCAGCTCTTGAGAACCTGCTAGTCTGAGGCCAAGAAGGAGTACACAGTAGCTAGCAGAGATACATTAGATGTTGCTTTTTAGTTTCATAAAACAGCCATAGTTGGTATAAGTCAGGTACTGTATATGAACCTTGCCATATTATATAGCCTAGGTTAGCCTCAATTTTAAGAAGGGTTCTTCTGACTCAAACAAAAATAAACCTTTACTCTTTTTCTGGGTTCAGGAAAACAATTCTCCGGGACTGCATACCCTGACAAGAGCTGGGACTTGTGTCCTTAGGTTACCACAGGAAATGACAGCACCAACATGGCGCACTAATTATGGACACTGAGCTGCCTCTACCTGCTCTTGTCCCCCTGCCTACCTTCTACAGATGCACCTCCATACACACAGGCCCTTTCTACTGAGAAGGAATCAATCTTAGGTAGAATACCTGGATACCTTTGTTGTTTTAAGGGTGATGACCTGCTTCCTGCTGGCATTGAAAATGGTAACTATTTAAGAATTCAACAGAGAAACAGCACAAAGACCAAAGTCCAAGGGATCACTAATTACAATTACTAATGACAGTGTTTAAGTTTAATTTAGCATCAAGAATATGGAGAATTCAGTTAGGTGGCAGCGCACGCCTTTAACCCCAGCACTTGGGAGACAAAGGTGTAGGTGGATCTATGTGAGTTTGAGGCCAGCCTGGTCTACAGAGCAAGTTCTAGGACAGCCAGGGCTACACACAGAGAAACCCTGTCTCAAAAAACAAAGAACAAACAAACAAAAACAACAAAAAAACCCTGAAAAACAAAAAACAAAAGAATCTGCTCTTCCAGAGGGCCCACATTCCCACTCACAAGTGTCTGTAACTCCAGCTCCAGGAGATCTGACACCTTCACACCAATTCATATAAAATAAAATAAAAATAAAAAGTTAATAATAAAAAAAAAAGCTGGGTGGTAGCAGTGCATGCCTTTAATCCCAGCTCTCGGGAGACAGAGGCAGGAGGATCTCTGTGAGTTTGAGGCCAGCCTGGTCTACAAGAGTTAGTTCAAGACAGGCTCCAAAGCTACAGAGAAACCCTGTCTCGGGAAGGGGAAAAAAAAATAACAAACAACCTGAGACAAAACAAGACAGACTTGGACAGCCTTTCTCGGGTACTTGGTTCCTTCTGCTACTCCTCCACCCCCACCCCAGCACCCCATTTTAGAGACCACCTTGCCCATTAACCTGAACACAGTTCATTCAATAGCTCCTAAGCAGTATCAGCTTTTTTTAACAATAAAATCAACTACTCACATTAATAAGCTGTACTATTAGTGAAATTTCAGGACACAACACTCAATTCAAAGTTGGAAGGCACTATAACATTCCTTTTCAAGACAACAACACTCCGTTCAATAAACAAACCTCCTGTGCTACGACAGAATTTATCTGTATAAGATGCGTGTTTCACAGTAGAGAGAGACCACAGCCTAGACATTCTCTAAAGGATGTTATACTAGGACTGGAATAAATCTGTTCATTGAGACTAGATATTTAGGCTAAGCACGGACTCTGTTTTAAACAGCGTAACTCCAGCTAGAAGATCAATTTTAGGGATATCATCAACCAAACACCAAAAGCAATGAAAAAGATGAGTGCCAAGGTAAATATTAGAAAGAGTAAGGTAAGGAACTTCCAATGAAGTTTACATTACTTGGCTGTCAAACAGCCAGCTTCATATACTAGCCTCTCTCACACACACACATCCCGGGCATAGGCTGCCTAAAACTGCTAGAAAGAAGGCGTGCTGACACCCCCTTAATCCTGACACTCAGGAGGCAGAGGCAACCCAATCTTATCAGTTCAAGGACAGCCCAATTACTCAGGGATAAATAAAGTTAAAAAAAAAAATTCTGATTACCATACACCCAAAACCATAAAAACAAGTGTAAAATAAATGTGGCACTAATGTTATTTGATTTCCTTACGCTGGAATCACAATAAAAATCAATACTATAAAAAAACTTTATCTTCATTTTTGAGATTCCCACAAATTACGAGCCCAGACCAGAGTCTCAGGGACATAGTTCTAGCTAGGGAGTGATGGTGCATGCCTTTAATCATGTTACTTGGGAGGCAGAGGCAGGGAGATCTCTGGGTTCAAAACCAGTCTGCTCTGAAGAGCAAGTTCTAGGACAGCCAGGGCTCCAGAGAAACCTTGCCTCAAAACAAAACACAAAACAAAAAGATACTTAGTAAATTAATAAATAAAGGTTTTGATTTTTGTAGCCTGGGATTAAACTCAGCGCCTTGCACATCCCTAGCCACACTGGAAGGTCTTAAGCTTAAGAGACGGTAATACAACAAATTCCCTGTCTAATTATCAAGTCCTTCTCCCAGGAGTTTGCAATGTAGCTCAGCTGAGGAAGTCCCAGGCCTTGGTTTAATTTCCCAGCACAAAACAAACTGGGTGTGCTGAAGCACCTATAGGCCTAGCAGTGGTGGGGCCAAGGCAGGAGGACCAGAAGCTTAAGATCTTCCTCAGTTACATGAGTTTAAGACCAGACTTGGCTACATGAAACCAGTCACAATAAAAATATTAATAAAGCAAATCTATCTTCTCCAATCTTAAAACTGTTAGAAGCCCTTATCACACAAGTAGGTAACTGACAAACTCAGCTATCAATTACTGTTAAGTTACATGTTAGGTCCAGAAAAACGGAAAGAATATGCTACACATAAATACCTCAGGAGACCGACTTTTTAAGATACTCTGAAGTCAACAAGCACAAAAAAGTCCTTGAACTAGAGAGTGGGGGTGGGGTATGTGTGGGACCAAAATAGAGGGCTTCTAGCATGTCTGAGGCTGGACAATCCCTGGCCTGGCACAAACAGGGCATGGCAGCACACATTCATAATCTAGTACTGAGGAGAGAGGCAAGGCTGGAGTCTGAGTCATTGCTGGCGACATAGTGAAGTTGGACAACAGCCTGGGCAGTTAAAAAGGGACTAAAGAGAGTCTTGATACCCTCATCTTGTCTCTCCTATTCCTCCTCTACAGTATTTCACTAGAGCCCTAAAAAGCAGTATAGAGACTCCAGGAATGCTTTTCAGTTTTGAATTTTAAAAAACACCTGCAAGCATGCAAACCTAAGCCCATGTGGAGGTCCCAGGACAACTCGAGGAGTCAGTTCTCTCTCCACTACATGAATTCTGGGAAATGAATTCAGGCTGTGAGGCTTGACTGCAGCAAGCAACTTTAGTTGTTAAGCAATTTTCTTTGTTTTAGTAGAAATACTTTTAAGCTCTACTCTCATAAAAGACAAATTTTTTTTAAGTGTTTTTGTTTTTAAGAGGCATTAACAATGTTAAAGCCAGGTATGATAGACCACACCTTTAATCCCAGCATTCGGCAGAGGCAGACAGATCTGTAAATTCAAGGCCAGCCTGAGGCAAGTAGAGACTCTGTCTAGAAAACCAAAGACAAAAACAAGCAAAAGAGAAAAAAAAAAAAATGTTCATGTGGTGATGGGAAGTGGGAATAGTTCATACCACGGGTTGGAAAGTACAAGTTAATCCTCCCCAAAAAGCAGTTTTCTAAACCTTCCCATTCTTTTTACAAGAATAAACTTGCTGGGTGTGCTGGTCTGAGACAGGAAGGTTAAATTGAGTGAGCAGAGGGCACATACAACAGGACCCAGAAGCCCAGAGCAGTTACTAGGAAAAATTCTCTAGTCACTACCACGCTGAAAGCTATCTAGCAACTAAAACCTTTATTAAAGTCTGATTGAATAAAAGCTCATTTAGTGTTGCTGAAATCACAGTACTACTTTTGTAAATAATTTCCTTTGGACTCACTTCTGAAAAAAAAAACAACTATGTAATATGTCTTATTTCCACCTGTGTGTTGGTGTTTTGAGAATACACTTTCCACGAAGAAGCTGCCAAAAGAAACAAAATGGCTTCTAGAACTGGAGTCCTCATGCTCACTTTCAAAAGTGAAGGTTGTGGCAGCTGGGCACTTGCCGTGTTACACACCTGCTACAAAGGCTTCTATGGTTGATTGCACTTCAGAAGAAACTGATACATCTTTCATATAATCACAAGATAATTCTGGCAGCAACAGCCCACTTGACACCAGGCTGGATGAATATGAGTCTTGGGTTTCTGAAGTGAAGACCTCCCTGGAAGTAGAACAGGGAGAGCTGAAAGGTTGAGAGTATTGTTTGGCAGACACCTAATCAGGAAGCTTGACCTTACTAAAGGCCAACCACTTCTCAGCAGGACCTTTACTCACTCAAATGGAAACAATGTCTCTGAAATGTAAACTGCTACAGTTGCTGTACAGTGGCTAACTGCAGCCATTTCTATTTTTCTTCACGTAAGCACTAGACAGCTCAACTTTAAAAATATCAAGGGTGTCTAAGCCCCTCCCTGCATTCCACCTGCAACAGAGCATGTTACTTACCACACAAGCTAACTTTGGAAGAAACCTGTCTAAAAACTACTAGGAGAGGCCTCTACAGGATGACTGGCACTATAACCTTCAGGAGGAGAAAAAGCACCAGGAAGCTACATACTAAAGAAGGTAGCCAAGAAGCTCCCTTGGGAGATAAAAGTTCACAGTACTTTTGTGATTGACAGACCGAAAACAACCTGCATGGGGTACTCATGAGATCCAGAACAGGGTTTGCCCTCAACAAACAGTAACTGGAAAGCTAATAATGACAATAAAAACAATTTTCCAGGGATGAAACAATTCACTATGCCTAGACAGAAAACATTTCCACAAAGAGTTATATTAAAAGAGAACAAGAAAGAGCAGGAGATATGAGGGAAGAAAGGACTAAGGAAATGAGACCAACTTACTTCAAACTCTAAGATAACTCACAATAAACATTAAAAAATCTTTTTTAAAAATTTTATTTTGCCAGGACTGGCAGTGAACACCTTGATCTCAATACTTGGAGGACAGGGGAAGGCAGGATCTCTTCAAGGTCAATCTGGTCTTCATCTTTTTTTAAAACTGTGTGTCCATGTTTTATTTGTATGCACACATGAGCATATGCCTATGAAAACCATTGGACTCTGGAGCTGGAGACGCACACTGATATAAAAGCTATCTCACACAGTTGCTGGAATCTAATTCACATTCCCTGAAAACAGCACTAAGTGCTGTAACCACGGAGCAATACCTCCAGTTGCCCTCGTCCCCCTTTTTTGGATTTATTTTAAGCTATGTATATATGTGTCTGTGCATATGAACAATGGTATCTAGGAAGGCTAGAGAGAACTGGAATGCCCCGGAGCTGGAGTTACAGGTAGTTGTGAACTACCAGTCACAGGTGCTTTCTGGAAACCGAAATTGGGTTCTCTGCAAAAGCTCTAAATTGCTGAGCCATCTCCCAAGCTTCAAATAATAAAATACCTTAATGATAAAATAATGGAATTTTAGAGTCATATTATACTTATACATGTAGAATTGCTGCTTAAATGTATGCTACTTTATAGTATGGTACAAGTGACACTATCCTGAGTGTGGTAAACTAGACAAGACGTTCATCAGTCTAGGGGCACATAACTACAACTATTAAGATTTTGAGTGGCAAGTAGTTTAAATCTTTTACTTGTTTTCCCATTATGTACTAACATATACATAAGTGATATGTCCAACTCAGAGCTCTTCGGGAGTTATTAGGACAAAACTGTTCAGTCAGAAGACTATCTCAGGACTATTATGGCGTTCATGTCCAACATAGCAAAAAATACCAACCTACTTTTGTTCACACCAAATTTAACATGTTAATTATGCTGCACTAGACTACAAGCTAAGAAAATACAGAGAGCCAGACATAGTGGCACACAACTTTAATCCAGTACCAGGAGGCAGAAGCAGGTGGATCTCTGAGAGTTTGAGTACACAGGACATCCACGTTACATACAGAGACGTCTCAAAATGCAAACAAACAAAAAGCAAAAAAGGAAAACACCCATTTTAATTCTACTCATCATTGAGTGTGCACATGCCACCGTGGACGCTGGAGAGCCAGTTTGTTTCCTCCACCTTATATGGCTTCCAGGGACTGAACTCACACTACCAGGCTTGCTTTGCTTCTCAGTGGCAAGGACCCTTGTCAACTAAGCCATTCAGTGCACCAGCCCAAAATTATACTTATTATAACGCATTTATTTATTTATTTGTTCATTCATTCAGTATACACTATTCTGCCTGCAGGTCAGAAGAGGGCACCAGATCTCATTACAAATGGTTGTGAGCCACCATGTGGTTGCCAGGAATTGAACTCAGGACCTTTGGAAGAGCAGGCAATGCTCTTAACCGCTGAGCCATCTCTCCAGACCCCTTATTATAATTCTTTACAAACTGAGTGAGATCTCTGCAATAATCATTACATCTTGCTCAGCAAGAACTAAAAATTTAATTTACAACATACAGTCAATACTAGTTTTAGTCTACATGACTATAGTCATACGATGCCGCATCTTAACAATGTTTAACTAAAAAACCCAACTAGAATATACAAGAATATACAACCTCACACCCTTACAAGCCAGAAAAACCTGAGGGAGTATGAGGGAGTATCCATTGAGTCTGAGTGTGATAATCACATCAGTGTTAGCAGTCTGTTAAGTCTATTAATGGTGCTCCATTCATAGTAATTATCCTGGAGTTCTAGAACAGCAGGCAATACAGTGTTCCAAAAACTAAAAAGTAATACCATTCCACAGCATGTCCTCAAAAGACACGTAAGACTACTCCTGCCATAAAGTAACAGTATTTATTATCAGAGAAAAAGCCAAAATTCTGCTTCTGGCTCGATTTGGTGGCACATGCCTACAGGTGGATCTCTGAGAGTTTGGGGCCAGTTTGGTCTATATAGCAAGTTCCAGGCTAGTCAGGATTACATATAGAAACTCTCAAAAACAAGACAAAGGAAACCTGCTTCAATTAGCATGCTAACAAATTGCAAACATTAGCATCGATGACCCTGAAATATTATTCCTATAAGGTTAACTGGAAAATGGTTATCTCAAAACAGCCAATTTACCTAGCCTTTACATTTTCAAAGCTTTTCAAACATTTTCAAATCCTTCTTTGAACATAATGCCTTATTTTTTTTTTATAATTTTTAATCACTGATTAATCGCTCAAAAAAAATTTTGGTAGAGGTAATCAGGAGGAAACCCAAAAACAAGATCAGCTCAGTAAAAAGTATGGTGAAGCACTGGTAGTCATCATTAATTCCTCCATCTAACTATCCTCCTCTGAGAACCGCTCAAGCCCCTGAAAGGAGTCTGATAGATTATGAGGTACATGCCTGTCATTCCAGCACTTAGGCTATAATCTGAAGTTCAAAAATCAGCCTTTTGTGGAGCTGCGGGCTACGGAGACTGACGTACTGTGTGAGAATATCTAGTTTTCATATACTTAATGAAATAAACTAGCTTAAAATTGATGGCTGACTCAAAACCTTATCATGAAGCCAGGTATGATGATATAAGCCTATAATTCTAATACTTAGAGGAGTTTGAAGCAGGAGTCAGTAATTTCCAGGCAAGCCTTGGGTATAATAGCAGTACACCCCCTCCCTCCCAAACACACACACCCCAAACACACAAAAGGTCAGGGAGAAGAGAAAACCCATCCTGATGCCCAATCATGGTGTCTATAATACCTGCACAAAAGATCCCAATGGAGACAGCTCAGATACATTTCTTACAGTCACATATTTAGCAATGTTATGAGGTATTTCCAGGAAACCAGTGTTTTAAGTTCTCCCAATAGTTTCCCGATATTTTGTGGCTCCCCAGAAGATTCATCCCAGGATCCCAGTGTTCAGTGACACAAATTATCATACACAAAGACACTGTACTTCTGAGAGGTACCATATTTGTTATTCTAGTGAAACCCTTGAAACAATGTCTTTCCGAACTTATTAACTTGTCAAATTTCAGCAGTCATGTAGTACATGTTAGATATTATGTATTAGCTTACAAGAGAACAACTCTCTGTATTTCTACAGTAAAATTCATGAACATTAACACTAAATAAACAATAAAAATTGCTTCAAGTCAGCACAAATTCAGGTCAAGTTTTTCTCCCAAATTAGTTGGCTATCCAGATGGTGTGGCACTTGCAGCAAGCCTGACACCTATGTTCAATTCTCAGGACCACATGGGGGAAGGTGAGAATCAGCCCCTACAGGTTCGTCTGTCTGTGGCACATGTCCAGATATATACATACACATATACCTCAATAAACAAATTTAAGTATTTTTAAAAGGATAAAGAACAGACACTATACAGTGCCCTCTAACTTTCACACATACCATCTGCACATCCTATTCTACAATCTGTTAAATCTTCTAATAGGTTGGCAATATGATTTCTCAAGAACAGGTACTTGCCAGGCAAGCCTGGAAACCTGAGTGATTCCCAGGGTGGAGAGAAGAGTGAGGTCAGTTGTCCACTGACTGTAAATGTGCAACAGCATGTGCACCCCCCTAACACCCACCACAAAATGTAAATATGAATAAATGATCTTTTAAAATTCCAACTGATCAAAAGAAAAAGTGGCAATCAGACCCACTTCAAAAGACATATATTTTCTCTACTGTTGAGATAAGCTCTTACTGTTATGGAAGACTTTGAGCCTCCAAACATTCTGCACCAAGTATCTTGGTGCCAAAAGATACTTAAAAATAAACCAATTTAAGCCAGATGTGGTGGCACACGCCATTAATCTCAGCACTCAGGAGGCAGAGGTTAAGTGGATTTCTGTGAGTTGGAGACCAGCCTGGTCTCCAGGACAGCCAGGGATGTTAGAGAAACCCTGTCTCAAAAAAACACGAAGCAAAATAACCTTGGGAGAACATTTTGATAATATTATTTGATAATAAATCAAAAGCAGACCAGATTAAAATGAATAGAAATTAAAAATGTGGCTTGGAAACAATTTGGTAGCAAGCATGCTATTAAGTAGCAAACAAACCACTAAACAATGCAGACTGTTGCTTCAGGTTGTTGAATTTTCAATTATTATTACCCATACCAATATAAGGAATACATAAATAAAAGAAAAATTAATGTGCCTACTTAGAACCAAAAGAACTAGTCTAAGCAAGGTTTGGTGACACAGGCCTGTAATCCTAACAGTTGGGAGGTTAAGGAAAATGAGTCCAAAATTATTATGAAAGAGTCAGAATCTTATGTAGTCCAGACAAGCCACAAGTTCCTGATCAACTCTCTACCTTCCAAATTCTCAGACTGTAGGTGTGTTCTAGAACTATACTTAGACCTAAGTAGTATAGCTCTAGAACATTTTCATTCAATCTATTTTCCCAAATTTATTTTATAATGAAAATAAAGAAGCAATGCTTTAAGCTGGGCAGTGGAGGTGCATGCCTTTAATCCCAGCACTTTGGAGGAAGACAGGCCAATCTCTGAGTTCGAGGCCAACCTGATCGACAGGGGGAAGTCGCAAGACAGGCTCCAAAGCTACAGAGAAATCCTGACTCCAAAAAGTCAAAAAAGAAACACTGCTTTGACCTTAGTTTTCCTGAAATTTTTCTCTTTTTTCAAAGAAATACTTTATTGACTACACTGCAAGGAGTAATGAGCTAGGCAATAGCTCGAAAACTGCCCCTCCTGAGATCTTTCTAGTGCTGTTTCTGCTCATGTAAGACCTATCTCAGTTTCAAAAACCAAATTTCAATTCCATAAAATCTAGGGCATTAATTATCTGTATGTGTGGGTCACTGTGTGTACACAATTTACCAGAGGTAAACGTCAAGCGTTATTCCAACAGAACCTCTCATGGAACCTGGGGCTTATCAACTAGGCCTGTCCTGTCTGGCTGACTGGTCAGTGAGCCCCAGTACTAGATTACAGGTGTGGACCAGCTGGGTATGTTGGGGTACACCCTCAATCAGAGCACTCAGGAAGCAGAGGCAGGTGGATCTCTGTGAGCACAAATCCAGCTTGGTCTATTTAGTGAGCTGTAGGCCAGTCAGGGCTACACAGTGAAAAAACACCTTAAAAAAAAAAGAGATAAGACAGATAAATGAATTTCTCAAATTTAAGCCACAGTTTACTGAGAAATTACATTATATACAATGGCTCAAGTCTTAAAATAATCCACACATACAAAATTAAGTAGCTAAAAAATAACCTTGGCTATCTCAAATGAGGCACGCGGGGACTCTCAGGCATCATCCTTTAGAAAAGGCTCCTATACCATTAGTTTTCTACAAACTTAGAAGAAACCATCTTATGAATGAAAAACTCTTCAAAAAACAAAACAACTTTGACTGGCAGAATGACCGTTACTAGGAAGACATGAACTAAAACTGCTTTCATACCCATCTCAAGCTCTAAGACACAGTGTTCCCATGGGGGATGGCAGCAGAATCCTGACAAGACGGCCCAGGTAAATCTGAGCCCTGGAACACACCTGGTAGAAGGAGAACACTAAGTCCTACAAGCTGTCCCCTCATGTCTCATATACTCTTCTGGCTCATGTGCTGGCATGCACGCACACACGCACGCACACGCACACACACACATACACTAAAGGGAGTGCTTTACTAACATGTCTTTGATACCAGCAACTGTTACTCAGAGCAGCACATGTGTACAGAAAGCCCTGGATTCAGCCAATACTCATACTTGCTAAGAAAATGATTGAATATGATAAATCCTAAAGTCAAAATCCACTTTGCAAATTATAGTAAAACCAAGACTAGTACAATTCCAAAAAATATTTTTAACTTTTTACTTGTGTGGATGTATATGTATGTACATGTGCACCTCTATGTATAAGTATGTGCACAGGTATGAATCTATGTATGAGTACGTGCACGGGTATGATGGGGCCAGGAGGCCAAAATGGGAAGACAGACCCTCTGAAGCTGGAGTTACAGGCTGCTGTGAGCATCCTAACCACTCCAGACCCCAGCACAATTTCCTAATACACTAAATATAGTAGTATTATTCTTTATTAAAGAAAACGCTACAATGATCCTATCATTGGTAAACAATGCACACAGCCTTACCAGCCACACCTGGAAGTAATCTCTAACTTAAGTTTGTAAAGTCCCAAGAAGTAGAGATAATTTCAAATTCTGAAAAATACTGAAGCAATATTTCAATTTTATTAAGGTCTCCTCAGGTGTGAAGATACTCACATGGACAAGTTAGGAGATGGAACCCCCCTATCATCAGCTAGGTTCCCAAGGTGGCTCAGCGTTGAAGTCGAACTGCTCTCTATACAGCACTTCTCCTAGGCCTTCTGGGTAGTTGTATACTCGGTCAGAAAGTTCGCCCTAAAGAAATAAAGAAAAGTAGAAAGTTCTGTGTTTTAAAAATTAGGTTGCGCTTCACACAGGTTAATTTAAGTGACTTAACAGATGAAGTTTTAGTTTATTTAGTAGTGCTCTATTAAAGTGGCATTCCAGCTGTGCACGATACCGTGTAACTGATTCCCAAACTCAGCAGGCTAAACAGGGTGACAACTTTGAGTTCAAGGCCATCCTAGGTTACACACAACAAGGTCTGTCTAAATGACTTTAAATATTCTAGCACAGTATTGCAACTATCTGGAATACCTTTTAGGTTAAGTTCAAATTATCCTTTGCTACAAATCCCCACTACAATACTAAAAAGCTTTACGAATGGAGAAGGACAAGGTGGTTTCACCTGTGATCCCAGCAGCAGTGGAGGCAAAGGGACCAGGAACCAGGAGTTCAAGGTCATCCATTATCAAAAACAAGAGCCTGTTTTTTGAGGCTGTCTCAAGAAAAAAAAAAAAAGTAACTTGAAAAGCCCTGGGCAAGTTTTCCTCCTTATATCTCCTTCTAGATCCATTTTATTATCCCCAGAAGTAAATGAATGCGAAGCTTGGCACACTAGCTTTAGAAAGTCACCCCAATAACTGACTGGATGGTGTTAAGATTTAGAGGTGCTATACACACCTAAAATCAGAAACATTCTGATTCTTCAAACACCTCATCTTAAAACAACTAAATTATGCTGGGAATCGGGTAATTCTTAGCTACCCTAAGGAATGGAACAGTTACCCTAGATGAGACGTTGTTGTCTTCATATCTTACTCACAGCCATGCTGAGGCTCATGGCAACCCAAGACAAACACTCAGAGACACTGGACAGTAAACCTTAGCCTTCGCGACATCTACACTCTCTCACTTAACATAGCTACCAAAGACAATTTAATAGATAACAAAAGTGGCCGGGCGGTGGTGGCACATGCCTTTAATCCCAGCACTTGGGAGGCAGAGGCAGACAGAGCTCTGTAAGTTTGAGGCCAGCCTGGTCTATAAGAGCTAGTTCCAGGACAAGCTCCACAGCTACAGAGAAACCCTGTCTTAAAAAACCAAAAATAAAAAATGAAATGAAATGAAATAAAAGACACCGAGAGTGGAACCCAGGGTAAGATGGACATTACATACAGGATAAACGCACATGCTTATCTGGACGGAGAAGGCATAAAGAATGGTTGAGTGAAATGTGGATGAAAGCAGGACTGGAAAACAAATTACTAGCCAGGCCGTGGTGGCTCAAGCCTTTAATCTCAGCCCTCAAAAGACAGAAGCAGGCTGGGTTCCACGACAGCTGGGGCAACGCAGAGAAATCCTATCTTGGAAAGCCAAAATGGAGGAGGGAAGAAAAATACCTGACTATCATTTATAATGATTTGTGTAAATTACGGAAATAGAAATGAACTGAGGCCACGTTGCCTTAGGCTGGCCCTGGAACTCTTGTGGAACCAAAGGTGACACTGAATCCTCACCCTTCTGCCTCCTTTCCCAAGCACTGAGACTAAAAATGGACGGCAGGCAGGATCACAGGTGTGCACCTACTCACTGGGGTACAGGCTGACGGGACATCAAGAGCTTTTGAGTCTAGGCAAGCACTTGACCAACTAAGATACAAATCCAGACTCGCCTTGGTTTTGTTTGTTTGTTTTTGTTTTTTTTTTTTTTTTTTTGACACAGTTTCTCTCTGTCCTGGAACTCACTTTGTAGACCAGGCTGGCTTCAAACTCAAGAGATCCCTTCCTCTGCCTCCCAAGTGCTGGGATTAAAGTTGTCAGCCTACCTTGTCCTTTTTGACACTACTCAAAATTGTTTTTCTCTTGGCATCTTTACAAATGTTACTATTATCTTTGCAACTTTTCCAAAAAATGGTTTATTTTTAATTTACACAATTCAGGTACAACCTATTGATTAATATACAAAAACATGCTAATTAAAAGTCTTTTACACAAAAGAATGTGTTTCAATTGATTCCATTTAAGTTCTTTGATTTAAAAACAAAATAACAACAAAATGGAAGACCAGATAGGCCTCCACAGAAACAGTTAAGGAAAAAGCTTTGTGGAGTGTTAGCAATGTTCTATATTTTGACAGTTTAGATTATAGAGCTTTCTCCCCTCTTTGGACACAGGATTTTGTTATTATGTGGCCCAGGGTGGCTTCAAAAACTTCCTCGAGAGCCGGGCGGTGGTGGCGCACGCCTTTAATCCCAGCACTCGGGAGGCAGAGGCAGGCGGATCTCTGTGAGTTCGAGGCCAGCCTGGTCTACAAGAGCTAGTGCCAGGACAGGCTCCAAAGCTACAGAGAAACCCTGTCTCGAAAAAAACCAAAAAAAAAAAAAACAAAAAAAAAAACTTCCTCGATCTGCAGGTACAACCCTCTGTATCACTTCTTTGTTAAAACTCAAACAGAAGCCAGACTTACTTAAACCTGTAATCCCAGCACCAGGCTGAGGGGGGAGAGGTAAATTCGAGCTCAGTCTGCTCTACAAAGTGAACCCTGTCTCAAAGAACAAAAAAATTACACAGAACAAGATATGAAAATTTTACTGCCAATTTTTAAAAATCAGAGCTGTATTTAATATATGGAAATACTAAAGCTGCAACAGAGATCAGTAAAACTGTTGGACAGTAAGACAAGCACTGCCCAATGTTAGCTGGGGGTCGAAGTTGGACTTGCCACTCTGATTTCTTTGTTAAGAATCCTATTAAAACCCTGGGAGAGAAATAAATTGATTATTTGATTATAAACTGATTATTATCTCCAATTTTATTTCAACATTCTTTCCTACTTAACGTGAACGCCTCAGGCCTTATTGGCATGGCCAGTACAAGCATGTTCTCGTGTGTCAGACCTATTTCTGCCAGGCTAGTTCACAGTCCACATAATCCTTAGCTGAGCACTCAGGAAGGGGAAAGAGTTAATCAGTTCTCACCCAGACTGAGCAGTAAAACACATCAGAACACGGAACAACCTAACATATCCACCACAAGATTCAAACACCCCAAGGCTGGAAACGGTGTCCCCGGCAGCTTCGTTTCTTAGGCAGGACACGCGTTCAAGATAAATGACACGGTTAAACCCCGTCTTGGTCATCACTAACTGCTGGCAGCGAACGTTGTACTTGATAAGCCGCATCCACCTACCCTTTGCCCTCTTTCTGCCCCGCGATCACGGCGAGGACCCGAAAACGAAGCCATGGTGACTAATCTCCAGGCTCCAGGAGGTGACTTGGGTAAGTGAAAGCCACCGGACCCAATCAGGAGAGCCGCAGGGGCGGGGCAGCCGCGCCGAGGTTTCCAGAAGGGGCCAAAGGCCTACCCGCTCGCTACTTGACACCCGGGCTTCCCCGCCGCCGGGCCCCGAGTGAGGTCAACTTTCCTCCAGCAGAGGGGGACCGCGCTCTCCGCACCCCCCCCCCACCTCACCCTCCGCCCGCAAGAATCCAGCCTCCTCCCAGCTGTCACCAGATGCCGGCTCGAGGCCCGCCCCGCTCCATTCATAACCCGGCGCCCCGGCCGCCGCAGCCCATCGCCTAGCTGGGCCACTCGGCGTCAAGGCCCCCACGGCGGGCGCGGAGACCCGGACGGGGAGGTGGGGAAGCGGCGGGACCCTGACCCCTCGGGGCTTCGCCGCTGGGCCCCCTCCCCGGAAATAGCAATGCACCACGGGAGTGGGGTGGGGGCCCGCATGCCGCCGGGCGGGGACGGCGACCCCTCCCCGAGCGCAGGCCCCACGCGCACACGCCCCCTCGCCCAACCGCGGCGGCTGCCGGCGGCCGCCCAGATGGCCAGGTGTCCGGCCCCACAGCCGGAGCTCTACCCGGGCCGCCGCCACACACGCCGGCGGCCGCCATGTTCGAGGCCGCCGGCTGCGGGGCAGGCACTGTGGGGGGGGGGGGGACGACGGGACAGCCGGGAGGCGGCGTGGCCCGACCCTCCCGGCCTCCCTCCCTCCCTCGGTCCGGTACTCACGTGAGATAACGGCCCAAAGAGTCGGGTAAAGCGTCTTCTCTTTTTCGGCGGAATTTTTAAAGAGGGATGTGGTTACCTTGAGCAGAAATACCCAAGGTGGCCTGGGCCATAGGCTGCGGGGACGACGTGGGGGGAAACGCGCGGCACCGACACCAGCTGAGCAGCAGCGGCGGCGGCAGCCGAACGGGAGAAAAGGGAGCGGCGGGAGAGGGGGAAAGAAAAAAAGAGGAAAGGCGCGAACTGCGTGGGGCGGGGAGAGAGGATTCAGCCTCGTCACACCGCAGAGCAGCAGAGCGAGAAGGATGAGGAGAGCGGAGCAGGCGACAACCCGGGGAAGAGAGACAGAGAGAAAGAGAGACGGAAGCACCGCAGCCGAGAGTTCAGCCAGAGAGTGTGGGAAGGCGGCGCCGGAGATGCCAGTATTTATAGTCAGGGGCGGGGCCTGCCTACGTCACAGACGGCCGGGCCGCGGCGCGCGCGGGGCAGGGCCAGCCGCCGCCGGGGACTGTGGGAGGGGCGGAAGAGGAAGGCTCGCCTGGCGCAGTTTACGGGATCGAAGGGCGGGGACCGCCGGGGCCTGCAGGTGCTGGCCCGCCGGTCGCTTCCCGCCCTCGCGCGGCCCTCCGCCCCCCTCCTCCCCCGAGCGTGCTCGGAGACGCGTGGGCGGGGCCGAGGGCGAGCAGCCCGCCCGACGGCCGAGCGCGACCCCGCCCTGGCGGCGCCTGCGCTCCACGCGAGCGGAGCGAGCGGGCGGGCGGGCGAGAGATCCGCTTTGTGAGCCCCGCGGCTAGTCCGCGCTGGCCGCTGCCTCGGGGAGCGTACGGGGGCCTCGACTGGGCGACACCTGCCTTTCAGGGGAGGGAGGCCGGTGAGCGCCATCACTGCGCTTTCTCCGTGCCTTGCGGCTCCCTAGGTTGTGTAGGAACCGGGGACGGTACCCGGGGACTGTATTCCGGGGGAGAGGTTCCAGCCTCTCCGCGGGATGCGGAGCTCCTTTATGGAAGCGAGTTTCCCGTGGCCAGCAAGGACCAGTCCGGTGTGGTTACAGAGGCTTTGGTCGCGCCACAGTGTTCCTCAGGGGTTCTCGTGTTGCAATATTGTGCAGTAGATTTTTTTTAAGTGTAGCTGTTCTTTGTCTTCATTTTCAAAAGGGTTGTTGCACTCAGACCCAGCCCTATTAAAGCGGGACGAGCGCTGAAGACATTGCGGAAGTTACACGACTTTAAGGCACACCTCTTTAACCTCCTGTATTTCCCTTTTGCAGTCATCTTTATTTTTTCATTCTTTTGTTTCTCAAGAAAGGGTTTCTTTGTAGCCCTTGCTGTCCTGGAACGCTCTGTAGACCAGATTAGTCTTGAAGTTGATTTCCCACTGTCTCTACCTCCCAAATGCTGGGACTAAAGGCATGTGCCACACCTGGCTTTTCTATTCTTTAATAAATCTTATTACCAAATCATGCTGCCCTATGTGGCTTTCAAGTTGATTTTTTTTTTAAATTTTTTTTTCTCGCACGCACGTTTGAAAGCCATTTCTTAGTGTTAAGGGTTAGCTCGGTGGTAGGCAAGCACAAGGCCCTGGGTTCGGTCCCTGTGCGGGAGGGGGAGAACAAAATACAAGCCATTTCTTAGTTGGAAGTGTGGAGTGAATCCCCGCCCTTGGAAAGCAGAAGATGGTGGATCTCTGAGTTCAAGTCCAGCCTGGTCTAAAGAGCAAGTTCCAGGACAGCCTGAACTACATAGTGAGACCCTGTCTCAAAAAAGCAAAACAAAGGCCATTTTAGCCCTAGCTGCCAGTCAGTCCTCCCCTGCTAAAGCTTCGCAACTTCAGACTCAGCACAAATGAATGGGAGCGGATGGGCAGGCAGGACTGTAGCATGTAGCTGAAGCTGACCTCCAGTTTAACCAGTCTCTTTCCTCGACTCTAGGGCTGAGATTCCGGGCCTGTGCCATGTCTGTGATGCCACTCCAAGGTTAAGATCTGTTAGAGCCCTTCTTTCACCCCATTTATCGTGTAAGCGGCACAGTGATTAGCAAATCATCCGAATGGAAAGCAAGAGGCAGATCTGGTAAAGCCAGAGCTTTTCAGAGGTGGAGAGCTTTTTAGGTGGGAGTTGGGAGCTGTGGGCTCAATTCATGAGTTTGTTTTCCCCTATTTTTCTTGATATAGCTTTCTCTTTCCTCCTTCTCCCCCCCCCTCCCCTCCCCTTTTCCTTTTTTGAGACTGGATGCTAATATGTAGCCCATGCTGGCCTTGAATTCATGTCAATTCTGACTTAACCTCTAGAGTACTGGGATTCTAGGTGATGAACCACCATGCTCAGGCTCCTGCACTTTTGGTAACTTCTGATCCTTTCAGAACACAGCAACTTCCCAAGGAGGCTCCTCCCCCTGAACACACCATTTGATACTTTCTTACAATCGAGCAGAAGTAGAACATGTATAAAACAACCAAATTGTTGGCAGATCCCAAGGCAAGTGTTGCAAGGACCTAAGGAAGGAGGAAATAACTGCAGCTAACTGAAAGAGTTTCCTAGGAAACGTTTCCGAGTGAATCCTGGGGCTTATGTTCCAGGGAAGCAGGATCCTGAGAGCCAGTGTTCTGGCTGAGGAAAGGGTGAGACGAGGTACAGAAACGGTAGGTTGAAGAACTACGAGCAGCTCTTCTGCTTCCACTTTAGAGGCATGGTTGCAGAGGAGAATGAAAAGTTCTATTAAGGTGAGATCAAGGAGGGATCAGAACCCGGCCTTCATTCTAGAAGCATTTTAAATAGGGACAGTGTAGACTAACATACTCACAGTGTCATGGTCCTCAGCCTCCATTTCCCCACTGATGGGATTACAGGAGCATACCACCATATCCAGGGAAAGACATGTTTCTAAAGATTACTTAGTGGATTGCAAATGATAGACAGTTTGGCAGACCAGATGTGGGGGCACATGCCCGTAATCCTAGCACCAGGAGGGTTAAAAAACAAAGGTTGCCATAAATTTAAAATCAGCTGTAGTCCAGCCTGGATGATGGGCAATCCTCCTGCAAAGGAAAGAACCCTGATTCAGGTAGTGTCCTGGAAATGGGGAGACAGAGCCTTTCACATGAGAGTTTGGGGGTCAGTATAGACACAACTGAAGTGTTTCAGTGCGTAGGAGATGGAAGATAAACATACCACCTAGAGAAACACTAGCAGGAAAGGACGTGGCAGAGAAGGCCAACAGGACTGGCCAAGGAACAGAATTAGAATTGTGAAAACTCAAGCCACTTAGGAGCAGGGTGTGCGCTCCCGTATGGAAGGAGTTGTCATATCCCTGAAACGGTGAAAAGGGGCTTAATGTTAGCAAACGGAATAATATTGATAAGCTCCAACCTCATGTTGTTTGGATTTTTATCACATAGGCATTGGGAAAGACAATTTTGAGGCTGGAGAGATGACTTATCGGTTAACAGCACTGACTGCTGTTCCAAAGGACCCAGGTTCAATTCCCAGCACCCACATGGCAGCTCAGAACTGTCTGTAACTCCAGTTCCAGAGGAATCCAACACCCTCACACAAACATACATGCAGGCAAACACCAATGCTCATAAAATAAAAATAAATCATAAAGTGAGCACAAAAGTGTTTTTAAAAAGTTATCCCCATTTTAAAAAATACTACAAAAGCAGGAAGAAAAAAGCCTTTTGAGTCTTGACAGGGAGAGCATGTGAGAACCAAGTACAGTCATTAGTGGAAAAAGGGTCTGAGAAGTTACTCGAGACTTTCCATTGCACAATTTCAGTGAAGTGGGAGGGCAGGAGGTTGCGGAGGTTCAAGGGATGAACAGCTGAAGTCGGGAAAGTCGACCTCTCCTGTGTAGGGTACCGAACTAGGGCCTACCCCAACATTTACACCAGGAAGGATTTATTCATTGAAACCATGCAGCTATGTAATGAGTACATGTATATTCCAATTGAAAGAATAATGTTACCTTTTAATGAACACAATAGAAACTTGAAAATTGTTCAACATTTGAATAGACAACATAGTAGAGACCTAACGGACTGATAGCTATCTAATGAGAACAGCATTCTCAATTATGTCTGAGGTTTGGGATTTGGGTTATTTTGCCAAGTCAGGTTACTCATACAGAAATCCAGAGGTAGTGCCAGAGAAAATATTATTAAATGGAAAGCCCTAAGGTTAAAATCATAATTACCTTCACACTTAGATCATTCTGATCCATTGATTCAAACCTACTTGCTTTTGTGCCAATAGAAAGGAGTAAAAATGAATTTATAGACAATGGTAAGTCACTCCGAAATAGATAATAGGTAAGCCTAAAATCACTGGCCTCTAATAGAAGTCTCATGTAGTCACATAAGTAAATGTGACCAACAGTAATTAAGAGAGGGGGAAAATCAGTTAATGAGAGCTGTGGTTTGAGTACTTAAGCCCCATGAAACAGTAGGAGGAGGCGGGGCCTAATCAGAGGTGATTAGATCATGCCGTCAAGTGACTGGATGAACTCCATTATAGAGGGAACGGGTTCCTTCTAAATGAGCAAGTTCAGGTCCCCACCCCCTTCCTCTTATTCTCCAGACCTCCTTATTCTATTAGGAGATCTCATGGCAAGAGCGTCATTATTAGATCCCAGCCCCTCCATCTCAGGCTTCCCAACCTCTAGAACTATGAGTCAATACATTTCTATTCATTATGAATTATCAAGTCTTTGATATTTTTTGCTATAGCAACATAAAACAGGGCAGTCTCAGAAGTTAAGGCCAGCCTGGACTATATAGCAAGATCCTGTTGACGGGGGGGGGGGTGGTCTTAATGCAGATTTTTATTTCTAAAGAAATACTAGAGTATTCCCTATTCTATAGAAATCAAGAATGTACACATTTTGAGTCAAATGTTTACATTTGACACATGAGGGCAGGATGTGCAACTGAGAGGTAAACATTGTTTAGTATGGACAAGCACCACGTTGAAGCCTCAGCGCTGCAAACAGCCATCCAACCAAAAAACAAACAAACAAACAAAGCCAGAAAATCTCTGACAGGTATAACATTGCATGTGTAATCAGTACCTGGGGGCTAGCAGCAGGAGAATCAGAGTTCAGGGGCATCCTCGGCTACGTAGTGAGCTGGAGACCAGTGTGGGCAACCTGAGCTGTAGAGATTGTGTGTGTGCACGCACATGCATGTGTATGTGTTACAAGTCAAGAACTGACTCCCACAAGTTGTCTTCTCTTCTCCATACATGCACTATGATAAACACATGTGTGTACACACACAAGCACAATGGTATACACACATGCATGTACACACACACACACAAACCACAAATACTGATAGTATTAATAGCAAATATGTAATGGTAAATATTGTTAAAAATTACTTTGCCAGGTATAAAGTTCAGCTTTTATACTGTATATTGTTCCTTCTGAAATGAATATGTAAAAAGACTATCTTTTTTTTTTGGTGTTTTGAGACAGGGTTTCTCTGTGTATCCCTGGCTGTCCTAGAACTCACTCTGTAGACCAGGCTGGCCTGGAACTTAGAGATCTGACTGCCTCTGCCTTCCAAGAGCTGGGATTAAAGGCATACACCAACAGTATTCCTTTATTTTATGAATGTAATTCCTTTTCTTGGATTGGTTTTCACCTTGGATAAGGAATACTTTTACTATGTATTTGTGTATACAGAATGTACGGCCAGATCAATAGGGTTATATGGAATGCCAGTGTAGGAAGTTCTGCAGCCCAGCACCAGCCATCAGCCAGCTCCACATTTACCTATAGACAGCCTGCATGGCAAGCAGAGGAGACCAGAGCCTGGTTCCAGTGCCAAGTGTGGGAAATTAAAGCTGTCCTGTTTTCTTTCAGTGCTGTGTGTGTCACTGGATGTAGGTCAGCATTTTAACTTTCCTGAGTGACCTGGATGGTTTCTGTGATAAGCAAGTCATAAGCAACACTCTGACGTCTCTTGTTACTTCAAGGAACAACAGATTATTCACTGTTAATTTAAGAGGACTGATTTAGAAACCTACGTCAGAGGCCAAAGTGATAATCGAGTTTTACAAATTAAATGCATTTACATGACCCATAAGTCTGATGTTATGTCTCCCCGTGCTCTTTGGAAGTTAGGAAACCCTTGGAAAATTAATTTCACTTGCATTCTGTTGCCAGGCATTGTCTGATAGCAGTAGATTGTTTGCTGAGCAGTACAATACACAGATAGGTTTGTAGCTCTCTTATCTTCCAGTTGCCTGGAAGAAAGCCTGACATTTGGACTGGTGGCTTAGAAAATGGGAGCTCTGAAGTCAACTTCTCTGCTTGAACTGTGGCTTGCTCTATATTCTTTAATAAGTAGCTTAACTCAGGTGAACTAATTCTGCTGCCTGCATGATTGTTAATAAATGGTATCAAGGCCATTGAAAAAGATGAGCTGGTCCAGGCCTCTGCTGCCAAGGCTGTATCTATGTTCAATCTCAGGGACCTACATGGTAGGAGAGAATCAACTCCAAGTTGTCCTCTGCTGTTCACACAAACAAAACAAAACCCTGAGGGGCTGAAGGTGTATCTCAGTTGGTAGAATGTTTACCTGGGATATAGGTGGTCCTGAGTTTGATCACCAGCAATGTATAAAATAGGTCTAGAGGTACACACCTGTAATCCCAGCACTTTCTGAGTAGGTATTAGAGGTCTGAATTGAGTTTAAGGCCAACCTGGCCTATATGAAATTCTGACTCGGTTGGGCAGTGGTGGTGCATGCCTTTAATCCCAGAGATAGGTAGATGTCTGTGAGTTTGTGGCCAGCCTGGTCTACAAGAGCTAGTTCCAGGACAGGCTCCAAAGCTACAGAGAAACCCTGTCTTGAAAAGCAAAATCAAAAAAGAAAGAAGAAAAGAAAAATAAAAGAGAAACTGACTCAAAACAAGTGTGTGCATGCGTGTATGTGAACAAGACACTACCTGAGGTGGCAGACATGAGGTTAAAGTGATTTCTGTTAAGTCTCGAGTGAGCTTGTCACATAGCTCATTCTTTACTCATTTCGCAATGGAGAAAACAGAAACAGGAGGGCTGTGCAGCCTGCTCAAGACCATATGGTCGAACAGAGAGGATCGGGTTCATGTTCTGAAAAATGTCTGATGTGGCCTGTGACCCAGCACTTGGGAGGCTGAGGATGGAGGCTCCTGCATTGGTCCAGCCTGGATTACATGGTAAACTTCAGGCAGGTCTGAGCTATAAAGTGAAACACTGTTCCCACCCAAAGACAACTAATCCACAGAGCGAGCCAAGTTCAAAGCAAGCATTTCAGCTGTATCGACTCCTCGGGTCACTTTGGCCATGGAGTGTCAAGCTCCAGCAGGTAAATGGGAAATTACAGTGACAGAGCAAGATCAGTGAGATCTGTCAACCACACAGGCAACTCAGTCCCTCCGGAGTTTCTGCCAGGTTGGGTCTGTGCCTTTCTGTGGGCCTTTGATACTATCTTGTCTGATGTTATAACATTATTGACTGACTTTTGTGAACAAGGTGTTTTCTTTGGGGTAAGAACTTAATTTTTTAATCATTTTTTCCCTTGAGAATTTTATATGCACACACATATTTATACACACATACATACAATGGAATATGATTGTATCAACCTCCGTTTCTTCCTCCAGTCACCATATTTGATTTTCTTTTCTGTTGTACAGAACACTCAGTACAGAGAGTCCTGTGCCCGCTCTCTAATGGCTAACAGAGTTACTGGCAATGACATAGACTGTCTCAGGCAGCAGAAAGTTGTCTTGTCACCAGACTTTACCAGGAGGGACCTCTTGGACTCTATCCTTCCTTAATCATGATGTATTTATTTCATATTTCAAAAAAATTTAGCAATATTTTAAATGCATACTAGTAATTGTAGTGGTTTGAAAGAAAATGGCTCCCAAAGGGAGTGGCACTATTAGGAGGTTTGGCTTCGTTGGAAGAAGTGTGTCACTGTGGGAGCAGGCATTGAGGTCTCTTTTGCTCAAGTTTCATTCAGTGTAACGGTCAGTCTAGTTCCTGCTGCCTTCTAGTCAAGATGTAGCCAGCACCACATCTGCCTGCATGCACCATGCTCCCCATCATGATGATAATGGACTGAACCACCCTAAGTAAAGTAAATGTTTTCCTTAGAGCTTAGAGTTGCCATGGTCATGGTGTCTCTTCACAGCAATAGAAACCCTAACTAAAACACTAACATGTAAAGGACTTGTCTTTCTTTCTTCCTTCCTTCCTTCCTTCCTTCCTTCCTTCCTTCCTTCCTTCCTTCCTTCTTTCCTTCCTTCCTTCTTTTCTTCCTTTTTTTCTTTCTTTTTTCTTAAGACAGGGTTTCTCTGTAGCTTTGGAGACCGTCCTAAAATTCACTTTGTAGACCAGGCTGGCCTCGAACTCACGGAGATGCACCTGTCTCTGCTTCCTGAGTGCTGGGATTAAAGGTGTGCGCCACCACTGCCTGGCTAAGAACTTTTATTTCTTTGCTTATCCATATTAAAATCAGATGCTGTTGAGCAGCGATTGATCATTTGATTGACCCCTCCTCTTTAGGAAAAATCACTACTTATTTGGGGGAGGGGAGGCTTTGCTGAACAATATGTGAAGACATCCCAGCAATTGGGATGCCGAGGCAGAAGCTGTGCAGCTGAGGACAGCCAGGATTCCATGGTGAGTTCCAGGCCAGCCTGGGCTACAGCGTCAGACTTATCTCACAAAAAAAAAAAAAAAAAAAAAGCAAGCGTTGCTGAGATGGTTTAGCAGGCAAAGGTTCTTGTAGGACAGACCTGACAAGTTTGACCCTTGGGACCCATGGAAGAAGCCAGATGCACAAGTGTGTGTCTGCACTCCTGCACTAAGTGGGAGGCCATGACAGGAGAGCTACATGGAAGCTCACAAGCTGGGTAGCAGGGCCACCAACTAAGGACTCTGCAAGTATTGGGAACTGTGGGGGACATTTATCATTCAAACCACCACGTGTCCCTCGCTGGCCCCCATAGTGTGGTAGCCATATCATAATGTAAGAAATGTATTTAGTTCAACTTCTTTAGGAAGCCTTTAAGGTTTTCGCCTGTAGGACTCCCTTTCAGGGCTCAATTAAAGAGAGTTTAATTGAACCATGGATAGTTAAAAGGGGGCTAGATATCTGAGGTAAGGATCTGAGGGGTAAGAAATCTACTCACAGCAGGAATTGTCTGCCCAGGTGTCTTTATTCTCCTCCCTTCAATCCATCTTCTCTCATTGTTCCGCCCGTTACTCGCTCTCCTCGTTCTCCACTGTTCTTAGCTCTACATTTTTCCTTAGTCTGCATCCTTCCTCCTTGTCTTGAGTTCTGCCCATCACCAGTGTTCCCAGTCATACACACTCTTAAAACCAGCAATCCCCCAGCCCTAGCAGGCTGCAGGGCTGAAATTATTTTACCCCATAGAAAATCAGATAAGAGTTTTCACACACACACACACACACACACACACACACACACACAGATCTGTGTGAGTGGCTAGTACACGTCCAGTGAGCTCTTTAATGGAGAAAGTTAAGTCAGGGAATTAAATCATCAGGAAGTTCTAGAGGGGAAGGTTGGTGCGCTCTGCTACATGTCTAGGTGGTAGTAAAGAGCTAAGGAGTTTATTTTCAGTAAAATTATGAATAGGGCACAGATTGTTTTAATCAGCACGCTGCTTTTTTCCCCCCAGTATGCATAGAGGCTGTGATGTAACTAGGCAACCTAGGGGAAGCTGATGGCTCTTGATCATACAGCACATACACTGGACACCGTAATTTCCAAGGACCTAGGTCTGGAGTTGGACTTATGCTCTAAAGGAAGAGCCCCAGGCCTCTAAATTATCAGCTCTGGGCTAGGCTGTTATCAGTCATTCTGATCGTGGGTGTTGTGGGGTAAAACCAGAGCAGCAGCTTGGGCAGGTAGTAACTCTACATCCTTGGAGATCTGTGAAGATCTTGGAGACCTTAGATGGGATGTTCTTTGCCTGGGCCCTAAACTCTGACCAAATGCCTGCTGATAAAGATATGGCAGGAAGACGGATCTCTACGCTTACCTAGGAGAGAGGATCAAGAGCTGGCAGTGGGAAACTGTTCTCACGAAACAGTTCTGAGCTGTGGGAATTAATCCCCAAATATGTAACAGAAAGGGAGTTAGCTACTGCGAAAAATCAAAGCAATAACGCCAAAAAGCCCTGCTCTTTGGTTTAGCCTTTACCAGATCCCCTGGTTCTGATAAGCCGCTCATGAAAAGACGACTGAGCAATTACTGTATAGTGTTGCAGCTTGCAGCCAATTTCAAATGTCCCCATAGATTATCAGTTTCCACACTGTTTAAAAGTCCAAGTCTTGTCAGAAACTCAAGGACATCTCTAATTGGAGCCCTCTGTAAAAGGAAAGAAAGCAAATTTCCCACATATATTGGCATGGAAAAGGCTCGCCATTCCAAAAGGAAAGAATAACGGCATAGTGAGGAAATACTGGACCAAAGCAAGGTCAAAGCCCTGCAGGGCAAACTCTGCAACTCCCTGTTTTGTGTCAGAAGACGCAAAAGACGCAAATGGCTCCTAAGCTCTTACTTTTCCAGCTTTGCTGTCGGTAACATACTTTTTTTTTTTTTGAGTGGGGCGTCTGAATGACAAGGGCCCCTACAGGCTCCTAAGTTTGAAGGCCTGGTCCCCTGTGGGAAGAATTCAAAGGCCTGACCTTGTTGAGTAGGTGTGACATCGTCAGAGGAGGTCTGCCACTGGGGATGGGCTTTGACTTTTCACAAGCCAGCCTCCTTCCCCGCCCCTCCCCTCCCCTTCCCTCTCCTCCTCTCTTTCCTGCCCTCTGCCCTCTCTCCTTGCAGCTGGCAGGGCAGTGTAAACTCCCAGCTTCTCCAGCACCGTGCCTGCCTGCCTGCCTCCCTCCACACCGCCACCATGAAGATCCTGGATTCATCCTCTCAAAACATAAGCAAGCCCCCAATTAAATGCTTTCTGGCCTAGGCCACATGGCGACCATTGCTGCTTGACAAAGCCCCAGTATCTGGGCATGGCAGACCACACTTCTCCAGCACCTTTTTACTTCCATGTTTGGCAATTCTCACTATCAATGCCCTTCCCTTTGGGAAATCTTGTGCGGGCTTTAGTAAAGGATAAAAATGTGTACAAAGGTAGCCTCCCTAGACAAAATAATTCTTTGGAAAAAACAATCCCCGCCACCACAGAATCAGAAATTCCATTGTGCCCTCCTTATTACACCAAGAACAGGAAAGTTAGAGATTTATTAGACACACCTGATCCCAGGCATGAAGCTCCTACAGATCAGATCCAGGTCCTGAGGCCATTAAGGGCAGGAGTTCAGTTAATACAGAGAAATCAGAATGGTGCAGTATGAAGGGGAAAGAGTAAGATGACAGGCCCTTCCTCTTTGGGAACAGTATGAGGGGAACAGGCACATAGAGTAAGGCTAAGAAACTGTAGCATAGCGTCTGGTCCTTAGAAGAAGACCTTTTCCAAGGCCAGGCATTCGGATAAGGGTCTCCATTCCCTAGGGACTTGAGGAAAGTTCCTGCTTGATAAAATAGTCATTCTTCTTACTTCTAACAAGAACTAGTGGCTCTACCATTTAACAGGTGGTTGGTACCTTTTGTCCAGGTCAGTGCTAGATACCACTACCCTTGATCAAGTTCACGTGCTTCCTTTTCTCCTATTTAATCCTATATGCAACTATAGAGTATAAAAAGTGTATTCTTTCTCCAATTAGATGCTGCTGGCAGCCATCCTGATTCACCTGCAGATCGTGTCTTCTCTAGGCAGATCCCTGGCAGCTTTCTCTTACAGGCTGTCTTGGTCATGGGGCACCCTTACAGTAACAGGACAGTAGCGAAGACAGGGAAGAGGGTGCAGCTCTTGTTGGCAGACATCCAACAGCTCTGGCAACTCCAACATCTTGGGGTCTCCCTGGAGACTGCAAACCGGGCTTCACTTCCAGAGCTTCAAACACAACGGTTTCTCTGAGGGCGCCACGCAGAGACTCACCTGCCACACATTGCCTGGCCGCAGGGAGTCTCTGAAACCACGAGGGAAGATCCTACAACCGCTGTAAGATCCTACAACCCCTTTACTTGTGTGTCCTTCGGTACTCTAAAGCCAGAACCACGGGGACAGCATTGCCAGTTTCAGCTGCCAGCTTGGGCCAGATCCTTGGCCCTTAGAATGACATCTGCAGAAGTTCGTTGTTGTTTTCTAGGGGCAGACAGTATCTCAGATCTTTTCACACATTGGAAGCTTGACCGCCCTGAGGACACCCT
This sequence comes from Microtus pennsylvanicus, assembly GCF_037038515.1. Taxonomy (NCBI): domain Eukaryota; kingdom Metazoa; phylum Chordata; class Mammalia; order Rodentia; family Cricetidae; genus Microtus; species Microtus pennsylvanicus. Next base: position 61,785,433 of record NC_134580.1, on the reverse strand, counting down.
TCCCTTTAGTCCAGCATTCTCAACCTGTGGGGCGAGACTCCTTTGGCAAATCTCTATTTCCAAAAATATTTACATTACGACTCATAACAGTAGCAAAATTATAGTTATGAAGTAGCAAGGAAAATAATTTTATGGATGGGGTCACCATGGGTCGTTACCCCATGAGGAGGAACTGTGTTAAAGGGCTGCAGCATTAGGAAGGTTGAGAACCACCTTTATTCCCTTAACGACCTGGCTAATCCCTGATCTGCTTCTCTTTCAGCACAAGCTTTGGCTGCAGCATTAAATATCCTGGTACTTTTTCTCTTCAAACTACACAGTTTGTATTTCTTTCTGCACCATTGGCTCCTTTTCATTGAAGACCTTCACAACACAGAAGAGTCAGTATTAGGCTGCTTTGAAACCTCTTCTGCCAAATAAATTAAATACTTTTTTAATCTAGTCGCAGGCAAGTTCTTGGGACACAGGCAGGAAGCAGTACATTCTTTGCCAAGCTAACATAAGAAAGGCCTCTAACTCATTCCCTTAAAAGGTTTTCTGTGCCACCACCACCCCCCACCAATAATAGGTTTCTCTGGCAGTACAGTAAACTGGATCAAATTGAACTGAAAAAAAAATATAACAATACTGGGTGGTGGCGGCACATGCCTTTACTCCCAGCACACGGGAAGCCAACAAACTACAGAGTGAGTTCCAGGACAGCCAGGGCTGTTACACAGAAAAACCCTGTCTCAGAACCCCTCCCCCCCCCCCCGCAAAAGAAAGTATAACAACAGATTTATTTGATCAAAGCAACTCCTGGGTGGGTTCTCCAGTCCCAGAGATTGAGGCCAGAAAAGCCAAGCCCCCAACTAAAGCAGGGAGATTATATAGGTTGTGGGTTCTGCCCAGGTGTAGTAAAAAGCTCACTGCTTTAGGTGAGGACTTGGGTGGCTGGCAGTTTCAGGGGAGGAAGCTACCATAGCCACCAGGAATGCTGGATCAGGCTTTTTGGTGCCTTCCCTTTGTTAAGAGATTCTCTGAGTGGGCAGGGTTTAGAGAGACAGAGACGGGAATGGGGCTTCCGGTACTACACAGGAGTGACCTGGAGGTTCCAACCGATCACCCTAGGTGCTAATATTCTTTTGCTTTAAAAGCTCTTGAGCTGGGCCTCCTCCACAGTCTGCATGGCTCCCAGCTCTGCTGTCTCCCCAGTTCCTTCCAGGACTGACCATTAAGCTCTATTTACAACAGTCAAACAATTTTCCAGTCCAGAGTTTGAAAGTCTTCCACAGTCTTCGGAAAGAAAAGACACATGGTTATTTCCTTTACAGCAACAGCCCACTCCCCGGTAACTTCTGTCACTTTAATATTGCTGTGCTAAAACACCAGGACAAGGCAAGGCATGGAAAGAAGGTTTTATTTGGGGCGCATTGCTTCAGAGAGATAGGTGTTCACGGTCACTATCACACGGGGAAGTGTGGCAAGCCAGCGCTAGGGACTGATGGCAGCAGGTCACATCTCCAATCACAAACAGGAAGCAGAGTGAGAGAACTGGAAATAGCTGGCTTTGAAGCTCGAAGCCTGCCCTCTGTGACAGTTCCCCCAGCAAGGCCACGCCTCCTAAGTCTCCCCAGACAGCCACCACCTGGGGGCCAGTATTCAGATGCCCAGACTGTGGTGCCACCTCAGTCAAACCACCACAGAGACCTTGCGTCAGAAACAAGATAGAGAGAGCCCATTCTAAAAGTTCTCTGTTCATTGCCACACAGAAGCCGAGGCACAAGTGTGCCCACGCTGGCACACACTCTTCTGCTACTCCTTCTAAGAATAATAACAAAACAAATGGAAAAATAAAATAAATGTTTGGGTATAATTCGAGAAGAACAAATTTTTTAAAAGTAAATTTAAACTTTAGTCATAAAGTAGGAAAAACTGTTCAGAGTAAAGCTGGGAACATAGCTTGGAAGCTGAGGTTCGTGTTTAACATCAACAAGGCTTGGATTCAATCCCCAGTACCCCTCCCCTCACACACACACACCACCCAAAACAAAGCAGTGGGTGTTTATCTTTGTCCCTAATTACTAAGAGTGTTTGCTATTCAAAGAAAGTAAATGAATAGAAAACGAGGGACATTCTAATAGTATAAAATCTAAAGTGCTTAGAAGAAAGAAAACAGCCTGGGTCATTGTTCTTTGTCCACAAAAACAATGGGCCTTAACAGTAAATTGGGTCCTAGATCAAATTTCCAGCTGCCCTCGCTCAGAGTGGGAGCCGATTTACTGCGGGAGGGTCTGTGCTGTGGGCTGTCTCTGCTTCCTCGGAGCTGTAGGCCACAGAGAGAAAGGTCACTGGTAGGAGGGTCACAGGGCCATGGAGCACCGGCATCCCTCACGTGGTTGGTGTAAGCTCAGTTTCAATCGCTAAAGAACCAAGGTCTGAAAGCAGATTCAGTACTCTTCCTGGGAACTGTCATTACTTATGTCCTCTTCCTGGCACTTGGTCCCGCCCTCTGGGTGCTCAGATCTCAGGGAGCCAGGTTAGAGAGAGCAAACTCAGTGATCTAACAGATGCAGAGGGTAAACCAGATGGCAGAGAAGGCTGTGGGACTTTCTCATGGGGAGAGAGGCTGTTGCTCCAGAAAATCTAAGTCCTTAACTTTTGACACTTAGGCAAACTACAAAACTTGCCTGTTGGAAGTTCTTCTTGTCTCTTTATCCTAAGCATGCAGACTACTAAATGTATAGGTGAAGAAAGCAGGAAGATACTAGAATTTGGGGAAAACCCACGAAATTAGTAAAATCAACACTTAAAAAATGTAAACTTGGTGGAGGGTGAGGAAACTGTAGAAGTGGAATTCAGCTCCCATGACTCATGGCTCACACTACCAGTAAACCCAGCTCCCAGGCCACCTAAGTGCATCTGGTTCCAGCGGCTCCGTGGGCAACTACACTCGCATGCACATACCACACGCACATACCCACACGCACATACCCACACGGACATACCACAAATATATGCAATTAAAAATAAATCCAAGCCGGGTGGTGGTGGTGCATACCTTTAATCTCAGCATCTGGGAGACAGAAGCTGGTGATCTCTGAGTTGAAGGTCAGGCTGGTCTACAGAGAAAGTTCCAAGACAGCCGGGCTACACAGAGAAATCCTGCTTCAAAAAACAATAATAATAATATAATGGTAGTGACAATAATAAATCCTAAAAACAATGCAAGCTGGGCTGGGGAGACTGCTCAGTGGATTATTAGACATGTTGCCTTAGTATGAGGAATCTTCATCTACTTAAAAAGCCAGAGAAGCTGGAAATGATGGCATGTACCTTTAATCTTAGCAGCAGGGAGGTAGAGGCAGAGGCAAAAACCTCCATAGCAAATTCCAGGCCAACCAGGGCTACATAGTGAGACCCTGTCTTAAACAAACAAAAACAGAGAAGAGGAGGAAAAAGAAGCTAGGCATGATTGTGCAAGTGTCTGTAATTCTACTGCTCAGGGCTGTGTGGGACAGACAGGAGGATAGATGGGGCCTATCAACCACAGTCTAGCTCCAGCTTCAGAGGAATAAGGCAGAAAGTCATAGAGTACCAGATTCTTCTTCTGGCCTTTGCAGTGCATCCATGAATACACACCCATCCATATAAACACGCACGCACGCGCGCGCGCGCACACACACACACATGCATACACCATATATATATATATATATGTATATATATATATATCACATAAACAAACCATAATTCCCGAGTTTGAGAGATGTCAGCAGGAGGATCAGACTCATATTCACTTATCTATGAGTTCAGGGCTAGCCTTGGCCACATAAGGCGCGCGCGCGAGAGAGAGAGAGAGAGAGAGAGAGAGAGAGAGAGAGAGCTGGGAATTGAACGCAGGACCTCCAGAAGAGCATTTAGTGCTCTTAACCACTGAGCCATCTTTCCAGCCCCATGCTTATGACATGCAGCTTCTCAAATGGTCCCATGGGATCCTCCATTTTAGTATTCAGACTGTTATGTGATCTTTTCTTCTTTCTTTTAATCTGCTTTTGTTTAGTGTCTGAATGGGTCCTTTTAATACCACCGAAGACCAAGGGCAACTTGCGGGAGTCAGTTCTCTCCTTTCACTGTAAGGGTTTTGGGGTTCAAACTTAGGTCATTGGCTTGGCAGGGAGAGCCTTTACCTCTGGGCCATGTATTTCACTAGCTCTTATGCGGCTTTCAACACTACCCCCATCCTGAAGAAACACACCTTTCGTCTTCCTTCCTTCCTTCCTTCCTTCCTTCCTTCCTTCCTTCCTTCCTTCCTTCCTTCCTTCTCTCCTTCCTTCCTTTCTTTCCTTCCTTCGAGACATGACTGGCCTAGAACTCACATGTACCAGGCTGGCCTTGTTTGCCTTTTCATCCAGAGTGCTGCCAAGACTGAAGACCTGTATGACAAGCTGGGCTGTTGGGGTGCTTTGAGACAGGGGTCTTCCTATGTAGCCCAATGCTCAGCATCCAAACGCTGGGATGAGGTGTGAGCTACAACATCTAATTTCAAACTTCTTGTTTTGTTTTGAGTATGAATCTCACTAGGGAGCTCTAGCTGGCTTGGACCTCACTGTGCAGACCAGGCTAGCCTTGAATTCAGAGACTGACCTCCCTCTGCCTCCCGTGTGCTGGGATTAAAGGCTTTCACCACCATGCCTAACTTGTTTGAACCTTTCTCTCTTTTCCCCATCTTTCACAGGTAGACAAGTATAGAGAGTCCTTAGCTTGAAATTTCCTTGTCTCTCACCATGGCATGTTTGGATAGCTACAAAATGAGAAGGAATTTCCATTTTCCCTGCCCTACCCACTTTGCACAGGCGTGGCCCACACCAACCTTCCGTAAGTGCTGTTTTCACTGTCCTCCACTGGGAAGAAACCGTAATGAGCCCTGGTTATTACAAATCATGGCTTGACACCTCTGCTAGCTCAGAAGTCTCCCCAAGCCCCAGCCCCACCCCAGGAGCCATATCCTAAACCCCAACACAAATGTTTTGCTTGAGGCTGTCTGGTTTGCTTATAGGCCCGTGGGTTATCACACTGATGTCTGCATCTGGAACCCTCCCGTTGCTTTATCATCTACGTAAGTCCTACAGCCATGCTGGTCTAGCTCAAATCCTATATCACACTAAGATCCCAGTCTGTTTCTCTGATGCTCAACTTGACCTCCCAGGTCTCTGTGGGCCAAGATTCCCCAGCAATCCTTAAGGGCCATGACTCTCCAACAAACTCCCCTATTCTCATTCTGTAGAAGCTGAAGCAACAGGGCCTCCATCAGCCACCTTCTTTCCTCTTCAGTGAGGACAGTGTTGGTCTCTCCTCATGCCTGCTGTTCCTGCTGGAATTCGTGGTGAGAAAACCAGCCCACGCTCACAGCCCTGTCCTGCTCCTTGCCTTGATTGAAAGCTGACCGCTTCCTCTGCTGCTGCCTTGAAGGAGCCCAGGGGAAACAAGTTGCTTTAGCGCTTCTCCTGAGCTTTGGAAGTGGGAGTCAGGGGTGGCCTGTCCCAGTTCCATCATGCTACTGCCACGTTGTCTCTCCGAAAATAAATAAGAGATTAAGCCAACTGCCAGGCCTGCCAGGCTTCCCACCCCAGTCTGTCCGTGCCCGTATTTACTGTCTTTCCCATGAGTATAAGAGAGAGGGCAGGGCACCTGGTTAGTATTAATCCTCTTCTTCAGAATTAGTCTCTAAATTACAGCTTAGAAACACAAGCCTTTGTATCTTTAATCCTTAAGAGGCACTCTGCTAAAAGTCCCCAGTAACCATCCCCACACCCCGTCCCAGTGACGACCACCACATGCACTTATGTGGATTCTTCCTTGATGCCTTGTCTCCCTTGAAATCAGGGTCTTTGTAGGGCACCTCCCCATCTTCCCTTCTTACTGGCTCTGCTCCAGGGACTTCAGCTACCCCAAGCTATTCTGCACGAAGGTTTAGAGCCAGCCCAACGTTGTTCCCTCTGCCTGCAGCTTCCCTAAAGCAAGCAAGCTCTATCAAAATCCCCGAGGTTCTGGTTTGCAAAAACATACTAAAATCTGTATGAAATCTCAAGAGACTCAGACTAGCCAAAGCAACCTCGAGTAAGAACAGAAATGGAGCCGGACGGTGGTGGCACCCGCCTTTAATCCCAGCACTCGGGAGGCAGAGGCAGGCGGATCTCTGTGAGTTCGAGACCAGCCTGGTCTACAAGAGCTAGTTCCAGGACAGGCTCCAAAACCACAGAGAAACCTTGTCTCGAAAAAACCAAAAAAAAAAAAAAAAAAAAAAAAAAAAAAGACCAGAAATGGAAGCTGGATACAGTGGCACGTGCCTACAGTCCCCAGCACGCAGGAGGTGAAAGCAGAAGCATCAGGAGTTCCAGGCCAGTCTCAGTTACACGGAGAGTTCTGGGCCAGCTTAGACTATGCTATGTGAACCCCTGTCTTAGGAACAAAACCAGAGATTTTAAGCTTTACATTTGTCTTAGTTAAGGTTTCTATTGCTGTGAAGAGAGACCATGACCACGGCAACTCTTTTCTTTTTCTTGATTTTTGTGAGCATTGGTGTTTTGCCTGCATGTATGTCTGTGTGAGGTGTCAGATCTTAGAGGTACAGACAGTTGTGAGCTGCCATGCGGGTGCTGAGAATTGCTTCAGGGTCCTCTGGAGGAGCAGCCAGTGCTCTTAACCACTGAACTATCTCTCCAGCCCCGACCACGGCAACTATTACAAAGAAATTATTTAACTGGGGTAGCTTGCTTACATTTCAGAGGTCCAGTCCATTGTCATCATGGCAGGGAGCATGGCAGCATGCAGGCAGAAGTGGTGCTGGAGAAGGAGCTGAGAGCGCTTCTATCTCGACCAGTGAGCAACAGGAAGTGATCTGTCGAATGGTCATGGCTTGAGCATACAAGAGCCCTCAAAGCCCACCTCCACAGTGACATACTCCTCCAACAAGATGACACCTACTTCAACAAGGTCACTCTTCTCCCTTTGGGGGGGCATTTTCTTTCAAACCATCATAACTTTATAGCCCAGGCTGGCCTCATAAACTTTATTTTTTGAAACCATGCATGTTTAGCAACTGAGCTCTATGCCCACCCCTTGCCTCAAACCCTCAATCCTCCTGCCTCAGCCTCCCAAATTCTGGAATTGAGAGCATATACCACTATGCCCGATTTATGCTTCCGATTTTGAAAAATTCACTGTAAATCAACTTCAGTCAACACAGGTAAACACATAAGCCAATGAAATAAGATAGCAGGCCCAGATGTAAATCTTCTCAAATACTGTGTAGCTTTCAAGAGAGTGTCAAGACTATCCAATGGGCCAGAAAACAAACTACACTGGAAAAGGGGAATACAAGCTTGCAAAATAATGAAGTTGGGGGACAGGGACATAGCACAGCTGGGAAAGTGTGTGCCTAGCGTATACCAAGCTGGGCCAGTGCCCAGCACTTCATAAACGGGGCATGGTAGTGCGTGCTTGAAACCTTAGGACCCAGGAGATAAGTCAAAAGGATCAGAAGTTCTAGGTCATCTTTGGCAACCTCCTGAGCTCAAATCTACTATGGCACCTTATCTCAAACAAACACTCTATCAGGCCGGGCACACGCGTGTCAGTAGTAGAACACCTGCCTTGCAGGCACAAGACATTTATTTCAATAAAAACAAAAGAAAAAAAGCAAAACCACTATCAACAGAGTACATGGGCAACCATAGAACTAGAGAAAATAACTTTCGAATAACACATACGAGATAAATATCTAATATATATATACATATATATATATCTTGTTTGTATTGCATTAAGTAACTTATGAATGAATGAATGAATGAAGTTTTATGGAGCTGGGAACTGAATCGGGGCCTGTGGATACTAGGCTAGCATTCCACTGAGCTCTACCTAACCCCTGCCCCACAAGTGGTTGTCCTTTTATTTTTTAAAGCAAAGTTTGAGTCTGTTCTGTTTTGCTTGTTTCCTTTCTGGACTGTAATTCACCATTAGGGTAGGCTGGCTGCGAATCTATCTGGTCCCATCCGCCTGTTTCCACCTCCCTTACCCTGGAATTACAGGTATGGATCATCATGCCTGGGTTGTTTTTTCTTTCTTTAAGTTTTATTTTTAATTATGTATATGAGTTCGTGTGTGTGAGTGCAGATTTCTGAAGAAACTAGAAGCATAGGAACCCCTAGAGCTGGAATGCCAGCTGCCTGTGAGCTAGCTGTCTGACACGGGACCTGGAAGAGCTGCAAGGGCTCCTAACCCCTGAGCCACCGGTCTTGCCCACACCTGGATTGTCCCCTTTTTCTGGGGCTAGAACTCAGCCCTTCCTATCTGCATGACAACATTACCCCCTGAGCTATCTCCCAGATGCCAAAGCTGGAGTAGAGCAATGTAAAGTTTTAGTGCGCTAGCTAAGTTCTGCCAATGCTACCCTACCAATGCTAGGGGAGTACCCCGAGTTCCGGTCCCAGAGCACCGCTGGAGCGGGCCTATTTGCCGGCCCTCATTCCTCCAGCCAGAAGCTCCCACAAGGCCTGGCCAGAGGCGGGGTGGGATGGGGTCTTTGCTGCTCCTCAGAGCCCCCGGCTCTGGTCCCCACTGCAGATCCCTGCTGAGTCACCGCTCCTCCCACCTGCCGCTGCCACCAGGCCACGTGGCTTCTTTCTCAACTCTCTCAGACCCAGAAGCGTGTGTTATGCAAACGAAGAGCAAGCAGGAGAACACCACCCCCTCCCTCCCACCAAGAAGCACTTTAGGGGCGCTTTACGTAACTCAGAGATAAACCAACATGAGGTGCCTGTGGAGAAGAGCCCCAGGAGAAGCCAGGTGAGAAACCAGTTTGCTGCTGAAGGGGCTCCCCGAGTTCTCACGTTCAGTAAGTCTCAGGAGAAGCACAGAGTGTGTGCGACTTGAAACAGATACAGGTTTTTTGTTTGTTTGTTTTTTGAGACAGGGGTTTTCTGTAGCTTTGGAGCCTTCCCTGGAGCTTGCTCTGTAGACCAGGCTGGCCTCAATCTCAGAGATCCACCTGCCTCTGCCTCCTGAGTGCTGGGATTAAGGAACAGATGTTCTTAACAATATTACTGCAGCAATCATGGCTACCATACACTGATAGACTTTCTGCGCATTGTATGTAAAGCCACTGTCAGCGTGAGTACCTTGCACAACTCAGACACTCAGCAAACTACAGGCAATTATAATAAGTGGTATATCTTATGTTTCTTTCTTTTAGCTGTTTATGTGTTCATTCATTCATTTTTAAAACAGAGTCATTATTTGGATTGAGTTGGCCTTAAACCATCCATTTGCCTTAGTCTTCCCAAGCGCTAGGGTTATAGCAATGTGATGACTGCCATGTTTATTTATCTTCATAAACATTTTCTGGTCTCTGCTATACCTTTGTTCCTCCCTTTCCCTTCTCTCCTTTTCCCCTCCATTCCCCCCTTTCTCGTCCCTTCTTCCCTCCCTCTGCCTGCTCCCCTCTTTCTTTTCTTCCTTTTTTCTTTCTCCTACTTTCTCCTCCCCTCCCTCTCTTTGCTTTCTTTCCTCTTCTTCCCCCTCCTCATTTTCTCTCTCTCCTTTTCTTTCCCTTCCCTCTATTTATTTATTTATTTATTTATTTATTTCTCTTCCTACCAGGGTCCCATGTAGTCCAAGCTGTCCTAAACGTTGCTGTGTAGCCAGGGCTGGTCTCCTGATTCTTATGCCTTAATTTCCCAAGTGTTGGGATTACAGGCATGTGCCACCAAGCTTGGCATAAGCCTTTGCTGTAGTATTGCCTCCAAAAAAACACCTTGAGAAGCTGGAGAGATGGTTCAGCGATTAAGAGCACTGGCTGCTCTTTGCAGGGATCAAATACCCACATATCTCCTCATAACTGTCTATCACTCCATTTCCAGGGAATCCAACACCCTCCAAGAGTACCAGGCATGCATGGTGTGTGTGTGTGTGCGTGTGTGTGTGCATGTGTATACATGTATGTGTATACATATGAACAATTTTTTACATGTGTTGGAGCTAGAAAAGGAGAATTGCCTTACATTCAAGGCCTGCGGTGAATTTTAGGCCATCCAGAGCTACATAGCAAGACACTGTCTCAAAACAAAACAAATATTTTACATTTTATCCTAAACATACGTTTATATTAAAGTAAAAAAAAAATCATGAAATAATATCATTGCAGGGCTGGAGATGTAGCTTAGTGTTAGGCATACTTACATACACACAGGCAAAACATTCACATACTTAAGTTTTTTTAAATGAAATATTTATTGAGCATATATTGTATCGCCAGCACACTTAGGCCACAGAGTGCTTTTTACATATGTGTTTCTAATCTAGTTTAACTAGTATCTTGCTGAGCGATGGTGTACGTCTTAAGTTTCCTGAGGCTGACTGTATTTATGTGTAATTTGTGTGCTATGGGATTGCTAACAGGGTTAGAAATACATGCAATAAGTCCAGCATGCTTTTACACAACAAAAAGCACTTGATTTTAGCATCATGTGATGTGGGCTTTGTATGGAGCTTGGTTTAAAAGAGTCCCAGAAGGCCGGACGATGGTGGCGCACGCCTTTAATCCCAGCACTCGGGAGGCAGAGGCAGGCGGATCTCTGTGAGTTCGAGACCAGCCTGGTCTACAGAGCTAGTTCCAGGACAGGCTCCAAAGCCACAGAGAAACCCTGTCTCGAAAAACCAAAAATAAAAAAATAAAAAAAATAAAAGAGTCCCAGAGACAGAGAAAGAATTCCCTTTCTAAGGTCATGGAGGGAGTGGTAGCGGAGCCCGGACTGAGTCCCAGCTCGCGGGCAGCAATGACTGAAGCAGACTGGCCGGGCCTGATTCGACTTCTCGAGGCCAGGTTTGCTCTGAGAACTTGGATAGTTATGTTCCCTGTCTTGGACAGATGAGGCGTTTCTCTGCCAAGAAAGATGTTTAAACTTTGAGGAATCAGACTCAAGGACAAACTCCAGCCTCTCAGTGTCTTCAGAGACTTGGCCCAGGAGGGCTAAGAGTACAGCTCTGTCCGTCTGAGTCCATGATGCCTCAGATGAAAAACAAGAAATGTGAGGCCACGCGGCCTCGTGTTCAAAAGCCTCCCTCGAAAGACGCGTTTCTCTGTCTGTTACCATCTAGAGAGAACATTTTGGGAATTTCCTACCGTCAGTTTGTGAGGATAAAACCCTCATTTTCCCATGCCACCCTTTCTAAACTCCCTGCATCCTGTGCTGTGAGGCCTTTAAGGTCGAGGCATGGTTTGATTTTTGGTCTCAGTGAAGAAACTAGAATCAAGGCAGACCTGAGGGAAAACAGTTAACCTTCTGACCCCCTTGTCCTCACTCGAAGGAATTTTTGTGTGCGTGTTTATTTTCTTAGTGTCTCTTGGTAATGCTTCTCGTTCTGGTTTCATAAGTGAAATATTCCATCTGTGTATTTATTTCCCAGGCCTAGTCCCCATAATTGTAAGTAAGAATGCCTTCCAAACTTTGTTCTTGTGTAACCCACACAGAGACAGATATTTTTTGTCTAGTGAGATGGTCAGTGGGAAACTCACCTCCTGAACAAGCCCAAAGACCCGAGTTTGAAGAGAACCAATGGCGGAAGGAGAGAACCAACTTCCAAAATGTGTCCTCTGGTGTGTAGCATGCACACATACGTGTATGCATTTGCATATACACACAATGATAATAGGAGTAGTAATGAATAATAAACAAAAATTTTAAAGTAGTACCTTTTGTAAGGCATAAGTCTCGTGTCTATTTTCTTTCGTGATGAGGTCTTACTCTGTTGGGCCAGGGTTGAGTTGGAACTCCCTATGTGATACAGGATGCTGTGGAGCTCATGGCCATCCTCCTGCTTCTGCCTTCCAGATGCTGCTACTACAGATGCAAGCCATTGTGCTCTGCTCAAGTCTTTTCACAGTTCAGCTGATCTGAAGTCTTTCCTTCCTTACCCCTTTGCCCCCTCTACACAGTACAACTGGACAAGGAAACCTGCAGCAGTTCCTCCAGGCTGCCCTAAACAGGCTTCTGCCTTTGGTTAACTCAACTAGGAAATTCAGTGCCCAGAAACCGCGTTTACCTTTTTTCTTCTTCCAAGTGCACCTTGACAGGACTCTTTCCCATGGACCAGATACATCAAAAGTAGGAAGCTCCACTAGGTTATTGCCCAAATCAGGGCAGTATAGAGAAGAAAGAAACCCTGTTCAAAATGATCTGGAAGATAGGTGTGGTGGTATACACCTACAACCCCAAGCATCCAGGACATGAAGACAGGAGGATCAGGAATTCAGCACTAGCTGAGGCCACGAAACCCTATCCCAAACAAACAAAAAAATTAAGGAGACAATTTTTTCCCCCCGAGACAGTGTTTCTCTGTAGCTTTGGAGCCTGGTCTGGAACTTGCTCTGTAGACCAGGCTGGCCTCAAACTCAGAGATCTGTCTGCCTCTGCCTCCCGAGTGCTGGGATTGAAGGCAGGCGCCACCACTGCCCGGCTAGAAAATGATTTTTAAAACTATGCCAGGACAACAGGTGTAGACAAGGAGTTTCCCAACAGCTTGTAACACAGAAGTCAGATATGAAGACATGAAGGCATACAGCTTTTAGAGCAAACATTTGGGGCTGTGGTTCTTTGGGTCTCTTGACTAAGCAGCGACATGAATTTACATTCCAAGCCTACTTCCCTAAACTCAGGAGGAACTGCTTACTGGGGAGTGTGGGTCTTGGAGAGTGGGGTTTAGCTCCAATCTCAGAACTCTCTCTGCAAACCAGGATGAGGGTACCAGCCAGCAGGGCAGGAATCCTCACTGGGGACAGGAATCTGGCAGTCTCACTGATTGGAGAGGGTGAGCCAAGTCCATGTCCTGCCTTGCTGATGCATGGCTGGCTGAAGAAAGATCTCATTGACTTGTGTAAGGAAGAGAGTGGTGTCCAAAAGGCCAGGATGGAGAAAGAGACTGCCTAGAGCTTAGTGCCTGGCAGACAGGACACCAGTGCCTGGCTGGACACCAGGTCCGAGGACTCCGTCAAAGCCTCTCAGAACTGCCTCTCCGAGCATGGGTTTGTGTCACAAAACCTGGGGATCACAGAGACACACGACAAATGGGAACCTACAGTTCATCTCTGTTTATTTGTTCTAGATGTGTTGGAGGCTGTGAGAGCTGCAGCCCAGCTCTCCTGTGAGGGAAACCCCAGACCTGTGTGAGCGGAGAATACACACTCCCATCACACTGGGCTCCCTAGAATCTTGCTTCCTGCACAGCCAGGAGCCAGAGATGGTAGTGGCTAGGGTCTAGTCTAACCCTGAGTCTGTGGCCTCACAGCTGGGCACAGATCATAAAATAGAATGGATGGTGTACCTGGAGCTCTCCCCAGGACTTCGTGTCTTGTCTCAGGTGTCACATTAAGTCAGGGCACCAGTACGATCTCTAATCGGTGAGAAAGGAAACTGAGGCACAGGGTCTCTAGGCAGCTTGCTCAGCATCCAGTGATGGTAGAATTTGGGTGTGACTGAACCGTACAACTCTCGAATGTCAGTCCTGGGAGCTGGGGGCATAGCTCAGTTTGTAGAGTGTTGCCTAGAATACCTGAAGACTAGGCTTGAGCCCTGGCTCCACATAAAAGCGAGTGTAAGGCACACACCTGCAATCCTAGTACTGGGGACTGTGTTTACATAGTGAGTTCTAAGCCAGCCTAGGACACATAGCCCTTATTTGAAAGGACTAAGAAAATGCCAGCATTGGACAGCTGTCTAGCAGGACTGTGCTGTTTGGGCCACCATTCTGTGCCATGGGTTGTGAAATGGGGATGTGTGGAGCACCTCCTCCCTGGGGTATTGTGACACTCCAAGGGGGATAATCCGTTTATGGTGAGGGCACACTGCCTGCATGCTAAACATTGCTAGCAGTTAGTACGTTAGTGCAATTAGTCACGGCTTCTCTGCAGCCTGGATGCTCTCCCTCGCTCCTCTTTGCTGCTTGAACGTCACAAGACTTTCAGTCTCTGGGTGAAGGCATATTGGTGTGTGTGTGTGTGTGTAGCAGGCAGAAATGAAAGATTAGAAACCCCAGAGTGGAGAGAGCAAGCCAGGATTTAAGTGGGGATTTTCTCCTTACCCAGCCAGCGGTCCAGGAATCATTCAAGGACTGACGTTCAAGACTGATCTCTTGAAAAGGAGTCTCTTTAGGGAAGTCCCTCTATGCAGTATCAACAACGTGAACTTTCCTTGTTGTGTTTTTTGTTTGTTTTTGGTTTGTCAAGACAGCGTTTTTCTGTGTAGACCTGGATGTCCTGGGACTTGCTCTGTAGACCAGGCTGGCCTATAAATTCACAGAGATCTGTTGCCTCTGTCTCCTGAGTGCTGAGATTAAAGACCTGTTTTTTTTGTGTGTGTGTGTGGTTTTGTTGTTGCTTGTCTTCTTTTTTTTTTTTTTTTTTTTTCTTTTTTGAGGCTTCTATTTACAGCAGAAAAAAAATCCAAAATAATCAAAAAGTGAAGTAAAATCATTCTATGGCTTGGAAAAAACATCTTGAAGAAAGAAAGATTTTCTTTTTGTTTATTTATTTATTTATTCGTTTATTTTGAGACAGGGTCTCTTTCTCTATGTAGTCCTGGCTGTCCCGGAATGCACTATGTAGACCAGGCTAGTCTCAGACTCACTGAGATCCTCCTGTCTCTGTCTTCCCATTTTTGGAATCAATTCCTTCCTTCCTTCCTTCCTTTCTTCCTTCCTTCCTTCCTTCCTTCCTTCCTTCCTTCCTTCCTTTCTTTCTTTCTTTCTTTCTTTCTTTCTTTCTTTCTTTCTTTCTTTCTCCTGTCTGTCTTTTTTATTTGGAGACAGGGTTTTACTATGCAGCTCAGGTAGGCTTCAAACTCCCTTTCCTCTTCTGGAAGTGCTGGGATCACAGCTGTGAGAGCCATTCCTGGAAGAATTTCCCTTCCTCAGCAGCATTAGATCTGTGTGTGCACTATGTGTGTAAATGAGTGTGAATGTGTGTGCACTGTGTGTGTGCTTTGTTTGTGTCTGGGAGTGGGCTGTCTCACACTTCACTTCAGAAACCCAAATTCTCCCACCAGTCCAAAGCTAAGAGTACGTAACCCAAGAGAAGTCTCAAGGAACTTCAGCTCCTAATGCTGACACTTTTAGCCAGGGGGGTCTCAAACCTTCCCTCCAGGAGGGAAATCCTGCAGGTGCAGCCCAACCCTTCTCAGGGAGAAGTTCCTACTCCTAGGGAGGGTACAAGGCTGATCTCTAGTCTGGGACTTACGGACAAGGTGACCCCTCAGCTCCTCCTGGTCTGGCATGCAATGGTATATGGTCACTGGGAACTATGGGCTCCCAGGGGCCTTATCAACTTATTCTTCTTCGCTCTGTTTTGATTGCTCCAGTCTGGAACCCAGCACTTCTGGGTCACTGGGATCACCACAGGGGGCTGCTCAGAGAGGGCTGGGTACAGTGGCTGCTTCTCTTCACAGCATCAAAGCCCTGCAGAGAGCCAACAGCCTATGCTATATTGAACTACAGCTGTGTTCCCTGCCTTGGTACTGACTGGCTCAGCAGGCCCAGAACCAGGGCTATGAGTTGGCCTATCCCAACATCCACCACATCTGTGATCTGCTCAAGCATCTTTTTCTTTTTTTCTCTTTATTTTGTTTTGGGGGTGAGGTTGCCAGGGCAGAGGCTTGTTATGAAGGGGCAGGGGAACGAATGGGACAGAGACGCATGTGAAAGACATGAAGAAAGTTAAAAAAAAGAAAAGAAAAGAAGGAGAAAAAGAGAAAAAAGGCGGGGAGTGATGGAGGAAGATACATGGCAGTCAAGCTCTGGCCTCACAGGAAGACACACAAACACACAAAACACACAAACAAATGAATTAAAAAGGGGTGGGGACCAACACTAAAGAAACTATTGAGATTTTTCAGCAGGGAAGTTGTTCTGGGTGAATTTAGATGCCAAGTTTGTTCAGGGATTAGGGAGTAGGTAAGATGTCTGTGTGTTCATGATTACAGCCCTTAGTGAGGTCAAAGGGCAGCCATATAGAGCTGTGCACACCTGCTGTCCTCCACTTGGGAGGTGGAGACAGGAAGATGAGGAATTCAAAGACATAACTCTTCAACTTTCTGACAGTTGAGGCTAGCCTGGGCTACATATGGAAAGCCTAGTCTCTCTCTCTCTCTCTCTCTCTCTCTCTCTCTCTCTCTCTCTCTCACACACACACACACACACACACACACAATTGGAGCTGCAGAGATGGGTTGGTGGTGAAGAAAACTTGCTCTTGTGGAGGACCCCGGTTCAGTCCCTACACTGGGCAGCTCACAACTGATGCCTGTTCCAGGCAGATCCCACACCCTCTTCTCCTTCCATGAATCCTTGTACACATCCAACTCATGGAAACTCACGTGGGCACATGCACACATACATTTAAACATCAGCTGAAGGCAGAGCTCACAGGGCTGGCATCAGGGGTGAACACAGCCCTTGAGTTCAGTTCCCAGTGCCAAAACAAAGAGATTTGTGTTGTTTTCTCCTCTCCGCGTCCCGAGCCCTCATCAACAGAAAGCTCTAGAAGAGATTAGACAGCTGAAACTCAGGATTTAGTCACATGACATCAGTGGTCGTGAAACCATGAGGCCAGAACTCAGCACTAGGTAGAGGGGGTTCTTTAGAGAATTCTTGGCCAATTGCCCCAGAGAACTCCAGGGAGAAAAATCTGTTTCTCTGGCGGAGCAGCCTGAACCAAACCCCTGCTTTCAGCTGGGGAAGCCTGGACTGGATTCTGAGATAAGCGCGAGCCGAGTTGACCCTTCTCTGGCCTCCATTTGATATTAACTGAGCTAGACACAAAGGGAGGAGGCGAGTTGCAGAGAGATAAGGCCTATTTTCCTTCCAGCCAGAAGGCCCCGTTTTCTCTTTGTTTTGCTTCTTCCCGGGGTCTGGGTAGAGCCTATTCCAACCCTGGAAAAGGTCATCAAATGCCCCAGCTCTTGTTGTAGTAACTGTTTCTGTGAACCTGCCCAGGGTTAAGAGGTGGGTGGCACATTGCTGGGTGGTTTGTGTTTTGTTTTCAGGCATGGGAATAATAAACAGTTTGGAGTTTGGTTTCCCTGGAGCCCAGAACAGATTCTAGCCCCATCCCTCATCATCCCGGTCAGTAAGGTCATCAGAACCCGAGGACCCGGACTGCCTCCTTTCCCTTAGAGTTTACCATCAAGCCTCTGGAATTCTCTGTGGTATTCTCCGTGCACCCCAGCCCTCACCCCCTAGCTCAGATTACTTCACATACACACAAAAATAATAATAGTTACCCTGCTGCAGGGTCCCTTGCAATCTGCACAGCTGAATTAGTTTGTAGCTGTCGGTTTGTAATTTTAGACCTACCTAAGCTCCACTCCGATTTCAGTGTGTTGGTAATTATCCCCCTCCTAAACCTGGTGAGTCGAAAGAGGGGGCACAGGAAGGGGTGCAGAGCAGCAGCTGCAAGGCCTGGGCCTGCTCTTCCCTGCCTGCTAATAATAGCTCAGGCTGAGTTAGCACACTTCTGCCAGGCGGCATTAAGCCCTTCTCTATCACCCGACTCCTCCAAACAGTGCTGGCAAAGGCAGGCAATCCCCATTTGGATGAGGAGAGCAAGACAAGGAAGAATTTGCCTAAACGCAGGACTGAGAACAGGTTTGACCTCCAGCAGCTTCTCCAATCCTGCCCTTTTATCCAATACACTGTACCGCTGCAGCAAGCTCATGGGTTTACTAAGAGTGGGTGCCAGGAAATGCCAGTGAGACAGGAAGGAAGCCATTGCCAAGATGCCAAACCAAAAGGCATCTGAAACCCGAGAATTAGCAGCTCACTACCCTGAAACTCAAGGACCCGGTGGGGGTATCTGTGGGACACTAAATAGAGTTATAAGCTGTGGACTCCACACGCCTAGCTAGAAACAGAAAAGTGCTCAAGGCCACTGCCTGCCAGCAACTGAGCCTGAAACTCACAGAGGTGTGTCGGGCCACGGATGACTAATTGAGAATTTATTTTAATGTAATCTCTGGGCCAGAGGCTAGTGGGCAAAGATAATGGTGCTGAAGATGTTTCAGTCATATGCAAACACAGCCTGGCTTTCTGCAGAAATGGTTTGAGTGGTGTGGGTGTCCTTCCCACCCCTAGCTCCAGTAACTAACCCTGGAAGAGCTTCCTTACCCTCCCTCTCTCCAGCTTCCTGAGCTGCCGGCTGCAGGTGGCTCCGTGTGATAGGAGGGCGGTCATTCCAGCCAAGCACACTCTGAGGCACAGCACAGAGTTATCGTCTCCTTTCCACACTGTCAGACAAGCAGGGCTTGGTAGATTTGGGGTCACTCTGTCCATCTGTCCCTCTCTGATAGCTACGTTTCTCTTCTCCTGCTGTGTTTCACCTTTGTGTGTATGGTGTATGTGTGTGGTGTGTTGTGGTGCATGTGTGTGTGTGTATGTGTGTGGTGTGTGTGTATGTATGTGTGTGTGGTATGTTGTGCATGTGTGTGTGTATGTGTGTGGTGTGTGTGTATGTGTGCATGTGTGCTGTGGTATGTGTGTGTGTGTGTGTGTGTGTGTGTGTACTTTGCTGATACACACGGTAGACAAGCACACTCGTCCCACTGAGCTACCATCCTGTCACACATTTTGAGAAGCGCTCACTATCCAGCCAAACATTGCTCTCTGCCCGGCACAAGTATTAACCTTTTGTCCTTTAGAAGCAGCACAGAGCGGGTAATAATGCCATCTCTTTTTATCACAGATGATAAAGTTGGGGTTGAAAGAGATGGACTAAGTTGGCCGTGTCTCATGTGTAGGTTCGTAGTGATCGATGTTGCCTAATTCCAGGGCCCATGCTCCCAGCTTCTCCACCACAGGGTTCTGACCCAAGAGAGCGGTGCGCTGGTCTAGTTCTCCCAGTGTGTGTTAGCCCTGTCCATAGCTGGCGACTGCTGCTAATCCTGGCTCTTGACTGCAACCTCAAAATTATACCAAGTTTCCAGGTAAGCACAATGCTATTTTAGTGGTGAAGAGTCTCATACAGTGTTGCTGATGGCTGCTGTGATCCTTAGGGCCCTTCTCATGATTCACCTTCCTTTGCGGACCTCATTTTTCTTTGGATCTCAGTACTGTGACTGTTTCTGATGTTATCAGATATGAATGTTGGCTGCTTTTGGCGGCATCATCTCCTATTCGTAGAACATGTAGTCAGCTAGCTGGAAAAGACACAGAGTAGAACGACATCAGAGGAGCAGGCCACATTTGGGGTCAGTCATTGGGCCATGACAGTTCCGGGGATTGAGAAGAACATTAGAAGAGATCAAAGAGATGGAGAGTAACAATAGCTGGTGCTTAGAAGCCCTACCCATGTGTCATTTCTGGAACCTACCTCAGCCACTTTCACCTCAACCCGGATGCAGAAAAAAAAAAAAAGAAGAGGTACAGAGAGTTGATGCAATTCCCCAAGACCCCAGAAGTCATAAATAATGGGGGATTCAGGGCTCTACCACAGCCAGCTTTAGAGAGAGTTCACATACAACACATATGTGTTCGAGTTCACATAAGAACTTGAAGCTTCCTCCTTCCCCATGGAGAAGGCTTGGGAGCACTCATGGCGTCTTGCCCCTGCTCTTCTCATCACCAGCTCCATTTTCAGCCCCAGAGGAAGGAGGCCCCAGAAACAAAGTCAAAAGAAAACCCGGTCTGAAACAAGTTTGCATGAATCTGAAATTAGAAACAAGGTCAGGTGGGGGGCGGGGCACTCACGAGACTAAATTCAGAGGCCAACGCCTCTAACTGATCTCAGGGAGGAAAAGCCAAACCAGGCTTTGTAGGTCAGCATCCTTGGTGCAGGCAGGGCGGGAGGGGCAACGAGGAGGTCTTTCCCTCCACCTCTCCAGTTCTTCATCAAGGGACTCTATTTAGCCTCCTCTCACACTTGCCCTTGCTGGGCACCCACTCTGGCACCTGCTGCTAGTGGCTGCTTGTGGGTAGTGCTTACTTGCTGATGGGAAGGAAGGGTCTCCCCGCTGACAACACTGGTTTCATTTGAGATTTCCAAGGCTGGGCATCTCACTCTGATGACTTTTAAAAATATAGATAGATACAATTTTTAAAGGTGTGTGTGTGTGCCCTGAGGCCATCTGGAAGGTGTGTGTGTGCGCGTGCGTGGACTCTGAAGCCATCTGGAGTTACTGGCAGTTTTGAGCTGCCTAATGTTGAGTGCTAAGAACTGAACTCAGGTCCACTGGAGGACCAGGCAATTGCTCTTAACTGTTGGGCTCCTTTTAAATTATAATTTTGTTATGTGTTCCAGGTTGGCCTGCAATTTGCTAGGTATGGCAGCTGGCCTCAAATTCCTCATCTTCCTACTCCATCCTCCCAAGTGATAGGATTGCAAGCATGCCAGTCAATGTCTGGCTCTGATGGCCATAGATTATATTACTACTCTTTAGATGTATTTTCTTTTTCCTTAGAAAATTATGCAAAAGTGCTTACAAATCATACATCTAATGGATTAATAGCAGGAATATATGAGTCAGTGAGATGGCTCACTCAGTAAAGGTACTTGCCACCAAGCCTGACATTTTGAGTTTGATTCTCAGAATTCATGTGACAGGAGAGAACTGACTCCTGAGAGCTGTCTTCTTATCTCCTTATGTGTGTTGTGGTATGCACAAGGTTGCATGCATAAACACATACATACATGTTTTTAATGAAGTAAAAACTGCTTCTATAAAGGAGGCTGGGAAGATGGCTTAGCTGGTAAAGTGCCTGTGAGCCTGCTTTCTGATACCCAGCACCCACATAAATGTCAGGTGCAGCGATACATGTCTGTAACACCAATGTTGCAGGGGTGTGGACGGGGTAAGGATGGGGTGAGGATGGGCAGATCCCGCCAAGTTGAATCAGTAAGATGATGTTTAATGAAAGATCTCTGTCTCAAAGTAAGTCAAGGAAGACACCCAGTAATAATAGGAGTAATGGCAGGTTGGTTCTTGGCCTCTACATGTGCGCACACGCACACACACACACACACACAAAACACACACATTAGCACACACAAACATGCAAGCACACCACAATCACACACACACAGAACACATACACATCAGCACTCACGAACACACAAGCCACAAGCACACACACATAAAACACACACAGCACACACATGTGCACACACACCAGCACACAAAAAACACAAGCATATACACGTGCACACAAACACAAGTCACAAGCACACAGAGAGCATACACAAGCACACACATATAGAACACATGCAGAATACACACATAGCACACACAACACACAAGCCACAAGCACACACACAGCACACACATGTGCACACACATACCAGCACACACAAAAAGACAAGCACACACACGTTCACACAAACACACACATATCAGCACATACAAACACACAAGCCCACAATACAAACAAACACACACACAAACACACAAGCACACACATATCATCACATATAAACACAAACACACCCCAAACACACAAATATCAGCACATACAAACACACAAGCACACACACAGAACACACACAAACACATACACAAGCACACACACAGAACACACACATCAGCACACACAAACATACAAGCACATAAACACACAAACACACATATACACAGAGCAAAAAAGAGAATTATAACTCCATACTAAAAAATTTAAACAGCTCTACAATAAAATAAAAAATAAAAAAAGATGGGCAAAGGTGGTGGAAAGGGATGCAACTCAGTTGGCAGATTGCTTGCCTAACATGCACAAGGCAATGAGTTTCCTACCTGGCACAGAATAAAACTGGGTGTAGTGGTGTACACCTGTAATTCCCACACTCAGAAGGCAGAGGGGCAGGAGGACCTGAAGGTCATTTTTCCTTGGCTATGTAGAGTTTGAGACAAGCCTGGGCTACGTGAGATCCTGTCTTAAAAGAGAATGTGCAAAGAATCTGAACAGTCATTTCTACTAAGAAGATATACACATGACCAATATGCACATATTGTTTAATTAAAGTTTGTCATTTAGTTATTTGTCGTGTGCTTGTGGCTGTGTCTCTGTGTGTGTGTGTGTCTGTGAGTGTGCACGTGTGTGTGTGTGCATCACAGGGATCTCAGCTTCTACCATATGGGTTCCTGGGTATCAAACTCAGATCATCAGGGGTCAGACTTGGCAGTGCATCCTCTTAGTGCTGAGTTCTCCTTCTTTCTTGCCAGCCTGCCACGATGCATATTAAAATATATTCAACATCAGTAATCATTAGGGAATGGCAAATCTAAGTCATAAAACAAATTATGATGGCATATCCATCCATCCATCCTTACATACACATAATGTTGGCACATTTACTGTTGGCAAGGATGTGGAGAAATTGAAAGCCTTCAATGTTGCTGGTGGGAATGCAAACTGATGAAGCTACTGTGAAAGGTCTGGTTGTTTCTTAGAAGGTTGAACTGAATTATCATATGATTTTATAATTCTGCCTATAGGTTTACAGCTGATAGAATTGAAATCAGGGATTCAGAACCTCTTACAATAGCCTGAATAACCGAAGTTCCTCAGTAGAAGACAAGATTGATGAGACATGGTGTATACAATGAAATAGTATTGGCTGTACAGTGTACACATGGTATATACTCACACAATGGGATAGTATTGGCTATATGGTATACATGTGGTATACACACAATGGGATAGCATTGGCTTATAGTGTACACATAGTATACACACATGGTGGGAAATATTGGCTGTACGGTGTACACATGGTCTACACACAGGATGGGATAGCACTGACTATATGGTGTACATATAGCACACATACAATGGGATAGTACTGGCTGTGTGGTGTACGTATGGTATGCACACACAATAGGATAGCATTGGCTGTAAGCAGGCATGGTATACTGATAAGAGCTACAAAAGGATGAATGTTAAGAACATTGTAGAAAGGGAAATAATAGGCACGAAGGGGCAAACATTACATGAAGTACCCATAGTAGGTAAACTCAGAGTCAGAAGGTAGACGTTAATAGGGGCTGAAGGGATGGAGAGTTACTGTTTAGCGAGTATCATTTCTGTTTGGGATGGTGGACATGTTCTGAAATGGACAGTGTCGGAGAGCATTAGGAATGTACTCAATGCCACTGAGTTGTACCGATAGACATAAAAAAGGTGGGGGCCCATGGCAACTCTGTGTGGACAGATTGACTGGGGGGAAACTCCAAGGAGTAGACTAATGGCCATTTCAGCTCCAGCTGGGAGAGCAGTGTGGTTTTCCCACGGCATGCCTCTCTGTTGTGTAGTGAGCTGAATGGCAATGGCCTGATAAATTGTTGCAAGATTAAACCTGCAGCTTTTGTAAATTGCTACAGTATTTCGCTGCTCTGTTACTAACAGAAGAAAGTTGCATGTCCCACCTTTCAAGGAATTCCCATGGGGAGCCAGACCTTCCTTGTACCTTAGTCTAAGGCCACAGCTTCTTCCAGTATTTAAACATTAAAAAAATATTCTAAGGATTTATCTGGCTACATGTAAACTGAATCATTACTTAATCAGGGAGGGGGCCGAGTGTAGTGTTCAATCGACATTGCTATTCAGACAGGGACAGAGCCAAGGTAACAGAGTTCTGGAAGGCATATTTTACCTCTGGGTACCCCATCAATTGTTCCATACAGCTGACCAATTCAGAACTTAGAACTCAGCTTCCCCTGTTTGCTGGAAATATAAAAGGATGCATGGGGCAGTTCCTGTCCCCTGGAAGCCGAAGCTAACGAGATACACACCTAGCCAGCCACGGTAGCACATGCCTATATTCCCAACACTTTGGAGGCTGAGACAGGAGGATTGCTATGAATTCAAGGTCCATTTAGCTACCTGAGACCCTGTCCAAGACAAATGAAGAGATAATGCTGAGTAATATGATGCCCACTGGCTCACAGCGGAAGGACCAGAGAGTGCCTGGGACCAGCATTAGGTGGCAGGAAGGAGGCTATTCTGGGTTCTAGGGGTGAGATGGCACCTGAGTCATATCCTGAAAGAATGACATTTTCAGGGTGACCAAACACATGGGGACACTTTGTGCAGAAGGGATGGCACGTCAGGAAATCACAGGCAGATTCACAGGAGCCCCAGAGGTAAACAAGAGAGACAAGATCCCAGAGAAGACACCAAGGATTTCTTCCTGAAACAGGTATTTATGGAGCCTAGGCTGGCTCTGACCTCACAGCTGATCCTTCTGCCCCTGCCTCCAGAATTCTGGGATTCTCTGCAGGCCACTGCCACACCTGGTTATTTTTTTTCTGTAAACACTTTTATTACATTTTTATTTATTTATGTTGTGTGAGTATGGGTATCCACATCATACGTGTGGAGGTCAAAGAAGAGTTTGAGGGAGTTGGTTCTTCCTTTCTACAGTGTGGGTTCTGGGAATCAAATCAGGTTCAAGCTTGGTGGCAGTTGCTTTTACCTACTAAATCATCTTGCTGAATTTTGTTTGTGTGTGTTCACATGCTTGTGAATACATGTTTGTCTGTATGCACACATGTTTAAACATGTATGTGGAGACCAGAGATCATGTGCCTTCCTCAGTCATCAACTTCTTTTTGAATCTGGAGTTTAGTGATTTGATTGGTTAGACTGGCCGGCCAATAAACCACAGGGGACCCTCCTGCCTCCCCGATGCTGGGATTACAGCATCTCTGGCCATTACGTGAGTCCTGGGAGTCTGACTCAGGTTTCTAACCTTGTACAACAAGTACTAACCCATTTCTCTAGACCTTCTTGTTAATTTCTTTTGAGGGTGTCGGATCTGGAACTGGAGTTACAGACAGTTGTGAGCTGCCATGTGGGTGCTGGGACTGGAACCTGGATCTTTTGGAAGAACAGCCAGTGCTCTTAACCATCGAGTCATCTCTCCAGCTCATCCCTGTTGTTAAGACAAGATTTTTAAAGACACGGTCTTATGTACTTGGTTTTTTGTTTGCTGTTTTTTATACTCTTTGGGGGGCCTGCTACTCAGCTCCCAAATAAATAAATGGAGATTTATTCTCACTTATGAATGCCTTAGCTTAGCTGGTTTCTAGCCAGCTTTTCTTAAATTATCCCGTCTATCCTTTGCCTCTGAGCTTTTAGCTTTCTCTGTTCTATCTACCTCTCTTTCTTTCTTACTCCGTTGCTGGCTGTGTGGCTGGCTGGGTAACTGGGTGGCTGATCCCTGGCATCTTCCTCTCCTTCTTTTCCCACTCTTCCTCTTCTCCCGAGATCCTTGGCACACAGGTAAGCTTAAATTTCATATGGTTAGAGCAGTGTTCTTTTTTAAGATTGATTTTCTTGTTTCATGTAATATGTGCATGCCTGAGAACATATATGACACCACATATATGAGGGGCCAGCAGAAGTCAGAAGAGGCTGTCTAATCCCAGGCATCTGGAGTTAGTGTGTATGGTGGTACGCTAACATATGGGTGCTGGGAATGGAACCTGGGTCTCCAGGGAGGCAGTAAGTGCTCTTAACTTTTTAGCCATCCTCTAGCTGGGGCCATTCTCTTTTCAGTGTGTAATGTACACAGGTAATAAAGTGGAGTAAATTCCTGGAGGACTTGGGAGGTGACTTCACAGTTTCCTGTCATAAAACACAAGTGTTGAGAGGGGCTCACTGTAGCACGGGCTAGCCAAAAGTTCAGGCAGTCCTCTCACTTCAGGCTCCCAAGCACAAGGATGACAAATACGAGCTACCACAGCCAACTAAGTTTTGAGGATTTTTGTTTTGTTTTGTTTCTTTTAAGACAGATCTTACGCAGACTAGACTGGCCTCTAACTTCCTAAGTACCTGCAAATGACCCTAGTTTTCTAATCCTTCCGGGTCCCTGAGTGCTGGGATTACAGTTGCGTGCTTTATGTGGTATTAGAGACTGACCTTGGGCTTCCTGCATACAAGGAAGACTCCACAACTGTTAGCTCCAGTCCCCTTTCCTGGGTTTAACTAACGAAAGTCACAGTCGAGAACTTAGGTAAAACAGCTACTTTAAAGACAATACCACGGCAGATGTGACAGTGTGTCTGTAGTTCCAGCTTTGGGAAGATAGAAGTAGGTGGTTTAAGAATTCAAGGGAAGTCTGCTAGTGAGTTTTAGGGCAACCTGGGCTACAAGAGACCCTGTCTTAAAACAGACAGATAGACAGAACATTGAGTTAGATGACTCTTCCTGTAATCCCAATACTCTGGAGACTAAGACAAAAGAATCATGAGTCAAGGCTAGCCCGAACTATATGGTAAATTCCAGACAAGGCTAGTCTGGACTATATAATAAGTTCCAGACCAATTGGGGGCCTACATATCAAGACTTGAAAAAGGGAGGGTGTGGGGAAGAGAGGTTATAGGTGTGGTAGTTCTAAAATGCAGAGGCAGGATAATAAGTTCCAGGCCAGGTAGGGCTATATGGAAAGACCCTGTCTCAAACAGCAAGAAAGCCATGTGTATGTGTGCCTACCTTATGACACTTGAGTGCTATAACTTGGTACCTGCCAATGATCACAGAGCTTAGTACTTGGGAAAAGCTGGAGTTTCCAACCAAACAATTACACAGCTTTAATTTCCCCATGTTTTATGATAACCCTGAGATACATAGAGGTGAGCTACTTGCTTTACTTCTTTTGTGAATTTTTAATTTATTGTTTTATGTGTAAGGTGAATCTTTTGCTTGCATGTATGGCTGTGCCATATGCATGTCTAGTCTCTACAGAAGCCAGAAGAGCCTGTGGGATCCTTCAGAACTGGGGTTACATGAGCAGCCATGTGGGTGCAAGGCAAGTGCTATACCACTGAGCTGGCTCCGTGGCAGTAACCCTCATACGTGCACTCAAGACAGACACACAGACACAACTCAGCTTGTAACTCTTCCAGTAAAGAACTGTTCTTTTGTTTTTCTGTTTTTGTGTTTTCTCATTACTGTGAGGTAAGTTCTCATCATAAGGCCAAGGCCTAGATCTTGCTACATAGCCCAAGGTGGCCTCAAGTCAGCAATCCTCCTGCCTTCACCCTCCAAATGAAGGAAGAGAGGGCAGGCATGTGCCACTCTACCCAGCCCAGCAAAGAGTGTCACTGTTACCGGCTGTTGATGGAATCACGCGATGATCTCTCTCACCTTCTCTTTATAGGCTTTGAAGTTTTCAGCTCTCTCTTTAAAAAAAAAGTGTATATATACCAAACTGTTTTTTTTAAGATTTGTTTTTTTTTTGGGGGGGGCTGGGTCTAGAGAGTTAGGAGCACTGGCTGTCCTTCTAGAGGTCCTGAGTTTGATCCCCAGTAACCACGTGGTGGCTCACAATTAACCATAGTGGGATCTGAAGCCCTCTTTTGTCATGCAGACATACTTGCAGATAGAGCATTTACATATATAAAATAAATCTTTATACATAAATAAATATTTAATAAGGAAGATGTATTTTCTTTTTAATCATGCATGTGGTGTGTGTGCGTGCATGCGTGCATGTGTATGTGTGTGTCATCTGAGAGCCTGATTGAGCAAGAAGCTGAGTTGCCTGGGCCCAGAGCTCCATACAGTTGTGAGCCAATGGATGTGGGTGCTGGGAGTCGAACCCAGGTCTTTTTCAAGAACAAGCACTCTTAACCACAGAGCCATCTCTCCAACCACCTGTTTTCCTTTTAATTAAAAAAATCTTATTTTATGTGTGTGCATGTTTGTCTGCATGTATGTTTGTATATCACATATATAAATGGTGCCCACAGAAGCCAGAAGACATTGGAACCTTTAGGACTGGAGCTATAAATTTTTATGAGCTGCCATGTGGGTACTGAGTGAGAACCCAGCAGTCACTGCTCTCAGGCCTTCTCTCCCGGCCCCTCTCTTTTCTTTTTGTGACCTTTCAAAATCCTCACACTTGATGACTCTTTGTAGCATGATTGATAAAAAAAAAAACAACCCAGAGACAGAAATTAGAGTTCAGCCCGAAAACCAGAAAAACAAAGCAGCCAAGCCACTAGAGAAGTTTCACCTCTACCAAGGCTGGCCAGCTGCAAACTAAGCAGTTAAGCCTTTCTCTCCTCCCATTTTATATTCCTTCTAGTGCTGGGATCAAAGATGTGTGACTCCCTAGGACTGGGATTAAAGGTGTGAGCCACCACCACCTGGATTTGTTTCTGCCTTGATCTTGTGTGTCCAGGATGGCCTTGAACTCACAGAGGTCTGTCTGCCTTCCTCTCAGAAATCCTGGGACTAAAGGTGTGTGTCACCATTACCTGACCTCATAATAGTACAAATATTATACCACTATAATTCTTAATATATATGCTGCAACCATCAGTTTAAAAGTTTTCCCTGTCATCAGAGAAAGCTGTAAGGTTAGACCTGTGTTAACTCTCACATATGAACAAATGCTTTTCATTTGCCAGAGGAAGCTAGGAACCTTTAAGAATACTCAGAAAGAAAAAAAAAAAGAATACTCAGAAAGCCAGGCATGGTAGTGTGTGTGATCTTGTAATCCCAGGATTTGAGAATTCGGAGTTCAAAATCTTCTTCAGCTACATAGTAAGTTTGAGGCCAGCCTGAACTACATGAAACCTTGTCTCAAAAAATCTAAAACCAGCAAGATAGGTCAGTGAAGTGGGTAAATGCATGTATCAAGCAAGCCAGACTACTCAAGTTCAAGCCCGGGAGCTAATGGTGGAAGAAGAGAATCCAATACTTAAAAGTTATCTTCTGACCTCCACATTCAAGCTAAGGCATACATGTGCCCTCAACACACACACACACACACACACACACACACACACACACACACACACACACTTTTTTTTTTAAGGGCAAAACTCAGGAATATGTAGAAGCCGACCATGGTGATGCCTGTTATCCCAGCAATCAGGAGGCAGAAGCATGAAGATTACAAGTTCAAGGACAGCATAGGCTATACAAAAAGTCCAGGCCAGCTATACCATCTAGTGAGACCCTGTCTCATCGCTAGTCCATTCCAGAACAGCATATGTAGAAGGTACGAGAGCATCTAAGCTTTGTATGTATCAAACATTAGCAGTTCTGAGCACTGGTTCTTGGAGAAGCCCTGAGTTTGATTCCTAGCGCCCATCTGGCAGTTTGTAACCACCTATAACTCCAGGTCCTAGGGGTCCAATGTCCCCTTCTGACCTTCATGGGCCCCGGAATGGATGTGGTACACATACATGCATTCAGGCAAAATACACGTAAAATACAGTAAATCTAATTTTTTTCAGAGTTAGAGAATCATCACAGTTTGGTAGTTTTCATCAGAAGACAAATTCGATTTCCCTTGTTCCCAAGTGCTCTATTCTGAGGTTGGCTTGACAGGTGACCGTGGAGACTGAGCTGCTCCTCCACAGCCTGTGTTTGCACGACTGCACACCATACCTTTCTGTCTGCTTACCCTTTGTCAAGGAGAGGCATTGGGGATGTTTCAGCAAACCAGTTGTCTATCACAGTCCACCATGGGACCTTCCTGGGGCCACTCTCCGCTGGGCAGCATTCCACAGCAGTGAGGAAAGTGTTTGTTTCAGAGGAGGAGATGCTGCCAGGGTGGTGACAAGCTATTGGAAGGCCTCTCTGCAGCCGGTGGCTGTAAAACTGCATTCTCTGACACTCAGAATGGCCAGGAAGCCAGTGGTCGCGGGCAGAGACTGCTTAACGAGGAGCCGTCGTTGTCGTCCTGTGTTCAACAATGCTGAATGCTTTAGAGCAGCTATTCCAACCCATCCTAACAATAACCCTATCAGATCAGTAGGGATATCCTGGCGGCACAACATCCTACACGTCATGCTCACGAGACAAAGGCCAGCTCCCCCTAGTTGAAACCTGGGTCCTCCCTGGTAAGCACAAAGCACAGCTAAGTTGCATTGTTTTCAACCGATCATCGTTGAGCTTCTGTGGGCCAGGGGCTATATGTCTTCCCTCAAGGGAAGACACGGACTCCACTGTCTATCATCAAAGCCCATTGCACCTGTAGTCAGCACCTGTCAGGGAGGTGGGGAGGGGAGACTGTGTCAGAGAGGTGGAGGGCGCATGTCTTGAAGTGTTAAATGGGATGCTGAGAATAACGAAGACACGATCCAGGCAGGGGCTACAGGATTTCTCCAGAGAATGACTGGGCAGAGAGTCAGCATTGGATAAGGCAGATGGTGGTGGAGGCCTGGGTTTGCCGTGCTCAGGAGTTCTGACTGCTCCTGAACCCAGGAAAGAGGAGGAGACCCAGCTGGATGTGAGGCCAGACACCAAGGTTTTGTTGACCCGGGACAGTTATTAGTAATCATCTCTAAACTAATGTAATACTTATCCCTCAGAGAGAGTTTTGAATATTAGTGGGCTAATGTATGTAGAGGGTTTTGCCCAGGGCTTGACATACTGTATTGAATAGTGAAACAATATCTATCTATTTATCATATATATATATATGAAAAGAGAGAAAGTTCTCACACCGAATGTAGCACAGGCTGACCTCTAGATCAAGGTAATCTTGAATCACCTCCTGAACACTGAATTATAGGTACAAGCCACCATAACAACCTCTTAGAAATCTTTCTCGTTTTGTTTTGTTTTGTTTTCAAGGCAGGAATTCTCTGTAGCTTTTGGAGCCTGTTCTGGAACTCGCTCTTGTAGACCAGGCTGGCCTCAAGAGATCTGCCTGCCTCTGCCTCTGCCTCCCGAGTGCTGGGATTAAAGGCGTGCGAACGCCTAGATTAAAAATAAGCTTCTTAAAGGGCAATTTTGCTTGTTGTTGAGTTGTTGTATTTGTATGTGTTTATCTGTGAGAACATCTACTGTGTATGTGACTGTCTATCGTGTGAACCTGTGTCTGTGTGTACGTCCACGGTGCATGTGACTGTATACCATGTGAACCTGTATCTGTGTGTACGTCCACGGTGCATGTGACTGTATACCGTGTGAACCTGTGTCTGTGTGTACGTCCACGGTGCATGTGACTGTCTATTATGTGAACCTGTGTCTGTGTGTACGTCCACGGTGCATGTGACTGTATACCGTGTGAACCTGTGTCTGTGTGTACGTCCACGGTGCATGTGACTGTCTATTATGTGAATCTGTGTCTGTGTGTACGCCCACGGTGCATGTGACTGTCTATTATGTGAATCTGTGTCTGTGTGTACGTCCACGGTGCATGTGACTGTCTGTTATGTGAATCTGTGTCTGTGTGAATGTGTCCCACCTATATGTGTGCTTCTGTGTCCTCCCAGGGACGCTAGAAGAGGAGTTATAGCTCCTGCAGCTACAGGGAGTTGTGAGCTGCCCTCCATGGCTGCTGCCAATTGAACTCGGGTCCTCTGGAAGAGCAGCAAGTGCATTTAGCCATCAAGCCATTTCTCTAGTCCCTGTAAAGACAGATTTCGGTTTATGGCAATACTAAGAGAGATACAGTGATGTCCTGTAAACCTCTTGCTTCACACATGTGTATATATAATTGGTTTTGTCAACATGTGTCAACACCCGAGGTGCATTTGATACGAGTGATGAGCCTACTTTGACATATCATACTCACCTGAAGCCTACAGGCTCACTGTGGGTATTGCATATTTTATGGGTTTCCAGAAATGTACAGTGACACACACAGTCACTATGTTACATATAGAGCAGTGACCCGAAAAATCCTGTGTTCTCACCCGAAGTCTGGGTTTTTGTTTGCCTGGTTCTGGTTTAAAGGATCTGTTTATTTTCTGTGTCGGAGTATTTTGTCCATGTATGTTATGTTATGTTATGTTATGTTATGTTATGTTATGTGTGTGTGGGTATTTTGTCCATGTATGTTATGTTATGTGCGTGGGGGGTATTTTGTCCATGTATGTTATGTTCTGTGTGTGGGGGGGTATTTTGTCCATGTATGTTATGTTCTGTGTGTGGGGGGGGTATTTTGTCCATGTATGTTATGTTATGTTATGTGTGTGGGTATTTTGTCCATGTATGTTAGTACTGCAGGCCTGGTTCTTTCAGAGGCCAGAGAAGGCGTCAGAGCCTCGGAACTGGAATTTCAGTTGGTTCTGAGCCACCATGTGGTTGCTGAGAATCAGACCCAGACCCTCTGGAAGAGCAGCCAGTACTCTTTAACAACTGAGCCATCTTTTGGGGGCCTGCTTGGTTTTTGTTTGGTTTGTTTGGATATAAGGTCTCACAATGCGGCCCTGAAGCTCAGCCAACCTGGAGCTCTAGCCGTATCTGCAGAAGTGTTTCTTTTCTTTTTGGTGTGTGTGTGTGTGTGTGTGTGTGTGTGTGTGTGTGTGTGTAGTGTTGTTGGCTTGAGAGAGCCTTGCTCTGTAGCCCAGGCTGACCACTAACATTAGGTAATCTTTAGTCTTCAAAGTACTGGAGATTGTGGTCCCAGGCTGGTTTAGAGACGACAGTGTCTGTCCTTCTCAGACGTTCCGATCTAATTAATATGAGTGGACTGGTATCAACATTTTATTTTTAAAACATTTTGTTTATTGTTATGATTAGTGTGTAGATGGATGGGTTTGTGGTGGTCAGTTTGTGCCTTTCACAGTTGGTTCTGGGGACCAAACCCAGGCTGTCAGGCTTGGACAGTGAGCACGTCTACTCAGCTATCTCACCATCAGGAGTTTTTAAATCTCCGTAGATCCAGGTGTGGTGGGGCACGCCTTTAATCCCAGTGCCTGAAAGGCAGTGGCGGGCATCTGATCTCTGAGTTAGGTGCCACCCTGGTCTACACAGTGAATTTCAGGACAGCTAGGACAACATAGAGACCCTGTCTCAAAAAAAAAGATCTTTCTTATAATTCTGGGCTGAGTATATATATCTATGTTAGAGCGCTATAATTCTGGTTATATATATATATATATATATACATTCCTTGGTAGAGCACTCGCTTAGTACACACCAGGTCCTGAAGTTGAGCCCCAGCAGGCACGCACTTGGGCACACATGTCCATGAAGCCAGGTGACCTCAGTGTGAGGCTACTTTTGAGGACCTCTTAGATTAGTGTTGGCTGGGGCGAGGATTGCAGCAGAGCACTAGAAAAGCAGACATCTTAGGGACCAAATCAACAGCACCAGTTCAGTCACAGGTAAACATGAAAGTATGGCCGAACACCGGGGAGACATCCAAGAGGCCATGGCCACTGCATCCGAAACCATGGGTCCCAGAGGCTGGGGAGAGACAGAAATGCCCAGGAGGAGTGGTGGCCACGGTGCAAAAGGCAGCGATCAGCCTGAGGTAAGGATTGAGGCCCATGTTGGTGATTGTTGGTGACTGGGAGGTGGCCTGGCTTTTGAGACGGACACCAGGTTCCAGTGGGAGCAGCTGGGAAAGAAAGTGAGGAAGCACGAGCAGCTGGGAAGGAAGTTTGGGGTAAAAGCAAAGAATGCAGGAGCTGCAGGGGAGGAAGGGTGGAGGGCACCCGCTTGTTCTAGGCTGGAGTGGCATTATTGTAGTCTGAAGGGAAGGAAGGAGCCAGGCCAGAGGAAACCATCCAAAACACAGGGTAGGGAGGAGACAGCTGGTGGAGCCAGGGCTCGGAGACCGCCTGACTGACTGAGGCTTGCAGACCCTGGGTCAAACCCTGCTTCTGGGTTTCCAGAACGATAGGAGTCTTCTGCCTGAAAAGCCATCTGTGGTCATGCCTGAGATCCCACAGCAGCTTCCTGGAACATAGCCTTCTCCCAAGTGGGAAGGTGCCACCACCCTAGGGCAGAGGCCCAGAGAGACTGGGAGAGGGGTGTGTCTATGGTCTCTGCCTCACTGTCCTGGGAGGAAAACCTGGAGTCTTGTTCTTCACAAGCCAGTGGCTCTGTACCATGTAAGAGTCCAGCTGCAGCTATAGCCCCATGGTCTTTGCACAGCTCACCAGTCACATTTATTGTAAATTTTTATTTTTTAGACAGGGTCTCATGATGTAGTCCTGGCTGTGCTGGAACTCACTATGTAGAACAGGCTAGTTTCAAACTCATGGACATTCACCCGACGTTGCCTTCTGAGTGCAGGATTGAAGGTTGTGCCGCCCACCCACTCATTCTCACTTTTTAATTTCAAGGCCTGTTCTGTAGCTGAGGCTGGCCTTGAACTCCTGATCCTCCTGCTAGAGTCTGGCACCGGACCAGTCACTCTGCCCAGCGTGTCCTTTTTGCTCGGAGGCCTCCTCTGCTTTCAGACACAGCTTCCGTGCCCCTGCTTGTTGTCCCAATCCCCTTTCTGAATTTCCTTGTGTCCCTGAGGCTGGTCTCCTCCTCCTCATTCCCTGCAGACCGGAAGTCCAGGCTTCATCTCCATTCCTCTTCCATTCATGTTCTGTCTCCCAGGCTAGCTCATCTCGTCACACCGCTATTTATTTAGTTTTACTTTATCACATATATTAATAGTGCACAGCAATGGGTTACCTCAGGACATTTTCACACTTGAATAGAATGTATCTTGGTTATATTTACCTCGATTGTCCTCTCTTGTTCCCCTGCAACTTCCACTGCTCCCAGGCCCCCTTCCTCTTTCCAACAAGTCATTCTCTGCTTGTGTGTGTGTGTGTGTGTGCTTGTGCATGTGTGAGACTGTGTGTGCGTGTGCATGAGTGCGTGTGCATGAGTGTGAGTGTGTGCGTGAGTGTGAGAATGTGTGTGCATGTGCATGAGTGTAAGTGTGTGCATGAGTGTGTAAGTGTGTGCATGAGTGTGAAAGTGTGTGCATGAGTGTGAAAGTGTGTGCATGAGCGTGAAAGTGTGTGCATGAGTGTGTAAGTGTGTGCATGAGTGTGAAAGTGTGTGCATGAGTGTGAAAGTGTGTGCATGAGTGTGAAAGTGTGTGCATGAGTGTGAAAGTGTGTGCATGAGTGTGAAAGTATGTGCATGAGTGTGTAAGTGTGTGCATGAGTGTGTAAGTGTGTGCATGAGTGTAAGTGTGTGCATGAGTGTGTAAGTGTGTGCATGAGTGTGAAAGTGTGTGCATGAGCGTAAGTGTGTGCATGAGTGTGAAAGTGTGTGCATGAGTGTGAGAGTGTGTGCATGAGCGTGAGAGTGTGTGCATGAGTGTGAGAGTGTGTGCATGAGTGTGAGAGTGTGTGCATGAGTGTGAGAGTGTGTGCATGAGTGTGAAAGTGTGTGCATGAGTGTGAAAGTGTGTGCATGAGTGTGAAAGTGTATTGTGTTATTCACAAAATATAGGTGAAGGGCTATTTACAGGAATGTAGGCAACTTACTAATGGCCACACCAATGAAGAAAATGTCCCCACTCTCCAATACCACTAATGACCTATAAATCAGAGAAGAGAAGGACCTCATCCTTACCCCTCCATAACAGGATGTCGACAGGCCCAGTCTTGTGCTGGCAATGATGTCATCGCTGCTGAGAGTTTGAGTGCAATAGCCAAGAGGGTTCCACACTCCACTCCTTCCTCTGCTTGCCTGCTTTCCGGGCACTCACTATATAGACCAGGCTGATTTTGAACTCACAGAGCTCCACTGGCCTCCGCCTCCTGAGGGCTGGGATTAAATGTGTGTGCCACCCCACATGGCCTTCTGCTGCTCTTAACTTGTCCTACTCCTCTTTTCTAGGATGTGCCAAGAGACAGGGGCTCTGTATGTAGCCCAGGCTAGACCTTGGAAGGAGAACATAGAGTCCCATTTGGTGCCGAGAGACAGGGGCTCTGTATGTAGCCCAGGCTAGACCTTGGAAGGAGAACATAGAGTCCCATTTGGTGCCGAGAGACAGGGGCTCTGTATGTAGCCCAGGCTAGACCTTGGAAGGAGAACATAGAGTCCCATTTGGTGCCGAGAGACAGGGGCTCTGTATGTAGCCCAGGCTAGACCTTGGAAGGAGAACATAGAGTCCCATTTGGTGCCGAGAGACAGGGGCTCTGTATGTAGCCCAGGCTTGCTTGAATTAGAGAGCTCCCGCCTGGGTCTCCCAAATCCCGGGATTATAAATCCTGCCACCCTAACCCAGCTTTATCTCATCACTTCAAACATTATGTCTATAGCGTCTATAATGAAGCCTCCTACGAGTGACCTCTGTCCTATGCCAGAGCATCTACCTACAGTAAGACTGATGTTTGCTGGCATCTGGATATCTTGCAGTTTTCTCAAATTTTTGTCCAAATAAAACTCTTCCTTTTCTCCTTGTCGACCGTCCGTCCTTCAGTTTCCTGTACTTTCTCCCTTGGTCATTTACCTAGTCCACATGGCCCCTGATTCTTGTCTGTCATGGGTCCTGCAGATACGAAGTCTCACCAGCTCTTCCTCCTCGGCAGACTGAAACCTGTCCCTTTGGGCTTTCTAGTCTACTGCATGCTCTTTAACACAGGGCTCTCAAGAAGAGCAGTGACGCCAAGAATCTCATCAGTGATACCAAACCTGGGATTGGACATTGGCACCCTGGGAATGGTTCTTCAGAGGACACAGAACACACTAAAGTTTGACCAGCACTGTTCTGGCCCAGGAGGGCTGGGCAGTGCAGCTCGGTGGGTAGAATGTTTGCAGGAGGCTCTCCAGCTTGCCACAAACCTTGCAACATAGTGAGATCCAGACCAGCCTGGGCCACTGATTGAGGGCTGCCCCTATCTCGAGAAGCAAAAAAACCCAAAAGTTATTTTTCACTTTCCATACTGGCAACTGCCAACAGCTGCGGCTATTGTTGGGAGCCCAGGAATGCGGGTGGGAGGGAGAGCATTTTGGCAAAGGCCATCCAGGTCACAAAGGAACATACCGTTAGCTCAGCCAGTTTTTCTAGGAAATTGTACTATACAAGACCTAGCACATACGAGGAGAGGTATCTGTAAGGTCACCACTACGGGGCTAGAAGCAGCAAAATATTGGAGACAACATAAAAATCCCCGAGCCTGACCTGGTGTGACTCCTGCCGTTCCCAGTGTGACCTGGTGTGACCCCAGCCATTTCCAGTGTGACCTGGTGGTGTGACCCCAGCCATTCCCAGTGTGACCTGGTGTGACTCCTGCCGTTCCCAGTGTGACCTGGTGTGACCCCAGCCATTTCCAGTGTGACCTGGTGGTGTGACCTGGTGTGACCCCAGCCATTCCCAGTGTGACCTGGTGTGACCCCAGCCATTCCCAGTGTGACCTGGTGTGACTCCTACCATTCCCAGTGTGACCTGGTGTGACTCCTGCCATTCCCAGTGTGCTTCTCTCTGCTTCTTGCTTTCCAGTCAAGGTCTGTGTGCTCAGCTCTTCCTAGCACCATGCCTTTGCACTGTCACCACGGACTCCCTGAACCTGGAAGCCTAGTTAAATGTCTGAGAACATGGGTACTGAGGATTGACCTCACACCCGTACTTTTTTCTCTCATCTTTTTAAAAGATTTTTTGCGGCATGGTCCTGCTGTGTGTCCTGGGCCGGCCTCAGACTCATCCGAGCTGCGCTTGCACTTACAAGCACGCATCTCCCTGCGTACCACCCTGCTCAGCTTCTCCAGAGTTTTTAAGGGCAGGACCATGGGGGAGGGGCACAGGAGAGAGGATGCAGTAGTGAAGAGGGGCTGCTGCCCTTCCAGAGTACCCAGGTTGGTTCCCCCATGCCAGGGGGCTCACAACCTCTGGGAACTCCAGCTTCAGAGGGAGTCTGTAGATGGATCCCCACAGGCTGGAGCAGGTGCGCATACCTCTCCTGAACATGACTAAATACATGATAAAAACATCTTTAACCAACATAAGGGAAGTTTTTGGGTGGCTGGGGATGTAGCTCTGTTCATAGAATGCTGGGTTTAATCTCCCAAAACACGCAAAGCCGAGTGTCCTTGATGCTGGGTGTGGTCATGTGTACCTTTTTATCCCAGCACTTGGGAAGCAGGGGCGGGCAGGTGTCTGAGTATTTGAGTTAATTTGGTCTACACAACGAGTACCAGGAAGGCCATGACTACACAGAGAGACCCTGTTTCAAAATAACAACAAAAACAAAACAATGCAACAATAACAACAACAATAAAACTCCAACCAACAGAAAGACCTGAGTGTAGTGGCTCAAGCCTATAATCCCATCACCTGGGAGGTGGAGGCAGGAAGACCAGAAGTTCAAGCTTATCCTTGACAGCCTGGTGAGGCTGATTATAACCAGAGACACCCTGTTCTGTCTCAAAATAAGCAAAACAAAACAAAACAAAAACCAGGTTATTTTTTTTTTTGTTCTTATTTCTCTAGCATATTGATACACAGTATTTGGTAGATGTGTTCTGTCCTTCTTTGCTTTCTGTTGCTGAGACACGCCAAGACCAGAAGCAGCTTTGGGAGGAAGAGTTCACTTCATCTCAGAGTTAGCTGCTCCTCACGATGGGCAGCTAGAGCAGGATCAAGGAGGGACCTTGGAGGCAGAGGCCATGGAGGAGTGCTGCTGTCTGGCTTGTTCCTAGGGCTAGCTCAGCTGGCTTTTTTAAACAACCCAGGATCACCTGCCCAGGGGCGATACCATCCCCAGTTGGCTGCCCCTCCCCATCAATCACTAATCTAAGCAAATGCCCCACAGACTTGCCTATGGCCAGTCTTATGGAGGAGTTTTCTTAATTAAGATTCCCGCTTTCCAGATTGCACCAGCTTGTGTTAAGTTGGCAAAAATGAACAAACTAGCCAGCACACGTTCTTTTGAATATAAATATTTGTTTATTCTTTGAGAATTTTGTACATGTATCCAGTATATGTTGCTCATAGCCACCCCAACTCCCTCTCCCCGCCTCTACCACAGCCCTCTAAACTGTTCTGCTTCCCAACCTCACGGCTTCTCTCTTTCTCATTTAAAATTTTCTTTTCTTTCTTCCCTCCCTCCTTTCGTCCTTCCTTTCCTCCCTCCTTTTCTTTCTTTCTCTCCCTTTCTCAATTAGTGCTGCACGGGAGTGGAGCCATTTACTGCAGCATGGACAACCTACCAGGGGCTACTCTCCTTCCTCCAGCCGCCATCGGCAGTCAATAGCTCCTCAGCTACAGGTAGGATTCCATGTTCACTTCCCTACCCTTTCTGGAATGTTTAGCGACTGAATCTTGTTGCAGGTAACCACAGCTGCTGGTGAGTTCGGGAGAGTAATGGCCATGTCCTACCCAGAAGGCAGAATTTCACAGCCCTTCTCATCCTCTGGTGGTAACGTTCCTTCGACTCCTCTTCTGTGAAGTTCCTGAGCCTGAGGTCAGCTATGGAGGTTGCTGTCAATGTGCCTGCCATTTAGGGATCAGCAATCTCGGTCAATTCTCCGCTTAGTGACCAGTTTTGAGTCTCTGCATTAACCGCTGCCCATCGCAAAAAGAAGCTTCCCTGACTATGGTTTGGAGAGGCACAAATCTATGGGTAGATTATAAACAGAAGGTCATTTGACATCATAACCGTAGCAAGACAAGAGTAGGTTCCTCAAGGGCCCTTGATCCCCGCTGTGGGATTCTGTGCATGTTCACAGAGCAGGACTGTGGGGAGAAGTAGATCTGTGTTTACATATTTGTGCCTATTCGTGTGTATGCAGATGTGCATCGCGCACGCGCACAACTGAGAGCAAAACTTTAGTGTCGTTTCTCAGGTACCGTCAACCTTATTTTCTGAGAGCAGTCTCTCCCTTTTTACCTGAAATTCACCTGTCTGGCTAGGCTGGCTGGCTGCATTCAGAGCTGAAGTTACAAGTGTGCACCGTCTTACAAGCTGTCTTACCCAGGTTCTGAGGGATCAACTCAGCTCTACTTTTGGTGGGCATTCTACCGCGGCAGCTCTCTCCCCAGCCTCTGGTCTGCATTTTCATCACATTTCTCCTGCATCTGACGCAGCGATTGTGTGAGCAAACCTCAGCAAAACCAGAGAAAAGGGAATGTGACTTTCCTATGTGCACTGCTTTTCAGCTCCTGCTAATCAGTGTGCATGTGGGCATGTGTGTGTGTGTTGGAGGGGTTGGGGACACGTGCATGTTCTCCATCCCTGCACTGCTTTCTGCCTTACTATCTCTCACTAAATCAGAAGTTTGAGAGCTTGCTCTTTCTGTTAGACTGGCTGGCCCAGGAGCTCTCAGGATCCTCTGCATCCCAGTGCAGGTGCTAGAGCTCCCAGGATCCTCTGCGCCCCTGTGCAGGTGCCAACAGCTCTGTTGGCTTTTACCTGGGTGCTGGGGATCCAAACCCAGGTCCTTGTGATTGCACAAAAAGTGATCTTATCCACAGAGCCATTTCCTCAGCCCCTTCTCTCTGTTTTGCGTTTCTGTGCATGATAACCACTCCACAACTCCTGCTACATCCTGATAATCTCCCCCAGCTATTTTACAACACATTGTCAAACCATATCTTTCCTCTCCTCTCTCTCTCTCTCTCTCTCTCTCTCTCTCTCTCTCTCTCTCTCTCTCTCTCTCTCGTACCTTTTCATTTTTTTTGGTTTTAGAAGCAACGTCTCACCATATAGCATGACTAACCATTATGTAGCACTTAGTCTGGCCTCAACCTGGCAGAAATTCTTCTGCCTCTGTCTCTGACACACTGGGAATTACAGGCATGTACCACCATGTTAGTTTTCTTCTGATTTATTTCTAACCCTCTGGCTCCCTGGAAGTCTAGTGGGCTTGCAGCCCTCTACCTAAGACTCAGCAGATATGACATCATCAGTTGACTATTTAGTATCATGAACACAATGTCTCTAGATAGGAATCTGACACTGTTTAAAGAGCTAGAAACTCAAGGAGGAATAAGAACTGACCCTGATCTTAAACGTTTCTTCATCATTTTGGGAAGAGAGAATTATAGTACAAGGACCACATGGTAGCCCACCTCCGTGATCTCAGTCACTGGGTAGGTTTAGGCAGGAGGGTCACAAGTTCGGAGCCAGCCTGGAAAACTGTCCCAAAACAAAAAGCCAAAGACAAATTGTGGCTGTAGCTCAGTAGTAAAGCACTTACCTGACATGCATGAGACTCTGGGTTTCATCACACACACACACACACACACACACACACACACACACACACACACACACACAACTAGAGGACAACGTGGAACATGAATGGTATTTCACAGAAGTAGCGGCTAAACCAGTTTCAGAAGGAGAAAGGTGTTGAAGAGGGATTCCTGAGAGGAGTCTCACAGGACAAGTAGACAGATGTCCTCAAGGGAAGGAATCCAGGCTCAGCCTTCTGTGGTGATGGGAGCTGCAATGTCTGCAAGGCCAAAAGCAATGGGAAGAAAGAGCCCACAGTCACGTGTGTGAACATGCCTGGGTGTGAGTGTTCCTGTCTGTGTGAGTGTGTGTGTGTGTGTGTGAGAGAGAGAGAGAGAGAGCGTGAGAGCATGTTGTGTGAGCATGTGTGTGTGAGCGTATGTGTGAGCACATGAGTGTGAACATGTGTGAGTGTGTGTGCATGAGAGAGTGTGTGTGTGTGTGTGTGTGTGTGTGAGCGTGTGTGTGTTCACTACCTGTGTATGTCCATGAGCTTTAGCTGGTGCAGATGTGCTCAGCAGCCTCAAATGGCAGCGAAGAGAAAGGAGCCTCCGGGCAGGAGGAAGTCAGTGGCCTAGAATGTCAACGGCCGAAACCAGGGCTGAACACACCTACTCGCCTTCACCTAACACAAAAGCAGCTCTTGAAAGCTGTTGGGTGAGCTGGGCTCTGATGCATTCTGGGAGGAGAGGGAGAGAACGTACCAAGCTCACGTTTACTGACTGTTCCGTGTGATAAGGTCTCTCTTGATGCAGTTTATTCTCAAAGCAACTGAAGACAGGACCCCAGCCTCCTACTGCAGATAAAAAAAAACAGGCGCAGAAATGTCAAGCCGCTTGGCAGATGTCACACGGACCCGGTAGAACTGGAAACCAGTTCCCAAATTCAAATCACTGAGCACTGAGAGGAGATTTCAGAAGCCTGGCCTTTGCTAGAGAGTGACAGGAAGTCACTGGAGATTAGGGCACACTTCTAGGCATCACTTGCAGGCAGAGTGATGACTAACGGGGCAAGGTTCAGGGAGATAAGGCTGAGTGCTTTGGCAATGAGACCTCTGAGGCAGTGATTTCGGCAGCACCCAGGAGAAAAAGAAAAAGCCAGGCAAAGTGGCCTGTATTAAGAGGAGCCACCGTTATAGCAGAGAGATAGCCGTGGCTCAGGGCAAGAAGTGGACAGAAGACCAAGACGCCAGAAACAGCAGGTGTGTCATCAGGACTCTGGATAAATGGAATCAAGGTGTGTGTGTT
Source organism: Microtus pennsylvanicus (assembly GCF_037038515.1). Lineage (NCBI taxonomy): Eukaryota > Metazoa > Chordata > Mammalia > Rodentia > Cricetidae > Microtus > Microtus pennsylvanicus. The sequence continues at coordinate 61,743,285 of NC_134580.1, read as the reverse complement.
TGTGAGGGAGGGAGGCAGGGAGAGAGAGAGAGAGAGAGAGAGAGAGAGAGAGAGAGAGAGAGAGAGAGAGAGAGAGAGAGAGAGGGAGAGAGAAACACAGGTTCTATAAGAACCCATTCATGGTGATTACAGCAGTGATTGGTCCTGAGATCTGCAGTGGGCATATTGGACCCAGGAGAGGGAAAGGTATATGTAGTACAAGTCTAAATGCATGACACCCAAGTTCGGCTGTTTCAGTTTGGGCCCAAAGGCAAGAAGAAATCTGAAAGCCAGCTAAGCAGACGAAGCCTTCTTGTTTGCTGGAGACCCACACATATTGGGGCATATCAGTATACTGTCTGCCATATCTGCATTGGAACATGAATCTTATCAGGACACCCGCAGTCACACCAGAATAATGCCATACCCAGTGTCTAGTCATTGCGGGCACAGTCTACCCACTCAGCAAACCACGGAGGAGAAAAAAGGCGAAGTGTGGCTAGAAGCAATCGGGTTTCGGCCAACAGGAATTTGGAGGGCGGGAGGGCTCTGGCAGTGGACTCAGCAGGCCACAAGGCCTCAGACCAACTTCAGCAGAACATCCAAGAGCAGGCAGTCCTGTTCCAACCTCACAGCCCTTACGAGAGTAGGTGCTGGGCTCCAGTTAGTAAATTATTTACAATTTTTATTAGCCAGAAAAGGTGCCTGCTTTCTGGCTGGCATGTAATGACCCTGAGTCTTGCCAACCATGTTTATCACCTTCTATCGGGTACCTGGACACACGTGGTGAGTCCTGCTGAATGCCTGACCCTGGACCTCTCCACACACAGTATCCTAGGGTGGCCAAGTGACTCTGTGACCTGTCTGACAGTTGTCTCTCAGAGTGTCATAGCTAGAAGTTTTATTTTTACTTATTTATTTATTTTTAGACAGGGTCTTGTTATATAACCCTGTAGCTTGGAACTCTTTACAGACACTAGGCTGAACTCGAACTTGCAGGGGATCCTCGTGTCTTTGCCTTCTGACTCCTGGAGTCACAAGTGTGCACCACACCCAGCTGAAGACAGGGTTAAACCCACCACTTATTAGTCTAAGACCCATAGCTTACCCTTGCACGGGTACACACGAGCCAGTACTTTCGTCATGGTTTTTCTTAGAGGGCATTTGAAAGATCAAGAGAAATTTTTGTTTGCTTGCTTGTTTTTTGAGACAGGGATTCTCTGTGTAATAGCCCTGGTTGGGCTGGAACTCGCTTTTGTAGACCAGTCTGGCCTCGAACTCACAGAAATCTGCCTGCCTCTGCCTCCTGAGTGCTGAGATTAATGGCGTGTGCCACCATCGCCTGGCTCTCAAGAGAAATTTTACACAAAGGCTTTGTAAGACTCTTCAAGAAAATGGGCAGGAACCAGAGGCATGGCTTGGTGGATGAAGGCCGTTGTTATACCTTCAGAACATGGTTCAAAAACAGAATCTTGAAGCAGGGAGTGGGGGTGAGAACGGGGGTGGGGGACTGGAGGTGCTGGAGAGATGGCTCAGCAGTTAAGAGCACTGGCTACTCTTTCAGAGGTTCTGAGTTCAATTCCCAGCAACCACATGGACGCTCACAACCATCTCTAATGAGATCTGATGCCCTTTTCTGGAATGTAGTAATACATGCAGATAGAATACCGTATACACAATAAATAAATAGCTCTTTTAAAAAAATGGAGTCTCGGGAGGGAAATTCTGAGATCTTGTGAGAAAACGCCAAGAAAACAAGACGTGAGTCTCGTGACCTCAACTTCTCCAAAACAGGGAACTGTCTTGGAATGTGTTACTGCGCTCCTCCCAGGTGTAGTGAATAGCAGTGAGCCGCTTTTGTCCGCGTGCCTCTGTAGAAAAACAGGGTTTGCCACGTGTGGCTTGTCCTTGTGAAGGAACACCTCACTCATGCGGTTCTTCTTAAACCTCAGAGTTTAAATTGCCTAACGCTCTAAATAATAAAGGTAACTATCACATGAGACTTCAGTCCACCTCGTTTTTAGATCGCTGTTCCCCCAGGATCACATTGTCAACTAGAGCAGTAAACACTACGCAAGCATGGAGCCCTGAGTTCCATCCCAGGGACCCACATGTAGGTGAGAAGGGAGAGCCGGGCCTGCAAAGTCATCCTCTGACGGCCACACAAACACCGTAACATGTGTAAACATGAAGGAAAGGTAAAAACTACATAGTAAAATGTAGATTAATTAAAGCAGGTAGATTTAAGTTAAAGAGCTAGTGGGACAAGCCTGAGCTAAGGCTGAGGGATAATTACTAAGTCTCTGTGTCTTTTGGGGGGAGGGAGCTGGCTGGTAGGGCAGAGAAAGACTTGCTATAACTGATAATTACCTAGAAGAAGTCTGTTCACAATGCCATTAGGTTGACTTAACCATTCCATATAGATTGTAGGCTGGTATAGAATGGCTTTCAGAAGTCAGGCTAGGCTGTGAACATGCCCACCTCTGTTAGCTGTTCCTGAACAGGTTCCTCATCTTCTCTGTTTCTTCAACTAAAATAGAGGAATAATTAAGAAATGGCTGATGGTGCTTCTAACAGTGCCGCTTCTCGGTGCTATCCCATGTACGTGTATGTTTCCAGTTCACAAGTCTGTACTCTGGAAACACCAAGCTGTTACATCATTAGGAAAAGAAAATGCAGGGTGAGTTTGGTTCATCTTAGACAGATAGATGAGAACCCCGGGCCAGGCTCATTCTGGGGCTGGAAGCCCCGTGTCTGGGTTGTTGAGTTGTAAGATCAGCTGCACTTAGGAACATGGTTTAGAACATTGTTCCTAGCAGGCTGGGAATCGGATGGAGGAAGAGATTAGGTAGAGTCAGAACAGTGAGTCTGACCTCACTCACTCAACAGTGACCCTTTGTACTAATGCAGCCGACTTGCAAAGCTGGAACTCTGTCAGCAGAGAGCCGGTTCGGATAAGAAGAGAAGGAAAAGCAAGGTGAGCGTGGCTGAGCCAGTACAGAGCCTGCATGAAGACTTCTGCTCTGAGGAGGTGGTGTCCCTCTGGCTCCTGTACATCCCTGTCGCGGAACTCACCGTCTAGGGAGGGGAGACAAGTCGCAAACAAACCCTCAAGGAACGCTGCAGGACAGGGACAACGGCTCTGTGGGTAAGGCTCCTGAATTCAGGGGAAGCCGATTTCCCTGGGGCTTGTCTGTAAACTCAGCTGTCCTTTGATGAGGCCGAGGTGGACACTGGAGAACCCTGAGGCTCTCGGGCCAGCTACCCTGGTGTGGACGTCATGGAACAATAACAGGTTCTTATTGTTCCGTGTAAACAAGGTGCAAGCCGAGGACAGACTCGCACGGTTGTTCTCTGACCTCCACGTGTACACCTGTGCGCACACGCACGCTCCCCCCTTTCCCCTCCCCTCCCCTCTCTCCTCCCCTCTCCCTCCCTCTCTCTATCACAATTTCTTTTATAAAGGAGACTTCCAGCGTCAACAAGCGCCACAGAGGAAGAGCGGAGTCTGAGGGGTTGGACAAAGTTTTCATTGAGCTGCTGTTTGTGCTGACTTGAAGTAAGGAACATAGAAGGGTCTTCCAGGCTAAGAGAACAATTCCTTGGGACCAAAAATGAGCATGCATGTCCGGCAAAAATAGCAAAGAATGGGAACATGAGTATAGAAGAGTGGCATAAGGTGTCCTAAAAGGTTAGACGTGAGGGCCAGGGAGATGCTCGATGCGTGAAGGTGTTTGTTTCCAAGACTGATGACCTGAGTTCAATCCCTGAAACTCTCATAGCAGGAAAGAACTGACCCCTGCAAGTTGCTCTCTGAGCTCTACAAGTGAGCAAGTGTGTGTGTGTGTGTGTACATGCGTGTGAACACAGACATCTCTGGAGTCTAGAAGAGGCTGGCAAACCCCCTGGAGTTGGAGCTACAGTGGTCGTGAGCCACCTGACATGTGTGCAGGGAGTGAAGCTCTGGTCTTTTGCAGGAACAGAGGATGCTCAGCCATCCCTCCGGCTCCTGTCAAAACCATCCTTACTCGGATAAAGTTCACATGAGGCCAGGTCCCAGTTCCCATTATGGTACCAAAGCTTAGAAGGGAAGAGATGCTGGCAGCATGCTGGGGTAATCCTTGAACTTGGGGAGTGGAGGCCAGAGCAGCAGGAAGTCAAGGCCAACCTTTGACTGCAGACAGGGTGCAACGCCAGCCTGGCAATCCGAGGCTGTCTCCAAAGGAACAACCAAAGAACAGCAAAAAACAAGAAGAGAAGAAAAGAAACCACTCTCCCCCACAACGCTCAGAGCAAGGGCAGTCAGGGGCTCGGGCCAGGAACTTGGAATCATGAGGGCATGCCCCAGGCTTACCCCGTGGAGTCTGGAGCACCAAGAGATCAGTGTCCCCGAGCAGCAGACTCCATGAACAGTGACCAGCATCCACTGGAGTCCTGCTGCCCATGTTTCTTGGGAGATGGTAACAGGGCGGGATCCACAGTAAGTCATTTTGGAGCATGCAGCTGAAGACTTCCTCCATGCCTGATTCACCCTCCTGGTCTTTCTCTGGGGTCTTGGAGCTCCTGAGTCACTTTAAGTAAACCCTTCTTCCACTGACAAGTCAGCCATCTTGTTGTTGGGATTTTATTTATTTATTTGTTTGAGTTTGTTTTGTGTGTGTGTGTGTGTGTGTGTGTGTGTGTGATTTGAAAACAAGCATCTTGACTAATACATCAGGAAAATGAGTCACCATTTCAAAAGCTATGGTTGCTAAGATGGGGATGGTAGCCTGCAGTCTGAGCAGTCAGAAGGCAGAGGCTAGATGAGCATTTGAGGGAGCCTGGGCTACACAGTGAGACTTTATCTCAAAACTCAAGGCGAGGACCCTCTCAGTCTTGTCTTCTAGCCGTTCCCACGCCTTTGTGTGTCAGTCACCTTTCTATCAGGACCCCAGGGACCACACTGGGCTGGGACTCAGATCAGAGCCTCACTCAGCTCTCATTAGAGAAGTTTCCCCTTGCTGTAGATGGGAACTAACAGAGACATTCAACTGGACCACGTGCAGAGAGTGAGGGACATGGGAGCATGCAGTCCTAACGGGGATGTCTCCATCCACCCTGACCCCCAAGGCTCAGGGACCTGTGTGGAAGAGAAGAGGGAAAGCTTGCTAGAGCCAGAGGCAACAGCTGACTCCGTAGAAACAGCGGCCTCTGGACACAGCAGGTAGCTGCACACACGAACTCACAGAGACTGTGGCAGCAGGCAAAGGGCTCGCACAGGTTCAAGTCAGATTGGGAGGGAGAAGTAGACAAGAGCCCCCTTCATCAGCTACCTGCTAGCACAGGAAACACCAGTTTCCTCCAATGGAGTCTCACTGGACATATTAATCTCACTTTGGAGCAGGCCTCATGCCCAGGAGCAGTTGGGCCAACACAAAAAAAGTCAATGATACTTTTATAGACTTTTTTGTCTCATTTTGGTTTATTTGGGGTGCTTTTTTTGTCATATTGGTTTATTAATTGTTGTTTTGTTTTGTTTTTGAGACAGGGTTTCTCTGTGTAGCTTTGGAGTCTATTCTAGAACTCACTCTATATACCAGGGTAGGAGGTGGAGATGATCTGAGAGGACTCTAGAGAAATCTGGGGAGGCAGAAATAAGATCAAAAGATATTGTATGCTATGCAAAAATGTTTTCAATAAAAGAAAATCTTAAAAATCAAACCAAACAGAGCAAACAAAGACATCGTGCTCTAGAGAAGCTAGAAGGCTAGGCGTGGTTGCATACACCTGTAATTCCAACCCTGACACTACTGTGGGAGGTCTTCTCTTAGCAGGGGAAGGGAGCTGTATCAGCCAAGAGCCCGTCAGAAGCAAAACACACATTAAAATAAAGAGTGGGCCTCACAGACAGTGTGTTAGAAGGCAGAATGGGCAAAGGACAGGGGAAAGGCTGGGCAGGCCTCCTGCAGGCTAACAGCCTTGAGAAACAGCTTTGACCTCCTGACCCAGGGCCAGGAGGTGCTACTTAAAGCTGGGGACTTAGGAGTGGCCCCCTGGGTGGGGTTCAGCTTCCAGCTCAGACCTCTAAGGAAAGGTGCATCGAAAGGAGGAGCGCAGGTGCTCAGAGCTCCCAGGGGTGTAGCTCAGCCAGTGACAGCTTGAAAGAGTTTCTGTTAGCACCTGGGAACCTGGGGTGGGGGGATGTTCAGCTGATCCCGGGATCATTCAGAGGAGCCAAAGCCAGGGCTCTTAGATGCTTCTGCATACACCAGTCCAGGCATGATCCCATTCTGGGGCTCTTTTCACGGCTGTTTTCTAAGCACTTCGTTATGGAGTGAATGTCTTCCTCCTCCAAGGTCCTATGTTGAAACCCTAATTGCAGTAATGGTGTCTGGGGATGGAGACTCCAGTGCCAATAAGATGCTGAGTGTGGAGCCCCACAGTGAGATTAGGGCGCTTGTATGCTTCTAGGCTTCTGTTTCTCCAGTCCTGTGAGGACACAGCAAGGAAGGGCTATCTGGGCTTAGGGGTGTAGCTCAGTGACAGAATGCTTGCCTAGTGTGTGTGAGTCTGGGTGCCCGGCACAAACAAACACACACACATGTGTGCACACACACACACTCTTACACACACACTCATGCACATACACAGTTTGTGGATGGCATATATCAGTAATCCTAGCACATATGAGGCCAAGGCGAGAGGATCAGCAGTTCGAGGCTAGCCTCAGCTGCATGAGGCTCTAATAACAACAAGTGATAAAAGTTATCTCTTCAGTCACCATCTGAAAACCAGAGAAGGGGTCTGAGCAGGTATAGAATCTGCAAGCAATGGGATTCTGATGCTGGACTCTGGATCAGTAAGTAACAATTGTCTTGGGCTGAAGAAAAAAAATAGAGATTGAGCAGTTAAAAGCACTCGCTGCTCTTCCAGAGGACCCTAGTTCGATTCCCTGAACCCACATTTGACTGTTCAACACTGCCTGTAACCCTATTCTAGGGTATCTGACTCCTCTAGCCTCCATGGGCACCGGTACTGATGTGCACATACAGAGAAAGACGGACAGACACACATAGTTAAAAAGAAAAGATTAAAATAAAATAAAAGTTATACTCAGAAAAAAAACACAATAAAAAAAGAAGGCATGCATGTCTTGAACTAAGGGGATTGTTCAGGGCAGAGTGTGTGCTTAGCAAGTATAAAGCCATGGATTTGACCCACAGTGCACACAAACAGGAGGGGAAAGGAAGAAAGAGGGAGAGGAGGGAAAGAAGAGGGAAGGAGGAGACGAGAGAAGAAAAGAATGCTGTCACTACTAATAGCCGCCGGGACAAACTGAGGCACAATGCAAAGCATGCTTCATAGGGTTCCTGAAATAGAACACCCACTCAGTCCCTGGCTAACAGATGGCTAAAATGTGCACACCTTGAAAATAATTATAACGCCCGTGACTACGCATGACATTATGACAGGTGTGTTTATTCAGAACTTTATATATACGCAGAGCATTCTGCTGTAATAGCGTGTGTATAGATGTGTGCTGATTCTAAGTTCTTTTTCTTGTTTTACCCCTTGGCTTTTTGAGACATCGTCTCCTGTAGTCCAGGCTGGGCTTGAACTTGCTATGTAGTCAAGGACAGCTTCAAACTCCTTCCTGATCCTCCTTCCTGCCTCCATCTCCTGGGTCCTGGAATTAGAAGTGTGCTTCACCATGCCTGGATAATAATTTATATATTCTGGAGTCAGGATGCCACTACATTGCTCGGATTGGCTACCAACTCACGCCCTTCCTGCTTCTGCCTGCTGCATTGCTGGGATTGTAGGTAATTGTTCCTGCCATCACAATAATTATAACTTTATGGGGAAACCTAATAACAAATTTTGAATAAAGAGTAATTTAGTTACTAGGATTTTTACCAGTGTGAATTTCTTGTTGTATTTGGTTTGGTTTGATTTGGCTTTGAGAGAGGCCTCCAGATCTTATGTAGCAGAGGTGTGCACCCCTGCTCTAAGCTTATGTGGCACTGGAGATTAAACACAGGGCTGAGTACTGGATGAGCCAGACCTCGGCCAACTGAGCTATGTCCTCAGCTCTTTCTTAAGTATGAGAAATGTACCCTGATAAAACGGAATACTGGCATTAGGGGACACTGAATGAGTTCCTTCAATAATTAATAGCAATATAAAAGTGTAAGCCAAATAAAGCCCTTTCTCCCCAACTTGCTTTTTGGTCATGGCAGTTTGTCACAGCCGGAGAAACCTTAGCTAACACAGACTTCTTGCATTTGTGTGGGATTCTGGGGATCCACACTCGGGCCTTCATGTCTGCTGAGCTTTCTCCCCAGGTAAATGAGCTGCTATGATTAGGGTCACAGGACAGCTCCAGCCGAGTAAACCGTTCTTAGGGTCCCTCTTCTCCTCTGTGGGCGTTCCCCAAGATGTCCTCACCAGTGGGATTCAACACTGATTTATTTGACCTAAACCTTTGACTTTCTTTACTTCTTGATGTTTTAGATTGCTCAATAAACGCTAATTTTTGACATTTTGCCCCTTTCTCTTAGGCCACACTGTACTTTTCCTTCTTGCCCACAGTTCCCTCCCAATTATTGTTCTTTGTGGATCTCTTTTTCACAATACTTTCTATTTCTACCCCCCGAATATTTGCCTGGCTTCCTTATGAAATGCTCTTTATTCTGCCCTCAGACTGGAACTTTCCTACTACAAGGAGTGATTTGCTGTGTTTATTTTCTTTGGAATCTTCTCTCTTTTATAGACGCAGGTCATTTATCAGCTGGGGATAGAACTCTTCCTGGTTGGGTCAGGGCATGCTGCAAACTGCCCCGTAATTGCAAGTCCCTGTAATAATGCTTTTCTTGGCCAGGACACAAACCACACTCGAGAAGGTCTTCCTGAGTGCTGAAGGTCAATCAACTAGAACTTTCTCAAGCTTTTAGAGTGGATTCTGGAAACAAATCTGCTTCCCCAGGAGCAACTATCCTCAGGAAGTGGGCATTAGTGATATCCAGGTACTAATCCTGACTCCAGTACCTGGGAGTCGTCTTCTCTCCCAAGCCTTCATCTAAGTTTCTTCATCTTAGGCCTAGGTTTACATCAGAATTGCCTTGATTTTATAGGAAAATTTTGTTTTAACATGTGTTTACTTCACTGAATGTGTTCATGTTTTTGTGCGTGTATACTCATGATTCTGTGCGTGCGTGCATGTGTGAGCATGTAAGTCACAGGACAGCTTAAAGGAGTCAGTTTTCTTCATCTGTATAAGAATGGACCTCAGGGTTGGTAGCAAGCACCTCTACCCAGGGGACCAACTCGTTGTCCTCCATCGGGTGAAAATTAAAAATAAAATAATTTGCAAACTGGGCATGGTGCCACACGCTTCTGATCCCAGTGATGGGGAGATGGGGCAGGATGAGACCCAGTTAAGGTCAGCCTTGGCTGCTATGGAGTTGGAGGTCAGCCCGAACTTTATAAAAACTTGTATCAAAACAAAAACAAACCAAAGGAAGAAAGAAAGAAAGAGAGAAAGAAAGAAAGAACAAAAGAAATAAAGAAACAATTTTACCAAAGCTGCGAAGGAAGCTGTTGCTGGACCAGTTCCTATGGGAGGCCTGTGGCAGAAACAGAACAGTCTGGGTCTCATTCGCTTTGACAGTGCCTGTGCAGTCAAACCAATGCAGCTACTTTGGTGAAGAGCTGCACATACAGGCATCTTTAAAAAGGCAGACAGATTCGGGGCATGGGGGCACACTCCTTGAACCTCAGCACCGGTGGGTCAGAGGGCAGACAGATCTCTGTTGTGAGTTTGAGGCCAGCCTGGTTGATATGGTGAGCTCCATGGGCCAGCCAGGGCTACATAGTGAGACCCCTGTCTTTAAAAAGAAAAACAAAACGGTGAGAGGGGAGGGCAAATAAATAAAGTCACTCATTCACGGCCATGGTCCCTCTTCAAAGTTCTGAAGTTTCAGAATTAAACTAAAATAACCCAGCTGGCCTTGACCTGGGCCTCCTCCTATTCCACCTGCACTAGTGTCCTCACCAAGCCAGGGTTAGCAGAGCCACGGGGCCTGTCTACCCTACACCCTTTCCTACAGTAGCCTTGCTCTAGAGGGTCATACATTTCTTGCCTGCAGAATGGGGCTAGTTAAGTCCATAGCACCTGTCTCCACAGGGTGTGTGAGGAATGCAGAGAGGTAACACTCCCTGGAGGAGGGACATGGCAAAGAAGCTAATTTTAGAGCAGAGTACTAAAGGCAAGAAGAGATGTTGCCAGAAGGGAATGGGTGCTGAGGAACCCTGCTCTCTGTCCCCCAGACTGGGAACAGCCTGTGCCTTTGACAAAGACATGAATGAGCTTGCTGTGTTCAGCAAGAGGCACAAAGAGATCCTGGCTGGAGAGAGGGCTGCCTGGGTGGGAGGGGCCTGGCAGTGCTAAGCTGAAGGGGAAAGTGGGAGAAGGTTCTCCCCACAGCTCCCTCCAGCTCGCCCCGCAGCTATGAAGAGGCGGTACTATTCTGCCACAGTGGAGAGACTGTTAGATGCTCTGCATCCCATGCTGTGGGGAGTTGAAGAACTTTCAAGTTACACTTCTATTTTCTCTTTGAGACCGGGTTTCTCTGGGTAGCCCAGACTGTCCTGGAACTCACTCTGTAGACCAGGCTGGTCTCAGATTTACAGAGATCTGCCTGCCTCTGCCTCCTGAGTGCTGGCGTTAAAAGCATGTGCCACCACTGCCCAGATGTCAAGTCATACTTCTTAAAGCCAGGCAGGGCGCTGGTATCTGGAATGCCAGCATTTGGGAGGAAACTGAGGCAGGAAAACCACCAGTGAGTCTGAGACCAACGGGATTTACGGGCTGCAAGGCTTCTGCCGCTCTCAGTACTAACAGCCCACTGTGTTTAGAGCCAGTTTAGATTGGTATTTACAGCTGTCTTTAAATTTTCTAGTACTCTGTGTACTAGTGATGAACTGGCGCTGGCTACTCAGCTTCCCCAGGTCTCAGTTTCCACATTGGCTTTCAAGAGATTTAGATTATATATAGGCTCCTATGTCTCCAAAACAAGGCTCCTTCCCAGGGTTTCCATCTCAATGGTAAAGCTAGAAACTCACTCATGGCTCTAGCTGCTCCTGGCTAATGTGAACGGATCCCTGCCAATCCTCCCGGAACACACCTTTCTCTCTCACTTCCGCGGCACCATCCATACTGCCCCTCTCCATACCTTGCTTGAACCGGGCAGAGCAACCGCTTATTAAAGCTCACATCACATCCCAGCGGAAGGCCCACTTGCTGTGAGCTCCAAAGTCCCTGTTGCACAGCCTATGCGTCGCTGCTGGAGCGTTCCCTAACTTCCATGCCCTGTCCCCACCTGCCATCTGTCTTTGTCCTGTTCCCAGAACACGATGCCGACCTTTCCTGCGCTCTTTGTTGATTTTCAGTTCCCCTCCCCTGCCTTTTCTTACGTCTGGAACCTTCTTGGCTGAAAGCCCCCTCCTACGGCGGCCTTGCCTGCCCTCCCTGCCTGGAGTAGCTTCCTACGACACCATTTTCTAGCACAATGCTCCCTTCTTCAGGGACTGACCACAGCTTCTCATTCGCTTAGATCAGGCTTTCTAGGGAACAGCCCCGAGATGAGGAGACAAGTACAAGATGTATTGAGGAAACGCTCTCAAAGGGCAGCTGGCATGGAGCAGGACAGGAACGGGGCGAAGAGCGAGGCTCTGGAGTACCGTCAAGCCTTCACTGCAGCCCACGGAGAAGCCTCGCGCTTGACTCTGCCTGTGACTCTATTCCTATTCCAGTCAGACAGACTCATCCATCAAGGACCTGGCACAGGGTGGGGTCAGCGCCAGAGAATCTCCAGCTTCCTCCAGCTGCCCAGGAACAGGCTTCTGGAAGGTTCCATGTGAGAAGGTGCACTTTACCAGGGCAATGGCCACAGGTAGCAAAGCTAATACCAGTCACGCTTGCTTCTTTATTTTTGTTCAAGTTTTTGAAGTTAAGATTTATTTACACCATATCTCCTTTTCTCTTTTAGCCCCTCCCACACCTCCCCTTTCTCCCTCTCAAATTCATGCCCCTTTTTTTGTTATGTTTTACACACACACACACACACACACACACACACTTTGCTCAATCCACTTAGCGTTGTTTGTATGTGTATAATTTCAGGGCTGGCCAATTGGTATTAGGTAGCCCATCAGGGGCTCTTCCCTGGGAAAGACTCTCTCTCCTCCTCTCTGTGCTCCCTAGTTGCCTGTAGTTCTTAGTGCAGGAGTGAGGTCTCATGAAATTCCTCCCTTCTGTGTTATTGGTGTTGTAGTTCTTATTTCGGCCTTGTCTGTTGGTGTTGTATTTATTTTGGTCTTAGTCAGGAAGCCATATTGTTGAGATATCATGGGTGATTTACTCCTTTAAAAAAAGATTGCTTAATTATTTATCTATGTGTGTGCCTATCTCCATATAATACACATATACACGTGTGTGCAGGTGCATACATGTTGGGGCTAGAAAAGGGGGTCAGGTATCTTCGTCTGTCACTTTCTACCTCTCCCCTTGAGTTGGATGTTTCCCTGAACCCAGAGCTCCTGTTCATTGGCTATGCTAGAAGCCAGCAAGCCCCAGCAATCTTCCTGTCTCCCACCCTTGGAGCTGGGGTTACAGGCATTCAAGGGATGTCTGATTTATTATGGGGGAGACAGAATCTGAATTCCAGTTCTCACGATTTTGCAGCAAACACTCTTAACTGATGAGCCAACTCTCCATCCCATAATGCTTCTGGATTATATTGTAAGGCCCTAACTTAAATCAACACCAGCATAACCCTTTGGGGATACTGTAGCAGCCCCCAAATCATGACATGAAGACTTAGTATTAGTTATGAATGCTCAGCCTTATCTTATGCTTGTCCCGCTAGCTCTTATGAGTTAATTTAACAGTTTCTCTTCATCTACGTTTTGCCTCGGGGCTTTTTACCTTTCATTCTGTAGTCCTGCTTCCTCCATGTCTGGGTGGTTGGCAGCTGCCTGGCTCGCTGACCCTGGGCATCTCCCTCTCTTTCTTCCTCATTCTCGCTGGAGACTAGGTTCCTCCTCCTAGTTATTCTCTCTACCCACCAGCCCCTCCTATGCCCCCTCTGACTAGCTATTTGGTCATTCAGCTTCTTATTAGACCAATCAGGTATGTTAGGCAGGCAAGGTGAAACAACAACATATCCTTATCTAGCTAAACAAACGTTCTATCCTGCAGCAGGAGCTCAGCAACACAGCACAGGTCTAGGGTGTACAAGGTCCCGTATCAAGATCCAGCACAAAACTAGGAAAGATGCCTCTTGGTCAGCAGATGTGGTGAGCATCCAGATTCTCGGCAGCTCTGCAGACCCCCTTTGTCTGCGCATTTCTTCAGGGGGGCAGTCCTTCAGTTACAGCCTTTCAGTAAATGAATAAGTGTCAATAAATAAACTGTCTTCCCAAACTTTATGAGAAAAACTTCCCTCCCTTAATTTATTTTTTTTTGGGGCAGAGGGGTGTTGAGACAGGGTTTCTCTGTGCAGTCCTAACTTCCCTGGAATTTGCTTTGTAGACCAGGCTGACCTCAAACTCAAAGATCTGCTGGGATTAAAGGCGTTTGCCACCATGCCTGGCTGTTTCCCTAGTGAAACCCTGATTCCTCTAGCTGACTTACACATGCGGACTTCGGAGATCACACAGCTGAACAAGACATGGCCTCTTTCCCAATGAGTTTGCAGCAGGTAATGCCTCGGTTGTGGGTTATGTAGGTCATGACGGCAGCTGCTCTGGCAATTTTACAGGCACTTGGAGCCGTCTCTGGCTGATTTTCAGACTTCCAGTGGGCTAGAAGAAAGGAATGCAATTGCTTGGTATCTCTGCTACATATCACGCCTGTCTCCTTTGTTGCCTTAACCTGTGGGGCAGTTCCTACTCGGCTCTGCACGTAGGCATGTTGAATATGTCAAAGATGTCTTGTCAGACTACAGCGCAGGGTTAGTTTGACCTAAACCTGCCTAGCCTTGCTCCTCCCCCTCCGAGGTTAAAGATATCCTCAGCTGGGACCAGAGAGAGGGCTCAGCAGTTGAGAGCACCGTCTGTTCCTTCAGAGGACTGGGATTCGATTTCCAGCACCTACATGGGGCTCACAATGGTCTGTAATTACAGTCTCAGGGGGCCTACCAGGCACACATATGGTACAAAGACATGCATGCAGACAAAACAGCCAACAGAGAAAATAAGTAAATAAATATTTTTTACAAGTCACCACAAGTCAAGATACGCGGAACGTCTGACCATGAGAGTGAAAGGCCACACAACTCTGGAAGATCTCCCCTGATCCCAGAAAGGATGAGAGCATCCCTCCGCGGTGTCTGCCTTCCTGTGCCCCATATTCCTGCACTGCCTCTAAGCATCTTACTCTATTTGGGGTTGAGCATCTGATTCACAAGCAAAGCTCTCCCTTCTCCATCCTTTGGCTACTTAAGCCAGCCTTTCTTCGGCCCCAAGACTGACTGGTTTTTCTGAGGAATAAGTGTCCAGCCTTGGATTCTGAAACATCATTTGTTTCAGCTGCTTTTCTATTGCTGTGTTAAGACACCATGACCAAGGCAGCTTACAGCAGAAAGAGTTTATTGGGGATTATACTTCTAGAGGGTGAATCCATGAACATCACAGCAAAAAGGATGGTGTCGGGCAGGCAGGCAGGCACAGTGCTGGGACAGTAGCTGAGAGCTCACATCCTGATCTGTGAGCTCAAGGAGGCCATGGCGGTGGGGTTCCAGCCTGGAGTGGCACGGGCTTTTGAAACCTCAAAGCCTGCCCCCAGTGACACACCCCTCCAATAAAGCTGCACCTCCTTGTCCTTTCCAAAGACTCAATAAATGGAGACCAAAAGTATCCAAATCTATGAGACTATGGGGGCCATTCTCATTCGAATGAGAAGATGGCGTATTTGCGGTGGAGGAGGAAACTATTCTTTAGCATAGAAACTCACTATGCAGCCCAGACTGGCCTCAAATTCACAGCCATTCTCTTACCTCAGTCTCCTGAATACTAGGGGTGTCACCTTGATCTCAGGCTCCTCCTGCCTCAGCCCACCAAGTGTTGACATTATGAACCTCACCATGCTTACTTAGCTTCCAAACATACTGTGAGTTCGTCACAGGCGCCTCCAAGAGTGAGAAACAGCGGTGACTCTGTCACCCAGGGAAATAAAAGTGTTGCCTGCTAGAATCATTGATTGTAAAACTGCGCACTGTGGCTGGAGAGATGGCTCTGCAGTTAATGGCACTGGCTGCTCTTCCAGAGGACCTGGGTTCAATTCCCAGCACCCATATGGCAGCTCACATCCTCCAGTTCCAGGATACCCTCACAAGACATTCATACAGGCAATACACCAACTCACATAAAAATCAATAAATAAATCTTTAAAAAATACCTGAGTGTTGAAGTGCACACCTGGAATTCCAGCACAGGAGAGCAAAGGCAGGGGCGTTAGAAGTTCAAGGTCATCTTTGTCTACAAAGCAGGTTCTAGATCTTGCCTCAAAAACATTTTTTTTTAATGCAAAGTAGAGGAATCAACAAAGGATCTACTCAAACACAGGCAAACCAATACATCAGTCACCCTATTGCAAAGAAGAGAACCAAATGCATTTGGGTGGTACAGACAGTAGCTCTGAAATGAAGGCTACCTTGCAGTAGGTGGAATCTCAACCCTGTGGAAGGCAGGAGAATTGGCTGAGCCCAGCAGTTAGGGCACAGCCTGGGCAGCACAGGCAAACCTATCTCTAAACAAATCAAAGCCCAAATGAGCAATGACATCAAACTATCATTAAAAGGATACAATAAAATTTTGCTTTTTTTTGAGAGTCTTATGGAGCTCAAGCTGGCCTCAAACTTGACTCTGATAACCTTCAACTCTGATGACCTTGAACTTCTTTCTGTTCTCTGCGCATCCACCTTCCAAGTGCTGGGCTTACAGATGGGCTTATGTTCACCCACGGTTGTCTTTTTATTCTTTTCCTTTCCTTTCTTTTTTATACAGAATCTTATGTAGTCCAGGGTAGCCTAGGACTTTGGGGGGGGGGGTTTGTGCAGAGGATGAACTTGAATTCCCAACTCCCCTAGCGCTAGGATTTCAGGCACGTACCATCACACCTGTTTTGCTTTAACGTGGTGCTGAGGAGTCAAACCCTGTGTTTCATTTGTGCTAGGCAAGTGTTCCACCAGCTGAGCTACACCCGCGGCCCAGCATCTTGATTACATACCTTGGGGTTGGTCAAAGACGACTATTCTGGGCTATGACTCAGACACGTTCTCAGAGACCTCACCAGCCCCATGTTATTCCTAGGGGCTGGAGAAATTTCTACAAACACGGGCTGTTCTTTCAGAGGACTCAGGTACAATTCCCAACCCTACATCATGGCTCACAGCTATCTGTAACTCCAGGTCCAGGAGATCTGACATCCTGTTCTGGCCTCCATAGGCACTACCTCCATATGGAACGCAGACATACATGCAGATAGAACATCCATACCACTAAAGATGAGAAAAGGAAGTCCCACTTGGTGCACACCATTAATCCCACACTCGGGGGTGGAGCTCTTTGTGTGTGAGGCCATCCTGGTCTACATAGTGAGTTTCAGTCCATCTGAAGAGACAGAGTGAGATCTGATCTCAAGAGAAGAATGAGGGGGAGGACAATGGGAAACAAAAGAAACTGATTGTGGCGGCACACGCCTGTGATCCCAGAACTAGGGGGCCTGAGGGAAAAATATGCCACAAGTTTGACACCAGCCTGGGCTACATAGTAGGTTCCAGAGTTGCCTAGGCTACATAATGAGAAAGTATCTCAAAAACCAAACAAAGAAAGATGAGACTGCAGAAGGAAGAGAGGGAGGAAGAGGGGAGAGACGGGAGCTGGAGTATTAGAGGGGAGGAGCAACCACGTGGTGGGTGCCCTGGCATGAGCCTCAGCTAGACCAGAGAAGGCTCTGGGGCTGGTAGGATCAGAGTTGCCTTGAGTTAGTGGTCCCGGAATTAGCTAATAAAAGCGTGGACTCCGATCAGACTTGGACTTTAAATAAGCAAAGAGTAATTTTGAACATATGTGTGACCCACGCTTTACAGCCCAGTTCTACACTATCACTTATCTGACTCAGATGAACTAAGCATCGTGGGGAGTCCTGCAGTAATGTGGGGGCCAGTGTCTGAATCCAGACTTCTGCAGTAGCTGTGCTTGACCCTAGGGGATCACCTTCTTTTCTACAGAGGTAATTCTCACACGGTCTGCCAGCCTGCCAGCAGCCCACTCAGCCATTGAGGAAACAAGTCCTTTGGGTTTTGACGGAGAACTGAGAGTGTTGGTCAGGATATCTGCTCTGGCAACGGACTCTTGATAGCTTGCTTCCTGTAATGTGCTAGAAGAATGTGGCATTGCACGGCATTAATGAGAGGGTCAGAGAATTGGCACTGAGGGCTAAGGAGCGGGAAAGCGTGCCAAGGTCACGGTGCAGGGACAGCCTGGTTGAGTGGTCAATTCACTGACAATGCAGCCTCAACTCTTCGACCACCATATTAACTACGCTAAGTAACTCCACTCCGGTGTCAGTCCCTTAAGCCTCGCTGTGCTTAGGTTGGGTCAGGTCAATGCAGGCCTTGCTCTATGGTGACAAGAGATGTCCTACTCCTGGCCTAGACTCTCACACACTTTTTTTTTCTCTGAAAATATTTAAAGGTCACCTTACGGCCCGGTATCAGAAATGACATCGGGGGGCCGGGCGATGGTGGCGCACGCCTTTAATCCCAGACTCGGGAGGCAGAGGCAGGTGGATCTCTGTGAGTTCGAGACCAGCCTGGTCTACAAGAGCTAGTGCCAGGACAGGCTCCAAAGCCACAGAGAAACCCTGTCTCGAAAAACCAAAAAAAAAGAAAAAGAAAAAAAGAAAAAAGAATAGTCATCTTTGACCAACCCCGAGGTATGTAATCAAGATGCTGAGCTGAGGGTGTAGCTCAGCTGGTGGAACACTTGGCTCGCACAAATGAAACGCTGGGTTTGACTCCTCAGCACCGCAATAAAGCAAAACAGGTGTGATGGTATGTGCCTGGAATCCTAGCACTAGGGGAGTTGGGAATTCAAGTTCATCCTCTGCACAAAACCCCCAAAAAGTCCTAGGCTATCCCAGACTACTAAGAGTCTGTGTCAAGGGCTGGGCGGTGGTGGCACACGCCTTTAATCCCAGTACTTGAGAGGCAGAGACAGCCTCTGTGAGTTCAAGGCCAGCCTGATCTACAAGAGCTAGTTCCAGGACAGGCTCCAAAGCTACAGAGAAACCCTGTCTCGGGGGAGGGAGGAGAACAAAAAAAAATTCTGTGTCAAAAAAAAAGGAAAGGAAGAGAAGAAAAAGTCAGCAGTGAGAATCCACAGTGACTGAGATTCCAGCTACACGTCTGTACCTAGAGATTTTACCAGTCTGGGGCTCAGTAATCCTGTAAAGACCTATGCTACCTTTGTCTCCTAAAGGCATTTTAGCTTTCAGTATTGGATCATATCATTTCTTCCCACTTCTGGGTGTCAAACTCAGGACCTTTCCCCTGCTAGACAAGCAATCTACCCGTAAACCACGCCCCTACTAGACTGTTTCTATTTGCTGGCTTTTGAGACACAGAATTTCTACGTAGTTCAGGCTACCCTTGAACTTACCATCCCACATCGAACACTTGAGTGCTAGGATTACAGATGTGAGTTACAAAGCCCAGCTTGGATTAGCGTCTTCTGATGAGGCTGTCTCCTTCCTGAATTCATAAACCAGACCGCTCCACAGCCTTCAGATAGGCTGCAACTCAGACATTACCAAAGAACAGTTCCTTAAACTTTGGATCTCGGTCTGCCTGTGGGCTGTAAAACTAATCCCAACGTGTTATTTATTAATTCTTTTACGGGAAGAACTAGCACAGAGGAGAATGCACACTGCTGTTTCGTGGGCCTTTTCTTAGTCTCTTTATCTGAGAACGTACGCTGGGCTGAAGTACAAAGCCATTTCTCACTGGACAGCGATCCTCTGGAACTAAAATCAAAGAAAGAATGAAATACATATATATATTCATATATATGAATAAATGTGTTATTAATGAGTAAATGTGTTATCAAGGGCTGGAGAGATGGCTCAGTGGTTAACAACACTGCCTGCTCTTCCAAAGGTCCTAAGTTCAATTCCCAGCAACCACATGGTGGCTCATAACCATCTATAATGAGATCTGGTGCCCTCTTGAGAAAGAGACCTGGTCAGTCGTCCTCATCAACATAGACCACGAAACCCAATATGGAGAAGTTCAACAGAACTGCCATATAGGGGCTGCCAATGCATGCTTCAGCCTTGCCAGGGCATAAATTTTATTTCAAATTTCATTCAAATGTGTTATTTAAGCATATATACTGATGCTTCAGAAATACACAGTTCTGAGAGGCAGAAGGTCACAAAAAACAAGACAGAGAAGCCGAATGGATCCAAGTTCGAATTCTAGCTGGTGCTGCTCATATTGGCTGAGCGGCAGAGTTGGACGATGTGTTGGTGGTGGTTGTGGTCACGGCGCTGGTGTGTATGCATGAGGGGGTCTTACTGTAGTGCCCAGCCTGGTCTCAAACTCATGATCTTTTTGCCTCCATCCATGAGTGCTAGGGTTACAGGCCTGTGCCACTGTGCCCTCTGTGTGTGACTCTTAGCTACACCATCTCTTCCTTTGAACTTCTGCATGTCTGTTCCCTTGTCTGAAGGGGGAGATCCGTGTTTGCTTCATAGCTCTTCTCATCTTCCTTGCTGTGTGCTAACACCTACCCCCACTACACATGCTGAGTGCTATTGGTTTTATCGGGTGTTGTCTGTTTTGCATGGCCAGGGATGGATCCCAGGGTCATTGTACTCGATACACAGGTGTGCTTGTACAGCCTAGCCATTGACTAGAGAACCTCAACACGTCTTTAAAAATAATCTGAATTTTCAAAATTTCCTCTCTGATCTTTAGGATGACCCACCGGACATTCAAAAGTGTGTTGCTTTGGCTGGTGATGGCGGTACACACCTTTGATCCCAGCACTTGGGAGGCAGAGACGGGAAGAAGTCTGTGAGTTCCAGGTTAGCCTGCTTGACACAGCCAGCTCCAGGCCAGTCAGAGCTACACAGGGAGACACTGTCTTGAAAAACAAAAACAAACAAATGACCACAACAGAACCTTCTCACCCTGCTGCGGGGTGTCTTTGCTGTGACACTTCTCTGTTCCTTTCTGGTGGGCACCTACTCCTTTTCCTCTGAGCTTCTGGTGTCCTTGTTGCTTTTTCCACTGAGCCTTCAGCTCTGGTCTGCCTTGCACTGGGAGCTAACTCTCCTATTTATGGATATCTTATCTCTGTCTTCTTCTCTAGCCTTCCCCAAGTGCCAGAAACCATTTTTAGCGGGCCTGTTGAATAACTGGCTAGCATCACTGTGTTTGCTTTCTGTGGCTGCGATAAAATGCCAGAGCAAACTAGCATGCATGGCAGGTTTCCTTTGGCCTTGTTGCGTGCAGGCATGCAGACATCACGACAGGGTACCTTGAAGGATACTGTAGAACAAGGAAAGCAGCGAGAAGAGGGTTAGGGTCAGTCAGGGTCACCGATCTCCTTCAGGAGCATGCCCCTTATGGCTCTTCCTTTTAAGTCCCACCCTCCGAAAGGTCTACTGCCTCTCGATAACACCACAGGCCAGCACACAAGCTTCCACAGCTAGATCTAAGCCATCACAACCAGGCCATGCATTTGTCAACCACGGGTGTATCAAACCTACACAGTCACTGGCATAATTCCTACAGTCTACAGGCAGAAAGGGAAGCCCCTGTACAGACTCTGTGTAGGTTTCCAGGGTGCACAGAACTGGGGAAACACTGCTAGAACCAAAGAATGATCTCAGTGTCGCACAAAGGAACACATAGACAAAGCAAAATTAGCTCAGCAAGGCAAGTCTTGCAAAAAGGGTCCACCAAGATGCAAACTGGCCGACCAAGCGCCCTTGGCTATGATGTCTTCCGTCTTTCATCCCTGAAGTTTGTGTGTGTGGTGTGTGTGGGGGGGGGGGTGTGAATCCAGCTCAGCCTATTGGTGGGACCTCAACTTCATAGTGTGGTGGGATTGGAGGGAGGGTGGGTTCGGGAAACAGGAGTCCTTGTCAGGCTACCTCTGAGAGAAAAAACCTGTTTCTCACGACACGATGCTGAGTGCCCTGGTGGCCGCTGTGCTGGGCGTGGTCACACACTTAAGAAGTTTGCTTCTCCGAGCTTCCGCACATGTGTTCTTCATTGGTAGTGCCCTTCTCTGGAATCTAGTTGCTGATCAAGACACTGAGATGTTCAGCACGGGCTTCTAAAGGGAGTCAACAACAGTGCCTTGTGAATAGAGCCTCGGCCTTCTAAAGAGGGCTTATTTTTTATGTATGAAGAGACCAACAACAGTGAAATTCAGTAGCAATTTCAAATTTGGCTACGAGAACCATCTAAGGAATTAGAAGCAAACAAGGCTAGGCTTTTGATCTATTCAGCATAGGTTGGCCTTCAGATATCAGGAGTTTTGAAGCTGTTCAGAGAGACAGGTGTGGTGTTGTACACCTGTGATCCCCACACTTGAGATGTGGCGGAGTGAGGATCAGGTGTTTATAGCCATCCTCAGTTATACAGAGTCCAGATCTGAAACACATGAGACATATGCCCATATACAGATATGCCCACAGACATATATACATACACACATATGTACAGAATAACTAAAATACCTTTAAAAATAAGTAAAATAAGGTGATTTTAATTGGCAACCAAGATTGAATGCCTCTAGTCATACTTTATTTATTCTTTTGAGACAAGGTCTCAGTTTGTAACCCTAGCTGCCCTCTACTGACAGATCTGCATCCCTCTGCTTTCTGAGTGCTGGGATTAGAGTCACCAAGCCCTGCTCACTGCTTGTACTTTAAATGTAAGCCTGTTCTGTCTGTGAGCTTTGCAAAATATAAAGAATGCTCCAAAATTGCCCACAGGTTGAGGCCTAAATCCTGTATACGTACGGATTTTTCCCTCTTCTGGATAGCAGATAAAACAACCCTAAAATGACTTGATGTTCTTCCAGATCACTGTGTAACTAGCTATCACTGAGCAAACTGCGAGGCTTTGCCAATTGCGCGGTCCTATATCCTGTTCAGCAAGGAGACCAAGCCAAGTTTCCAGTGTAAACTCCCCTCTGTGGGAACTGGTTACTAAAGTCACCTGGTGGCTTACCAAGGCAAGAGCAGAGATGGCAAACTATGGAGTGCTGGAGCTGGCAGGAACCTGAAAGGAACGCCTTCTAGATTTTAGTGTGCGCTCCAGTTCCCCGGGGAGCCTCGCTCCTCGAGGGAAGCTGACTCTCAAGGTCTGGTAGGAGTTTATTCTGCCACTTCGGGGATCATTGTAAGGCTCGTGTGAAGAACATCTGCTTATGAACACGCATCAGTGTTTCTTTTTAAGATTTATTTTTATTGTTTTTAATTATCTGTCTGTGTATAGATACATGAACACGTGTGTAGATGTCAGTGGAGGCCAGGGCAGCAGAGCTGGAGCTACAGGTGGCTGTGAGCTGCCTGGTGCAGCTTCCGGGAACTGAACTCAGGTCTTTGGAAAAACAGTTAAGTGTTCTTAACCACTGAACCAGCCCAATATTTAATGTTGCTATTAAAAAAAAAATGCCAGCAACTTGGTTCATTAGGTGGAGCCACCTGCTGCCAAATCTAGTGGCCTGTGGTCACAGAACAAAGCTCTTGCACATTGTCCTCTGACCTCCACATGCAAATACAATAAAGTAACCAACGTAAAAAAGGAGGGACCAGTTGGTAGGATGGATGTTTCAGCAGATAAAGGCCCCTGCTGCCAACCCTGATACTCAATCTCTAGACCTGACTGCTGAGAGCTCCCACACACAGACTAAACAAACAAACAAATGTAAATTTTTTAAATAAAAAAATAATTAGGATTTCCACTTATAAGTCCCATCCCAGATCAAGTGAATTAAAATTTCTGAAGGCGGTACTGGTATTTTTTCAAAATTCCAGACCTCACTTACTTACTCTCTTTTTTATCCCCTTTTAAACTCAACCATAGCCGAAGGCCGAGAAGCAGTCTTCCTTTTCATCACTCCGGTCTTTCTTTCCAGGGTGGGACGAACTAGGCACCTCAGGCAGGCTCCGCATCCCTCTGCCGCTGTTACTCCTCTCTCCTCTCCATCGTGCAGCTGAGACTGAGACCCACCCATCTGTCCAACGAAGAAACTGAGAGCCAGATAGAAGAGGGAACGAAAGAGCCATGAGCACCCCACGTTGTGAAACCAGCCGCCCCACTCTAAAAACCCTTCTGAATTCCCCAGACAGGAAGCAGAGTCATGGTTGCCAGGCACTGGGGAAAGGCAGAAGTGAGTGGTCCCTGCTCAACGACCCCGCAGGTTTCTTTGCGGAGGGGTGACATGGGTGTTCTAAAATTAGGGTGGTGATGACTCCCGACCTGCGTGCCCTAAATGCAGTTTAAGTGTGAGCCGTATGGCATGTGAACTACATCGGTTTGTTTGGAGGGTGTGGGGTTTCAGAGGCGGACTCTACACAGCCTAGGCTGATCTTCAACTCTGTGGTGCTGGAATGCGGACACCATAAGCAAGAGTTAACATGCCTGGCTGGTTGTTATTGTTGTTGGCTTGTTATTGTTTTTTTGTTTGTTTTTGCCATGGTGGAGAGCCAACCCAGGGCCTGTACGTAATGGGCGAACACTCTACCAACGAGGTGCACTCATTAAAAAACTTTCTGGCGGCCTAGTATATCACAGTGCTTAGGAAACTGAGGTACAGTCGCTGAGAATTTGAAGCTTTGGCTACATGGCAAGGCTGTGTATGTGACAGAGAGAGAGACAGAGAGAGAGACAGAGAGAGAGAGAGAGAGAGAGAGAGAGAGAGAGAGAGAGAGAGAGAGATAGGTGTATGACAGAGGGAAGTGTGTGTAGGGTATTTAGGCTGAAGTTGGCATCTAGGTAGATATCTCTTTTGTCTTCTAAAGACGACCATCCTCTCAGGACACCACAGACTTTCACCACACTGACATGTTCTCCCAGGCTATCCATCCTGTTTGCTCTGAGCTCTAGAACCCTGTTCGTGAAGCTTCGGGAAAGGGGCTGGAGGTTGAGAATAAGACGCAGAGACAGACCGACACACGCAGACCTTTAAACACTGATACCAAAGCCCCAAGAATGCCCCCTTTATTGTGTTCGGGGGCAGATTATATAGAGATAGCCATGCCCCAGCCAAACCCACCAGAAACCACTCTCCTGCCATCAGGAACTCCTGAAGGTCTCGTGCTCAGAGCAGCTGTAGGCACTCAGATCAGGGGAAAACAAGTTGTTTGCAAGAAATTCAGGATCTGGAGTCTCACTGCTCCCAACAACGTACCCCACCAGTTTGGGACTGAAACATCAAAATTGCAGTCCCTGTCAAGTTAAGTGAATCTTGAAGGCAGATGTGTTACTTTTAGGGGACTCTAGAGCTGAAAAGAGAGAGAGCAAATGGACAAAAGTTGGGGATTCTCTGAGGTAACTTTTCACCTCACAGAAGCTAAACTTCCCCCTGAGGACCCACAAGGACATTTAAATATATTTAAGGCACAGGCAAAAGCATGTTTCATGAGACTAAGCAGATCCTAACAGTAAAAGGTTCAAAGCTAGCAATCTGTAGCTGGCAGGGAGCAGAGACATATAAATTTAAAAGGACAGTATTCTTCATTTTTAAAAACTATTATTTTGAATGCTAATTTTGGTTTTTATTTTTACATTTATTTGTTTTTTGTGCAGACAGGTCTTGATGGTGGCGTTGGTGGTGGGCGTTATGTATGTGCCACAGCACGCCTGTGGAGGTCGGAGAGCAACACACAGGAGCCATTCTTCCACGTCCAGCCTTGTGGGTCCCAGGGTTAGAGCTCAGGTTATGGGGTTTGATGGGCACATGCCTGTGACCTCTGAGCCAACCCGCTGGTCTTTGGTTTTTTGTTTGTTTGTTTGTTTGTTTTTTCCGAGACAGGGTTTCTCTGTGGCTTTGGAGCCTGTCCTGGAACTAGCTCTGTAGACCAGGCTGGTCTCGAACTCACAGAGATCCGCCTGCCTCTGCCTCCCGAGTGCTGTCTTTGTTTGTTTTTTTTAATTTATTTATTTATTAAGGATTTCTGCCTCCTCCCCGCCACTGCCTTCCATTTCCCTCCCCCTCCCCCGATCAAGCTGAACATAGTGGACAATGAGGACTACTGAGAACTCAAGAACAATGGCAATGGTTTTTGATCCTACTGCTCGTACTGGCTTTGGGGAAGCCTAGGCAGTTTGGATGCTCACCTTACTAGACCTGGATGGAGGTGGGGGTTCCTTGGGCTTCCCACAGGTCAGGGAACCCTGATTGCCCTTTGTTTGTTTTTAAGACAGTTTCTTGTAACCTTGAATTCCTGATGTCCTTGCCTCTACCTCCCAACAGGTCAGGGAACCCTGATTGCTCTTTGTTTGTTTTTAAGACAGTTTCTTGTAACCTTGAATTCCTGATGTCCTTGCCTCTACCTCCCAAATCCTGGACTACCCATGCCCAGTCTATTCTAACTTACCAAATTAATAATGAGATAAGGTAAAGGGATTTCTAAAAATCCCACAGACTTAATCCTCTTGGGAGCAAAGGTGGAAACGTTGAAGCTAAAATCTCCCCATGGGATCTGATTATGTCCTCTTTTAGATTTCCCCTAAAAGGATTTCGAATGATTTGAAATGACTTGGGTTCCAGAACATTCCTTCCCCCAAGAACCTTTTTTCTCTTTCAAGTTAATTCCACAGTCAATCAGAGAACCATTTTCCCCAGATACTGAATTCAGACTAATTGTTAATCCACACACAGATTCGAGACTGTTAACCTACAGAGAGCGTCTTTATGCACACTCCTCCAGAAGCGAGGCAGGGAAGGTCAAGAGCTCTAATTGCTCCGGATCCTGGGGAGTCTTAATGGACTGATGATAGGGCAGGCAGTCCTTGTCCACTTGTTTCCTGGGGAAGGATCAAAATCCCTTTCAGAGACATCAGGGTGATGCCCAGCTCATTGAGGTGGCTAAAGTTCCTAACATGAGCCATACCTGTTCCGTGGTATCCTCTGTTTGTTTATTGAGTCTGGGCTTTGTAGCCCAGTCGGATGGAGTCAGTTTGTCAGCTGAGCTTCCTTCCTTTTAGACCACGCTAGCTTGTGCCATTGAACTGACACAAAGCTCTCAGCACAGGAGCGAAGGGACAGACCTCAGATTACGTAGCTTGGTGGCAAGCGCCTTTACCTGCTGAGCCATCTTGCCGGTCCCATCATGTATCTTTTAACCTTCTTCTGTTTCCAGTATTGGGATTGAACCAGGGCCTCACACTTGCTAGACAAGCATGACAGCACCTTACATCCACGGCCTTCTTCCCCTTTTCCTTTCTGACAGAGCCTCATGTAGCCCTGGCCGCCTTGAACTCCTGAGCCTGCTGCCTCCATCCCCAGTGCTGGGGTTACAGGTGCCCAGCTTTAAAAAAGATTTACTCTACATTTTTAAATTTTGTGTGTGGTGTATGTGTAGTGTGTGTGTGTGTGTGTGTGTGTGTGTGTTTTGTAGTGTGTATGGTGTGTGTGGGGTGTGTGTGTGTGTGTAAATGTGTCTCTGAGTGCAGTTGCCTGAGGAGGCCAGGGAAGGGCATCTCCTGGAGCTGGAGTCACTGGGACTGTGAGCGCTGACCTGGTGCTGGGAACTAAACTCAGACTTAGTCACTCTTAATCACTGAGCCATCTCTCCAGCTCCTCCCTCATAACGTCAAAAAATAAGTTTAAATTTTGTTTTGTATTTATGAATGTTTTGCCTGCATGTATATCTGTTCATTCCTGGTAACTTCTGAGGCCAGAAGAGGGTGCTGGGTGCCCTGGAACTGGAATTACAAATGCCTGTGAGTTACTATGCGGATTTTATCCTCTTGTGGGTCTTTCTTTCTTTCTTTCCTTCCTTCCTTCTTTCTTTCTTTCATCTACTTGTTGTGTATTTGTGTGGATGTGTGCGTACATGTGAGCATGGGTGTCATGGCATGTATGGAGGTCAGAGGACAGCTTTAGAGAGTAGGTGCTCTCCTTTCTATCATCTGGGACCCAAGGATCAAACTGAAGTTGGTCCTCAGGCTTGCCAGGAAGGGCCTTTGCACACTGGGCCATCTTGCCAGCCCAAATACATCACTTTAAGCTATAACTTCTCTCCTTGTCCCCATAGGCTCATGACCATGTTATAGCATAAAATGCATTTGGTTCAACTTTAATTATCTTTGTAACTCCAAACACATTAGAAGTCCAATGTTCCTTAACTGAAAATATCTATAAAATAAAAAATAAATTTCTATCCTTCCAACATAGGATAGACAGGGTAAATAGTCCTATTCTAGAAAATAAGAATTGGGGCAGAGCAAGGAGCGATGGGAGCAAAGCAAGATCAAAATTCATCAGAGTAAATCAACAGCCCAATATTCTTCATCCGGGCCTCGTAATGTAATCGCCTGAGTTCAAAGAAGGTAAGCAGTGCTCGGCCTCCAGCGCTGCTGCTAGAAACCCGCAGCCTCCCTCTTGCGTCAGACTCCATCCCTGCAGCACCACTGGCAGAAATCCCATGGTCCCGGCATCTACAGAATCCTGGGGTGCCCGCTACAACGTGGGCTTCCCCTTCATTCCTTCACGCACTGGCGTCCTCGGGCCTCTTTGCAGGGACTCAGTGTACCCCACATTGTCTGCTCTTAGAAGCTGTCCGTGCCCATTTCCTCAGCCATGACTCTTCGGAACGCCTTCTGAAACAGTATCACATGAATGGCACTGCCAGGCTCTGCTGCCAGCTCACGATGTGGCCCTAGCACCGTGGACTATGGCAGTACCGGCTTCAGTACCCGGACCCTGGGAGAATACTCGCTTGGGCCGGCCAAGGGGCATCCCCCCCCCCCCCCCCCGCATTCTCAGTTCCGGCTCTCTCCTTTCTCACAATTCTGCATTTTCAAGAGTTAGAGCCCGCTGATGGGTGAGGTCTCTTCCTCTAGACCTCTTTCCTCTTGGCCCAGTTTTCTCGGCACTTTTCAGCTGTTCTCTCGCGGCCTCTGGGAATTTGCCAGCTCTTCTCTTCCTTTCTTTGGAGAAGTCTATTTTTTCTTGTACTGACTCTTCTCCCGACGGAAGTGGCGCAGAGGCACCCAGAACGCATGGCGCTGTCATCCTAAAGCCACTGACTTCTCTGTCTTGCTTCCAATTTGGCTAAAAAACCTTCGCTTTGTAAATAATAAATAATGACAAGCAAGTACTCAGGCCTGTAGTTAATTTAATTCAGACAAAATTATAAACAACAGCAATATTTTATCTGATAACATATTCAAGAAGATAATGATACAGGAATATTGGGTATATTTGAGAAGGATGTCTTGGTGGGGGAAGCTAGGGTCCTAGAGACTTAACAGCCACCAAAACTTACTGTTTGAGGGTTCTTGTATTGTCATATTCGTGGATCAGAGAGAGTACGTTTTAGAGAAAAGTTTCTTATAGATTCATCGATGGGAACTTAGGAGGGAGAAAGAGAGCCATGCCTTTTGAGTTGAGCCTGTTCGCAGGGAGGTGAGTCACGTGACAGGAAGGGTGCTTCAGAGAAGTGAAGGGAACCCAGAATATCGGGAGTGTGTCTGGGCACTGAAAAGCCCCCCCCCCCCCCCCCAAAAAAAAGAGAGAGAGAGAAGAAACAAATAAAAGTTATGCCTTTCTGTAAGGACTAAGAACGGCGGGCAAGCTCAACAAAACCCAATGGAGGCTTGTAGGGCGGCAGTAGCGGCGGTTGTTGTGGGCAGGGAAGGAATGTCACCTCCCTCCAGTACTAACTATTCTCCAGTCTCTGTAGCCCGGTGAAGGCGAACCCGCCTTTCCAGGATGGCCCTGCTTCCCGCAGAGTGGTCCCTTAGCCAGGCCACTGACCAGACTAACTGGAAGGTAAGGTCTCCATTTCAACCGGAGAGTTTGTTCTCTTGCCCTCTTAGTGGGTTTTCCTGCCACTGTGGCAGCAGCACAGAAGATGACCATGGTGTCCGAAAGGAAGCAAACCTGACTCCGACCCCGACCCCAGCTGTTGCTGCTCCAGCGGAGCTTTGTCCGGCTTCCTGTTTGGTGGTTCTCGTTCCCACCTGACCTTGAGGTGGAGAGTCCTTGTTTCACTAAGTGTTAGCCATTGCAATTGTTTAAAGCTGCTGTTGGGCTTTATGGCAAGTAAGGAACTCATAAAAACAACCATTGTTTACCTGACATTCCTCCTTGCATTTGCTTTGCTCAGTTTGGCAATTTTGTTAACACTGGAAGTGTTGAGATTTAATCCGGTTGTTCTGCTACTGTAGGACACACACAGTCTCCTGTTGAGCTGTCCTTTAATTTGATCTGTAACCCAAGCAAGCCTTGAACTTGGAATCCTCCTGCCTCCTACAGACCTGGGACACCAGACCAGACCCATCTTCCAGATCTTGATGCTGGAGTATAGGTAGAGAGGCAATAGTAATTACAGTTACACCTAGAGATCTCCTAATGTCCCGGCCATCTCTCAGATGGTCCACTTTGACAGCGCTGGGCAGGCAGCAGCAGCAGCAGCGGAGTGGGAGGGAGTGAGACGCCTGCAGCTCCCCTCCTGCTTTCCTGCTGCCCCATCTGCTGGTGGTGAACCAGTTAAACGTGCTGAGCTGCACAGTCGCAGGCTTTGGTAACAAGTACTTGGTTTGATGCTCAGAATAGAAAGAAAAGGAGATCAGTGCTGGTGGGGGGCGGGGTTGTTGGGTGAGTATTGGTGCAAACGGCAGACAGTGGCTTCTACATACTCCTCTGTAGGTGGCAGGACCTCTTGCAGGCGTGGATAGCACTGCCGTGATGTTTAGTTTTAATTGTCAACTGGACACAGTCTAGAATCAGGAAAGAGTCTCAGTGAGGGACTGTCGGGATCAGGGTGGTCTGTCGGCATGTCTGTGGGGGATGGTCCTGGTTATGTTCACTGATACAGAAAGACCCAACCAAAAAAAAGCTGACACAGTTCCGTGCACTTGGGTCCTGGATTGTAAAAGAGGGGAACGTGAGCTGAGCCCAAGCTGGCATGTGTCATTCATTTCTCTCTCTGCCCTCAACTGTGGAAGAACCAGCTTCCTCGCATTCCTGTCTTGACTTCCTTCCCCATAATGATGGAGTACAATCTAGAACAGTAAGGTAAATAAACCATTTATTTATTTTTTTTCAAGATAGGATTTCTCTATGTAACAGCTCTGGCTGTCCTGGAACTCACTCTGTAGACCAGGCTGGCCTCAAACTCACAGAGATCCACTGTCCCTGCTCCTGACCCTAATCCTGAGTGCTGGGATTAAATGTGTGTGCCAGCACTGCCCAAACCATTTCCATTTAAAAGTTGCTTTTGCGGGCCGGAGAGACGTCTCAGTGATAGAGAGTATTGGCTGCTCTTCTGGAGGACCTGGGTTCAATTACAGCACCCACATGGCCGTTCAGAGCTGTCTGTAACTCCAGTTCCAGGAGACCTGACACTTCTATACCAACGCATATATAAAATCAAGTTAAATACATTTTTTGAAAAAAAAAATAAAAGTGGCTTTTGTTGGGGGATTTTATCACAGCCATAGAAAGGGAACAAGAATAGGCAGCTACCCATAAAACCATGCCAGAACCACGTGACATAGCCACAGCAGCTGCAGTTCTGTGACCATCTTGTGGGTTTCTACTCACTCAGGTGGCCATGTGGCCAGGGTATCACCTAGGGAAGCAGGAAACGGAAGCTCAGCATCTCTAGCGTGGAAGTTGCTTTTGACCTCAATGCTGTCCGCCATGGAAATCTGGCTTAACAAGGGGAGAGGCAGGCAGCCTGCCGCTGTGGAAACCAACGCCCTGTCGTGAAAGGAGCAAGCTCTTCCACAATGGAAAAGCAAACAGAAAACAGATCTGAGGGCTTAATGGGACCAATATGACACTCAGGAAGAGGCAATAAGAACTAACAATCAGACAGCGAGAGGCAGAGAAGATAATCTCTGTTGTGGATGAACAGGGATGTTATGGGATAGCATAACCGTCTACACAGGGACCCGTAGATGAGTTTACACACATTTATGTGGGGCAGAGCTAGGCAGCGCAGGATATTGTATGGTTTCTATTTCGCCCCATTAAAAAGTTGTTATTTTATAATTTCTTTTCATCCTTCTCTAAAGGCCTGAGTTTAAGAACTCCCTGAGGTGGGATATATGCAAGTTGTGCTGAAATGGCTTAGTTATAGCTCAGAGAGACCAAATATTAGCTCAGGCTTCATTGCAGAATGTTCTGAAAGTGTGTGGATCAGGCACCCCATTCCTTATCTCCCCACACTCCTCCTCCCCATCCCTTGTAATTCCTCTAAAGCATGAACAGTTCAGAGCAGTGGTTCTCAACCTTCCTAACACCGCCACCCTTTAATCCCGTTCCTGGCATTGCGGTGACCCCCAACCATAACGCTGTTTTCATTGCCACTTCATAACTGTAATTTTGCTATTGATATAGATTGTAATGTCACTATCTGTGCTTACCAATGGTCTTAGGCCAGCCCAGTGAAGGGTCATTCGACCCTCATAGAAGTCACAACCCACCGCTGAGAACTGCTGGTTTAGAACGTTATCCACTGCTCAAGAAACAGAACTGCAAAATCCAGCGTCTTCTACCATCCCTTCCCCAACTGCTTTCCAAATCTTTCACAATTTGCGTCTCCCGTCACGAGCTCCACCCATTCTCTTTGTCTTTCTCATAATGTGCCTATTTCTCTGTTTCCTTGTTTTCTTAGACCCTGTCTCACACTCTGCAGGCTAGCAGCCAACCTGTCTCCAGACACCTCCAACCATCTGTGCCTCTGGCTGTCACCTGTGCACTGTCTGCCACCTGCATCCCCTCTGGTGTGATGCTGCTTTACCAGCTCGTGCCAGCTGGTCCCAGTGTTCGGGGACATCATGCTGGCTGCCAAAATCTGCCACAGAGGAAGTGTTTCCACCAGAGGTATTGGCAAGCAAGTGCGAGGTCATCACGGTTAGTTTTTGTCTTTGGACATTGGACTCAGGACCTTGTGTATGCATGCTAGGCAAGTCCTCCACAGCTGAGTTACACCCCTCACCTCCTATTCCTTGCCTGGAGTATTTCTGCATACCCTCCAAGACTGTCGGTCCTGTGAGGCTTTTTTGGATTCCCACAGAGGAATATGGAGAAGCAATCAGATTCCCTGTTAAGTACGTGACTGGATGCTGTGCACACGTGAATCCCACACCTCTATCAAAGCCTTTGCATCCTGTCATCGGGATTTGTTTGTCTCCCTGGTGGCTCCTATGGGCACGGACTGTGATCTGTGTTAGAGGCCTTCAGGGTAACTTGTCTAGTGAGCTCTTTGCGAGTGCCTTACTATTTAATTAAGTAGAAACTAGGGGGAGAAACTGCCTTGCTTTCGCTGAGTGTACTACCAATATCATAAGCAATGCTGCATGCTTTCTCAGGAATTTCTGAGGGGTGAGTGAAAATACAAAATCTATACAACAAATCTGTATCAGGGGATTAGCAGTCTAATGTTTCTGAGGGGTTGACAGGCGTGCGTGGCGCTGCAAGAGCTGAGGTATGAAGTTGGAAATTTTATGACCGTGGAGATTAGGTGAGGAAAGCATTAAAATTTTACAACATTTATTTATTTATTAGAGTGTGCATCTGTATGAGTGTGTGTGCATGTCTATGTGTGCATATGTATGTGCATGTTTGTGTGTGTTTGTGTATGTGTGTGTGTGTTTGTGTGTATCCATTGTCTCCCTCCACTACATGAATTCTAGGGATCAAATTCAGATCATCAAGCTTGGAAGCTTCCTTACCTGCTAAGCCATCTTGGCATCCGAGGGGAACATCTTATTTATTTATTTAGAGACAGACTCCCTGTAATGAGGAGGCTGGTCTTGACCTTACAGAGCTCTGTCTGCCTCTGCCTTCTGAGTGCTGGGATTAAAGTCGTACCACCACGCAGGAGTAAGGAAAGCAAGGAATGCATTTTTGATCAGGTATTCCAGCGACAGCGGTGTTAAACTCAGGATTGTTGTAGAGGCATGCTATTTGTTTTGTTTTGATTGATTTTTCTAAATTCGGCAACTGTACAAGACGCTTTGGGGTGCCAAGGGCAGGATTGGAGGCCATTCTGTCTGTAAAGCAAAGGTTGAATCTTCTGTTTTTTGACATTTCCGAGACAGGCCGTGAACTCACTATGCAGGAGGATGACAGATGTGGATGCTGGGGACAGAACTGGGGTTCTCTGTGAGAGTCACATGGGCTCGTAACTGCTG
Source organism: Microtus pennsylvanicus (assembly GCF_037038515.1). Taxonomy (NCBI): domain Eukaryota; kingdom Metazoa; phylum Chordata; class Mammalia; order Rodentia; family Cricetidae; genus Microtus; species Microtus pennsylvanicus. The sequence goes on along the minus strand of NC_134580.1, from coordinate 61,709,860 downwards.
AGCCAGCTCTCCAGCTCCTTTCCTTCATTTTTGTTGTTTGTTTTGAGACAGGGTCTCACTTCATATCTCTGCCTGATCTGGAGGTCACTGTGTAGACCAGGCTGGCCTCAAACTCACAGATACCACCAGCTTCTGCTGCCTGAGATTAAAGACCTGCACCACCACACCAGGTTTCTTCTTCATTCTGTTTTGTTTTGGGACAGGATTTTATGTAGCTCAAGCTGACTTCCACGTTAATAGGAAGCCTGATGACCTTAAACTCCTAACCCTCCTGCTTTCATCTCTTGAAAGCGCTGGAATTAATTATAGGCACGAGCCTCACCTGCTCTGGTCCATACCCAGTGAGTGGGGGATTATAGTTGTGAAGTATGGCTCCTGAATCTTTTTTTTTCTTTTTCCTCCTCTTCTTCCTCCTTCTCCCCATTCTTTGTCATTCTTATTTGTTTTTCTAAGTTTTCTGCTTGTTTGTTTGTTTGGGTGACAGGATCTCACTGTGCAGCCTTGACTGGCCTGGTACTTTGTAAGTAGACCTGGATGGAACTCCCAGGGACCTGCCAGCCTCTGTCTTCTGAGTGCTGGGATTAATAAGCCTCCAGCACCCTGCTTGTTTCTCCCCTCCCCACGCCTTTTCAATGTCTAAAGTTCTTTGGGGTGCCTAGGGTCACCTTGCTGCTGATTCTTCTGTCTTGTGTCTGTCTTGTTCCATGGCTTGAGGCTGTTTTGGGAAGCTCATCCCTCGCCCAGTTTATGTTCACATTTCTCTGTAGATCTATCAAACATGAAGAGCGCCGTCCTCTGTGCCCACTGAAAAGCCTTGCAGATGACTCATGCACCCTCTCAGCTTGGTAGGGAGGCGGACAGTACACATGAATTTAACCTGACTTCAATGGGTGCTAGAAAACAACTGTCTGAATCATGGCGCTCATGGAATTTGTTCAGATCAATTGAGGCACAAGTGTGTAGATACAAACCCATGTGCCCTCATGCTTGGCTGTCTACACAGAACAATAACCAAAGCATGTCTGCTGTCTTCTAGGATTAGGAGACAAAGCCATTCTGCTATAGCAATAGTTACTGTTTTTTAAAAATTATTTAAATTTAAATAAAAATATTTAAATGTGTGTGTGTGTGTACCACATGTATACAAGAGTTTGAAGAGGTCAGAAGAAGTCATCAAATCCCCTGGAACTGGAGCCACAGGCTGATGTGAACAATGTGGGTGCTGGAGCTGAATCTGGTGCCTAACAAGAACAGCAATGCTGGGAACCAAACTCTGGGCTGTATGCAAGAACAGCAATGCTGGGAACCAAACCCTGGGCCGTATGCAAGAACAGCAATGCTGGGAACTGAACCCTGGTCCTGCCCAAGAACAGCAATGCTGGGAACTGAACCCTGGGCCCTCTGCAAGAACAGCGCTGCTCTTCAGCGCCTAGCGGACTCTCCAGCAGCCCAGCAATAGTCGTCTTTATCAGCCTTCCACCGGCAGACTATTGCAGGGGTGGTGCCAGAGAGAGCTGAGAGCCGTGGGCTGTGCAGAAGCAGGGAAGAAGTGTGGCGCTGTCCTATGGGAAGAAGGAAACAGGGGCAGCTGCTGAGAGAGGCGCTTCCTGCTCTGTGTTTCCTTAACAGTATTTGGGGACGGGAATAACCGTGTTGGATTAGACTATGGTTGGCTCCAAGAGGACCCAAAGGGAAGAAACTACTTAGCTTTCTCTGATGGACTTCCCACAGAACACTCATTAGCATCTTTCAGAATGTCCAGGGTCCAGGTGTGGGAATACTAACCAATAACACTGCTTGTTTCTTGATTTAAGTTTTTTGAGATGGGTTTTTGTCTTAGGGTTTCAATTGATGTGAAGAGACACCATGGCCACGGCAGCTTTTATAAAGGAAAACATTTAATCAGGGTGGCTTAGCGTTCAGAGGTTCAGTCCTTTATCATCATAGCGGGAAACATGGTGTCATGCAGGCAGACATGGTGCTGGAGAAGGAACTGAGAATTCTACATCTTGATCAGATGGCAAGTGAACTATGTCACTGGGCATAGCTTGAGCATAGGAGATCTCAAAGCCCACTCCCACAGTGACACACTTTCTACAAGGCCACACCTACTCCAACAAAGTCACACCTCTTAATAGTCTTACCTACCTCGGAGGCTGAGGCAGGATTGTTTGAATCCAGGAGTTCAAGGCCAGGATAAGAAATGTATTAAGATCTCCCAGTTCTAACCCCAAACACAAGTGAGCCAGGCCTGGTGTCACAGACCCCAGAACTCTGGAGGCTGAGGCAGGAGGAGTACTGTGAGTTTGAGACCAGCCTGAGCTACATAGTGAGATCCATCTTGAACAAAAACAGCCTGAAAGTGGAGGGAAGAGTGTAAGGGCTGGAACTCAACAGGGAGTCTGCTTCCCTTGCACACACAGGCTCTGGGAATGCAGCTCAGTGGGGAGTGTGCTTTCCTTGCACACACATGCTCTGGGGGTACAGCTCAACAGGGAATGTGCTTCTCTTGCACACACAGGCTCTGGGGTGCAGCTCAACAGGGAGTGTGCTTCTCTTGCACACACAGGCTCTGAGGTGCAGCTCAGTGAGGAGTGTGTTTCCCTTACACACACAGATGCTGGGGGTGCAACTCAACAAAGAGAGTACTTTTCTCGCACACACAGGCTCTGGGTTCAACACCTGCATCCAAAACAGGAACCAGCCACACACAGTGGCACACACCTTCAATCCCAGGGCTTGGGAGGCAGAGGCAGGCAGATGTGTGAGTTTGGGACCAGTCAGAACTACACAATGAGATTCTTTTTCAACAAACAAACAAAGAAACAAAAGAACAAAACAAGTATACAAAGCTACAGGAATTCTACATATGAAACTGAACATAGAAGAGTGTGCTGTAATTTCAGTTACTTTTGAGACAGAAGCAATAGGATAGAGTTCCAGGCTAGACTGGACAAGGCAGTGAGATGCTGCTTCAAAATAAAAACTTTAAATTACACAGTATATAATATTTAGATTTTACTTAAATCAAATTAAGCATATCTGTCCCCTCAAACATTTATAATTTCTTCTTCTTTTTTATTAGTTTTTTTTGTTTGTTTGTTTGCTTGTTTATTTTTGGTTTTTCAATACGGGATTTCCCTGTATAGCTCTGGCTGTTCTGGAATTTGCTCTGTAAACCAGTCTGGCCTTAAACTCACAGAGGTCCGCCTGCCTCTGCCTCCCAAGTGCTGGGATTAAAGACATGCGCCACCACTGCCAGGCTTACAATTTCTTTTTATGAGTAAAGAGTTATTTTGCTTTTACTTATGTGGGTCTGCGCACACTCAAGTACAGGCACCTCAGAGTGCAGAGGTCATCAGATCGCCGGGACTGGAACACAGCTGATGTGGGTACTAGGAACTGAACTTGGCTCTTAACCGCCAGGCACGCTGTTCGCTGTCACCATCCTGCCACAGTGGATCCTTAGCCCCCTCTTTCCTACAGGCTGCTTTGGCCACAGTAGCTTATCACAGCAATGCAAAGGTAACTAATCTGCCCAGGTGGGTCCCAAACTCGCTACGTAGCCAAGGCTGACACCTACAGTCCCGGTAGAGGCTTGCCTTCTACTTTAAATTTTTATAGCACATTATCGTTATCTGTGAACTTTATACTCCTGTTTGCCATAGCTTATCACCAGTTAACCAGCCCCGTTCCCTTCCCGCTCTTCCCACCCACTCCGTAGTCTCCACACTCAGGTAACCATCGTTACCACAACTGCCATGAGATCTTTACCCAGTTCTGATACCCAAATGAGATCAAATAGAACTTGTCTTTCCGGGCTTGGCTGATCTCACTAACAATGACCTCTAGTTCCGTGGACGGTGTTACAAGAGACCGTTTTACCTTTTGATGGCTGAGCAGAATTCCGTTGTGTATTTGCGCCATTTTTTCTTTATCCACTTATCGACTGATGGACACTTAGATGGGTCTATGCTTTCTTTACTACTAAACGGGGGGCACAGATGTCCTGTGACAGACTGATTTGATTTCCTTTAGATATAGGTACAGTAGCAGGATTATTGGATTATGTGGCAATTGTACTTTTAAATTTTGGTGGTAGGACTTCACATTTTTTTCCATAAAAGCAGTACCGGTTTACCTCCCACCCGTGGTGTGCCACGGTCTCTTTCTTCTACCTCTTCTCTATCACTTCTTTCGTCTTTCTGATCAGAAACAGACGATCATATAGCCCTGGCTGGTCTCCAAATCGCTAAGTAGCCAAGGATGACTTTGGACTTCTGTGTTGGGATTGCAGACATGTGCCACTACATGTAGTTCTGTGTAAAGCTGGGAACTGAACCTAGGGCTTCATGAATGCTAGGTGAACACTCTACCAACAGTGCAACACCACCAACCCACGGAGTGCTTTTAAATTTAATTGCTGCTTGTTTGTACATTATTTTTGAAACTTCAACCAATGTATTCTCACTCCAGTTCATATTGCTGTAGTATCATGTTTTTGGCAGACTTCTCTTGTTTTTCCTCCTTATCCCTGATTTCTCCTTTCCACCATAGCGTCACATGGATCATATTTCCTTAGACACAGTTTGATCCTCTTAAACATAGTGTGGCAGTCAATGTGAGCATTAGAAATTTCATTCCTTTCTTTTCTTTTTAAAAATTATTATTATGGGGCTGGAGAGATGGCTTAGTGGTTAAGAGCATTGCCTGGTCTTCCAAAGGTCCTGAGTTCAATTCCCAGCAACCACATGGTGGCTCACAACCATCTGTAAAGAGGTCTGGCGCCCTCTTCTGGCCTTCAGGCATACACACAGACAGAATATTGTATACATAATAAATAAATAAATATTTTAAAAAATTATTATTATGAGCTGGGTGTAGTGACACACACCTTTAATCCCCACACCCAGGAGGCAGAGGCAGGCAGATTTGTTGAGTTTGAGGCCAGCCTGATCTACATAGAGAGACCCTGTTCAAAACCAAACAAAATCTATCCCTATCATTATTACTGACAGGGTCTTACTCTGTAGCCTAGGCAAGCTTTGAACTCGCAATCCTCCTGCCTCAGCCTCCTGGATGCCTAGATGCTGAGTGTCTTATGCAGGCTTCACCTGTCGTATTTATTGCTATGCATGATCTCTCAGTGCTCGTCCACATTTTATTAAAGCTCATTTTCGATGAATGGACGCCCAGTTCAGTGGCTCAAGGAGCTTGGAATTGGGGGCCAGGGTGGAAAGCCATGCCTCCTGGAGAGACAGTTTTACTAGTCCTCTCCTGTGGAATAAAGAGCCCTGCTGTGTAATGTGAAGTTTTACTCTGTTTACTCTTTTGGGGTGCCCACTATTCATTTCCCAAATAAATCACACACAGAGGTTTATTCTTACGTTTTGAATGCCCGGCCTTAGCTTGGCTTGTTTCTAGCCAGCTTTTCTTAAATTATCCTGACTACCTTTTGCCTCTGGGCTTTTTCCTTTTCTTACATTCCTTCTTGCTCCATGGTTGGTTGGGTGGCTGGGTGACTGGGTGGTGGGGTGATGGGGTGGCGGGCTGGATGGCTAGGTGACTGGGTGACAGAGTGCCAGGGCGGCTGGGTGACTGGGTGACAGAGTGGCAGGGTGGCTGGGTGGCGGGGTTGCTGAGTGGCACAGTAGCAGGGTGGCTGGGAGGTGCAGTGGCAGGGTGGCTGGATTGTGGGGTGGCTGGGTTGTGGGGTGGCTGGGTGGTGGGGTGGCAGGTGGCAGGGTGGCTGGGAGGTGCTGTGGCGGGGTAGCGGGATGGCAGGGTGGCTGGCTCCTGCCACCCTCCTCCCCTTATTCACTCTTTACTTCCCCCTCCTGTCTAGTCAGTTCTTCTTCTATTTATCCTCTCTGCCTCCCAGCCCTGCCTATCCTTTCTCCTGCCTCACTATTGGCCGTTCAGCGCTTTATTAGACCATCAGGTGTTTTAGACATGCAAAGAGTCACAGCTTCACAGAGTTAAATAAATGCGGCATAAACAAAAGCAACACACCTTAAAATAATATTCCCCAACACTGCTGGTTTTGGCAAGCAGCCCTGCCCAAGTGCTAGGAACAAGGAGTGAACTCCAGTAGCAGCAGCAGCCATGGGGTGTTTTAGCAGAGCAGCAACTGATACTTGGCTAAGAGATCCACCTGCTTCTGTCTCCCGAGTGCTAGGATTAAAGGTGTGCACCACCACCACCTGTCTTGTTGCTGTTTTTATTTTTTTTATTTTTATGTTTGGGTTTTTAGAAACAGGGTTTCTCTGTGTAAAAAGCCCTAGCTGTCCCGGAATTCGCTTTGTAGATCAGACTCACAGAGATCCACCTCCCCAAGTCTCCCTAAAGGTGTGTGCCACCACCTCTGGCTTGTGTTTTTTAAAAGAGAGAGTTTCAGCACTTGGGAGGTAGAGGCAGGCAGATCTCAGAGTTTGAGGCCAGCCTGGTCTACTGAGTGAGTTCCACCAAGAGAGCCAGAGCTACACTGAGAAATCCTGTCTCAAAAAACAAGAACCACATAGCTAGCTAGCCTTGAACTCTCTTTGCAGCCAAGGATAACTGACTTTTTGAGCCTCCAGCTTCTATCTCTCCAGTCCTAGGATTAAAGGCGTGGGCCACCATGGGGGACTTTGTATGAAGACACAGCACATGATATACATGCTCTGGGCAAACTTAACAAACTGAGTAACACTCCGGACCCCCGCACTTTTTCATTTTGGTTTGAGTCAAACTCTTAACTAATTTCCCAGGTTGGCCTTGCGTTTGAGATGTATCCCAGGTTAGCCTTGAATGTGTAATCTTCATGTCTCAGCCTGAGTAGCTGGGTTTACAGGTCTGTACTACCCTGTCCAATTTTCTTATTTCTCTTCCCTTCCCTTCCTCCTCTCCTCTCCCTTCCCCTACTTTGAGACAGGGTTTTGCTAAGTGAGCCAGGGTGACCTTGAACTTGATTGAGGCAATTTTCCCTATCTCAGTCTCTAAAACCTGGGATCTTGGGTGTGCACCACTAGACTGGATTTTTCCTTCCAGTGCCAGAGATCAAATCCTAGGCGTCAATGTGATAAGCGAGCACCCTGAACTGGGCCACATCCTCAGCTGTCATAGGCCACAGCCAATGGCTCAAAGCTGAGACTGTAAGTGCATAAGGTGGTGGGGGTTGCACAATGTGTCCCGTGGGAAACTCATACTATGACCCGTGGTCTTTCCCTTGAGCCCACCAGCCATTCAGTGGTTTCAGCAGAGTTTTCAATGGGAGAGGCCCCCAATTTGAGGACGTAACTGTGGAAGACAATCGTGACGGTTCAGAGGAGTGGAGAGGAGCACCAGCCTCGGAGGAAGCGGTTGATGGTGCTGAACAGGAAGTGTCAGAGTTCAAGAGCTTCTGAGCCAAATGGGAGAAGGTTTCAGGGAAGGAGAGAGCGTGATTGCGAAACTCTTTTTCACACGGTAGTTGGTATAGCAAGTTGTTTTGCAAGCGGAAGTGGCATTGGCACACCCGGATTTAGTCTAAATTGTGAAAAATTTTTGTTTTTATACACGATTTAATTTTATTTTTCATTTGTGTGTGTCAGGTGCGTACAGGTGCCCAGGGAGGCCAGAAGAGGCTGGAGATGGAGTTACAGGTGGGCGTGTGAACTCTGGCTCTCTGTAGGAGCAGCCTAGAACTCCTGCGACATCTCTCCCGCTCCTTTACTTTCTGAGACAGGCTGTCATGTAGACAGGCTAATGTCAAACTTGCTAAGTAGCTGAGGGATGCTCTTGAGCTCCTGATCCTCTGGGGTCCACCTCCCAAGTGTTGGAAGCACCAGTGCGTTCCTCTGTCCCAGGCTTCGTAAACACTGACTGACAAAGGAGAAAAGTGCTAATTCCCACTTTCTGTGATTTCTTCCCACTGTGACCTGTGCTCGTGAGTCATGGCAACAAAGAGGCCACTGCACTTGTTCCTGTGCTCATGGAAAGACTAAGAATTGCCTGCAACTGAGGTAGAGAATTACAGACAACACAAAGCCCAGGAGTAGAAGGATACCAGCAGACCACAGAGACCTCTGGGTGAGAATGTCTAAGGGAATATCACTCAGATGGAGCAAAGGAGAGGGTTTGGATTGTTTTTAAGTCATATTTATTTTATGTGTGGGTGTTTTGCCTGCATGTTTATATGCGTACTCGGTGTCCTTAGAGGTCAGTAGAGGGCGTCAGATCCCCTGGGACTGGAATTATGGGTGATTGTGGTCCTCTGCAGGAGCAACAAGTGCTCTTAAGCCCTGAGCCATCTCTCCAAAAATAGAAACCCTGCCCAGGTTTACATATATCTTCCAGTGTTGTTTCCTGTCCCTGGCTCAGTAGCCTCCTGTCTTGAACATAAGGAACACAGGGTATATATAGTTTTTAAAATGAATATAAGTAGCCTAGAATTAATAGAGGGCTTTTCCATGGAGTTGCTGAGATTATGTAGAGATCGGAAGTGGAGGGGGAGGGAGGGGTTGGGAGGGAGGAGCCTGCATGGACTGGAGAGCTGAAAGTGGGAGTGGGCAGTGCTGGCTCGGATGATTCTCTAACAGGTCCTAATAGGTAGGGACCGAGGGACACTGGCGGCCAGAGTCCACTCCGATAGGTTAAATAGGCACCTCAGTTAGGCATTTGTCCTGAGTTTGAGACATAACTCATGTGTGTGTGTCTGTGTGTACACCCGAGTTTGTGTATCTATGTGTGTGCCTGACTATGTGTATGTAGACTTCCTCACTCTGTAGCCCAGACTGGCTTCACCCTCAAAATGATCCCAAGTGCTTAGCTTGCAGTCATGTGCCCCTGAGTCTGGCTCGGTACCTCCTTAATCATAGGGAAACAAAGTCCCCTCTGTGAAAAACGTTTTCCTCTTTAAGGACTGAATAGGAGAGGCCTGTGTTTGCTCCTGAGCTGTGTCTCTAGCTTTCTTCTCATCGTTTCTAAGAATCTGTCCGGACTGGCTTTGAGCTCACTCTGTAGCCCAGGGGAGGCTTGACTTTTGGGTCTACCTGCGTCAGTGTTTCCAGCAGTTGGAAATGCAGGCCTATGTCGCCAGACCTGGCTAGAATGCAGTCCTGTGTCTCAGGTGTGAGATTTCTGCGCTTGTGTCCCGGCTCTCTTGTGTTCTGTTGGGGAAGAAGAAGAAGAAGAAGAAGAGGAGGAGGAGGAGGAGGAGGAGGAGGAGGAGGAGGAGGAGGAGGAAAAGGAGGAGGAGGAGGAGGAAGAGGAAGAGGAAGAAGAAGAAGAAGAAGAAGAAAGAAAGAAAGAAAGAAAGAAAGAAAGAAAGAAAGAAAGAAAGAAAGAAAGAAAAAGAAAGTGAGGTTTAGGAAAGTTAAGTGTCCTTAACTGAAGCTGTGAGGGAGCCATCATGCTAACCAGCTCCGTCTCCTGGGCGTTAAACAGTAATTATCTTATGTCCATTGTAATTAGAAGGAAACAAAAACAACCTGTTTTCTTTTGATTTTTCAAGACAGGGTTTTTCTGTGTAGCTAAGGGTGTCCTGGAACTCTCTCTGTAGACCTCAAACTCACAGGAATCTGCCTGCCTCTACCTCCCAAGTGCCAGAATTAAAGGCATGCACCACCATCACCTGGCATAAAATAAGCTTTTAAAAAGTGTTCCTCATCGGATACATCTGTAAAATGCAACCTCAGCCTGAAGAGACGCCTCAGTGGTTAAGAGCACTTCCTGCTCTTCCAGAGGGCCCAGGTTTGTTTCCCAGCCCTCAGGTCAGCCAACTGGAGCACCAATGCCTGGGAGACTGATACCCTCTTCTGGCCCCCTCAGGTACTGCACTCATGTTCACAAACCCACACACAGATGCTATCTCTTTCATGGTGTTAGCTTTTCATCACGGTAGCAAAACACCTCGGATAATTAGCTTAGAAAGAGAAAAGCTTGTGGCTCGTGGTCTTTACTCTCAGCACCCAGAAGGCAGAGGCAGGCAGATTTCTGTGAGTTCAAGGCCAGCCTGGACTACATAGAGTGTTCCAGGACAGTCAGGGCTGTACATAGAAACTCTGCCTCAAGGAGTGAGTGGGAGGGAGGGGCTTTTTTTTTGTACTTGGGCTCACTGGTAGATTTCAGTTCATAATTAATTAGCTCTGGTGCTTTGGGCCTATGCTGAGGGCATATCATGAAAAGCAAAAAGTCAAGAGAGGACCAGGATGCCCTAATCCCCTTTAATAGCATGTCCCAGTGACCTACAGACTTGCCATTAGGCCTCACTGCTGTGGAATAATCCTTTTTGTACACTGTGAATATGGATTACTCTCATTGGTTTAATAAAGAGCTGACTGGCCAATAGCTAGGCAAGAAGAGTTTAGGTGGGAAAGCCAAACTAAGAGGATGCTGGGAAGAAGGGCAGAGTCACAGGGAATCATCAGCAAGATTCAGAGGAAACAGGAGATAAACATGCCATGCTCAAACAGAAAACGAGCAACCCCAATTAAATGTTTCCTTTATAAGAGTTGCCGTGGTCATGGTGTCTCTTCACAGCAATGAAAATCCTAACTAAGACAGAAGTTGGTACCAGGGACTGGGGTATTGCTGTGATAGGCCTGACCATGTTTGTGTTTGGAGGAATTTGGACTTCTTTACTTTTGGTTAGGAAGGTAGCAGAATGAGTTAATTGCTGCTTAATGCATTGTGATTCTGTTACAAGTTGTTGGAGGCCACCAAGTGGAATGTGGTAGTTTAAATGTAAGTGGCCCCCATAATCTCACAGGGAGTGGTCCTATTAGGAGGTGGGGCTTGTTGGAAGGGCTATGACCTTGTTGGTAGAAGTGTGTCACTGTGGGGGACGGGTTTTGGGGTCTTTTGCTTAAGCTTTGCCTAGTGTTATTGTCACAGTTAGTTGACTTCTGTTGCCGGCAAGATGTATCTCTCTCAGCTCCAACTCCATGTCTGCCTACGCACCACCATGCCCCCCCCCCCCGTGATGAAAATGAACTGAATCTCTGGAACCGAAGACAAGCCCCTCCAATTAAATGTTTCCTTTTTAAGAGTTACTGTGGTCATGGTGTCTCTTCACAGCTATAAAAATCCTAAGATATCTTGACTTCGCTAATTAAAGTGAGACAATTCTCCCGCGGTTGATGGCACCATTCCCCGGTGGGAATCCTGGACTGTGGTAAGTGAAGAAGTGAGTATAGGCCTTCATCAATTTCCACTTCCCGACTGTAGATTCAACGTTGTCAGGTGATGTGGGACGTCCTTCTGTATGCCATGACTATGTGTTGCTTTTGCTGGTTGATGAATAAAGCTGCTTTGGCCTATGGCAGGGCAGAAGAGTGTTTAATCACAGCCACAGAAGGGGGACATCATCCATCATTCCAGAGTTTTCCGCCCTACCTTGGTGCAAAAACATTGCCATCTGGTGGAAGTCGTTCATTTCTCTAGATTTAGTGTCTTCGGTTACACATGAACCCTTTGTGATCCCTGTCTCACACCTCTCTCTCTTACCAACTTCCCACTAGGATCCATCAGAGTGAAAACCACAAACATGGAAGTGTTCTTGCCGTGTAGCATCTTTGGGGCAGAAACTATTGAGGAAACCAGTGCCCAAGTCCCTTTCTCTTGGTGCCATGTCTCAGAATTCTGGGTGAGCTGCCCCTCCCCAGCCTACCTGGACACTCAACTCCCTGGTTGCTTCAAGCATAGTCACTCATAGAAAGAGACTGTTTTCTTCCTTTCCAATTTGTATCTCCTTGATCTCTAGTTATCTTATTGTTCTAACTAGAATTTCAAGTATTAAATAGAATATATTTGAATATATAGAGAGTAGACAGCCTTGTCTTATTCCTGATTTTAGTGACAGTTGCTTGGCTTAGATAGTTACTCACAACACCCGGGTTACATAGTCAGTTCCAGGTAAATCTGAGCTAAACAGTGAGGTCCTGTCTCAATAAATCTGCTATTGCTGGAGCTGGGGAGATGACTCAGCAGTTAACAGTATTGACTGTTCCCGCAGAGGACCTGGGTTCTATTCCAAGCCTCCACATGGCAGGTCCCTACTGTCTGCAACTCCAGTCTCGGAGGATTTGACGCCCTCTTCTGGTCTCTTCAGGCACTACATGCATATGATACCCAGACAAACATGCAGGCAAAACCCTCACATGCATAAAATAAAATCTCAAAAAATATATAAAATACTACTATTACTAGTAATAATAATAAAAATCAAATGAGCTAAAATGGAATTGTCTCAGCTAGGGTTTCTATTTCTGTGAAGAGACGCTATGACCATGGCACCTCTTATAAAGGAAAACATTTGGTTGTGGGTTGGCTTACAGTTTAGAGGTTCAGTCCATGGTCATGGAGGGAATACTGGCAGCATGCAGGCAGACATGGTGCTGGAGAAGGAGCTGAGTTCCACATCTGGACTGGCAGGCAGCAGGAAGAGATAGTGACACTGGATCTGGCTTGAGTGTTTGAAACCTCAAAGCCCCTCACCCCCTCACAGGTTTCCTCCAACATGGCCACACCTACTCCGAGAAGGACACATTTCCTGATAGTGCCGCTCCCTGTGAGCCTGTGGGGGCCATTTTCATTCTGACCTCCACAGGAATTCAAACTGGTTTGTCTGTTTGAAGCAGGCTCTCACTGTATCCTTGTGTTTCTACTCACCCCAAACTCTGGGAGAAGAGATCTAAGAAACGATGCTACTCAGTAGGATTGACATCATCTCCTGCTATAATACAGGTTTTTAAAATGATTTATTTGGGGCTGGAGAGATGGCTCAGAGGTTAAGAGCCCTGAATCTTCTTCCAGAGGTTCCCAGTAACCACATGGTGGCTCACAACCGTCTTTAATGAGATCTGGTGCCCTCTTCTGGCCTGCAAGGATACGTGCAGGAAGAACCCTATATACATAATTAATAAATAAGTATTTTTTAAAAAAAAAATATTTATTTATTTATTTATTTATTTATTTATTTATTTATTATGTAGGCCGTGTTCTTCCTCACATATGCCTGCATGCCAGAAGAGGGCACCAGACCTTGTTACGGATGGCTGTGAGCCACCAACCATGTGGTTGTGGGAAATGCACTCAACAGCCTCTGGAAGAACAGCTGAGCCATCTCTCCAGCCCTATACTACAGGTTGTATTAGGTATTTTTTCCTTTGCTGTGACAGAATACCTGGAGAAAACAGGCAAAGAAAAAAGGGCCTATTTTGGCTCACAGTTTGGATGCAATCCATCACGGCAAGGGAGGCACAGTTGCAAGAGCAGCTCTAGCTGTGCCGCAGTCAGAAGCAGCTGGTGACGTCATCAATGGTCAGGAAGCAGAGAGAAGTGGACACGGGGCTGAGTTTGCATCCTCCCTTTTTCTTTATCTAGTTAGGGATCTCAGCTCATTGGATGATGCCACCTGCAGTCAGGGCGGGTCTTCCTTCCTCAGGACGCCCACGTAGAAATTCCCAGCATGCACACTCAAAGGTGTGTGTCCTCTGTGACTCCAAATCCATTGAAGCTGAAAATTAGCCATCACCCAGACTGGGGGGCTGGGTCAATGTTTAACTTTTATCCAGGTTATATGAGGTAGCAGGGGAATTGTCAACGTTCTAAGCTTCCACTGGCTTTTCATCAAGAAACAGGATAGGCCAAGAATATGGCTTAATTAAATTTTCTGCAGATATAAAGATGTATTCTGGGGTGCATGAAAAGGTTTTTATTGGGTGACTTCACTTCTGAATCATTAGCTGGGCATAAGCATCTGCATTATCTAACTGGGAGACTGATTATCATACGTTATAAGGCTGCCAAATACAGAGGTAGATTGATGTTCTTGCAAATTGCTCTGGTTCTGCTGCACAGCCTCCTGAGCATCTGCATTTGAGTTAAATTAAATAAAGTTTATGAATGAATGGGTCCCTAGAAGTTTAACTCTCCAACAATCTAAGTTAACACTGGAAATCCAGAACTGAGCTTAGCTTCCCTTATGTAGAAGTTTGTAATTCTGAAATTCTGACTATGGAATGGTCTACCATAGCCAAATAAAAAGGAAAAGCAAGAAGCAGGGGAGAAAAAGGAGTAGGGGTACATGATAGGGAGAAGGGGCTCTTGATTTGTGATATCTGGAAGCTGCCTCTGGGAAGAGATCAGCCACTTCGTTTGTGAGGTCCCCAACTGGTCCCCAGCTCTGAGAGTTAGGAGGGGCTCTGGAGTTAGAGACATGGATCTGAGACTTCAGGGCCTGAAACCTTGCTGAAGTGTGAGGGAGGGAAGAACTTGACATAACTTTTCAATTGGGCTCCAGGTGGTCTTTCTTTGGGATCTTTTCCAAAACACCTGATCTCCTGGGTCAAGTAATGAGAGATCTGGTCACCGATCTCCGGAGCACAGAAAACACCTTTCATGCTAGAAATATGCTTTTGCATAACAGATCAAGGCCTGGCATTAATGAGTCACAGCAGAGATAAGAAGTAGAAAACAGGTCAGGTGGTGGTTAATTCCAGCACTCAGGAGGCAGAGGCAGGTGGATCTCTGTGAGTATGAGGCCAGCCTGGTCTACAAGATGCCAGGACAGCCAGGACTGTTCCACAGAGAAACCCTGTCTCGAAAAACCACACACACACACACACACACACACACACACACACAGAGAGAGAGAGAGAGAGAGAGAGAGAGAGAGAGAGAGAATAGAAAACAAGATTCTGTCCTGAAGTATACAGGCGTCAAACTTGTGATTTCTAGTAGGAGTAGATCCAATTACCAATAAAGCCATTGGTAAAACTTCTAATGTATTTTATCAGTTTGGTCAGTTTTAGTTTTAGAATACCATTTGTTTATTCACCCTTCCCAGACAAGGAAGAAGAAGACAATGATGGATTTTTACCAGCCTCCACTACTATACAGGATGAAGATTGCCTTCATGAGCTATTGGCTTTTGTTTCTGTAACCATTGCACCCTCAGCACAGCTGATTGCCTGGGAAGATCCGAGTCTGGAATGTTAAATCTTGGGAAACACTCACGAGGTATCTGTGTTTCATCTCTTAGGCTTAAAAGATTTCTCTCTGATCTTGGCCCAGCCTTTTCCAAAGTTCAGGGATGTACTCTGTAAGTCTTACTCTGTGCCCCTACTGCAGGGTTGAAGGAGCTTTACCTGCAGCCATCAAGGCTTCTGGGGCTCACAGCTGTCCCTTTCCTTTCTGCAGATAATGAACAGCACAGACACCTGATCTTATTAGCGCAGCTTCCTTCTAAGTCTCGGATGTCCGGTGCACCATACTGTTAGCTCCACTTCTATTGGTTCACCTTTCCAGGTCACCCCAGTAAAAGATTAACCACTGAGCTGCCACCTGTGCTGCTAGTTCTACCAGCCACCAGCGATGGGGTCTCACGAGTGGCCCGATGGTGTGTGATCCACTTCCCAAACCTCACCGTGCCACCGGCTTTTCTTAGATCATACCCCGTGCCCACTGTGGGAGCTCAGTCTCTGGAAACGAGAGATGTGGGATGCTTATTAACTCTCAGCGTTTGCAATGGGATGCGAGGTGGTCCTTAGGAAGATGTTAGTGATGAGGCCAGCACAACGAAGCCTCTGACAACCTCTTGGGAAGATCAGGAGTCGGCGCTGCTTGTCACTTTGCTTGGGCACACGGCCTGACCTGTGCAGTCCCTGTGTCTCGTGGTCTTTGAGTGACGTGGAAAGGATGTGACTCAGAGAATGACACTGAGGACCTGGAAGGGGCTGACAAGGGAAGGGTTTTTGCTGCATGAACTCTCTGCCATGGTCCAGCCTTTCCTTGAGGGTAGACTGGATGACGCTCCTGTCCTAGCACAGCTTTAAGATCATGCTCCTCAGGCCGGGCGGTGGTGGCGCACGCCTTTAATCCCAGCACTTGGGAGGCAGAGGCAGGCGGATCTCTGTGAGTTCGAGATCAGCCTGGTCTACAAGAGCTAGTTCCAGGACAGGCTCCAAAACCACAGAGAAACCCTGTCTCGAAAAAACAAAACAAAACAAACAAACAAAAAGAAAAGATCATGCTCCTCAGTCCCGGCTCTGCTTCAGCTAGACATTCCAGATGCAGAGCAGCTGTGGAAGGTGGAACAGCCTTAACTACAATATAAGTGAACGGCATGCATCTGTTTCTGAGTTTTTAAAAAGGGGGGCGTTATTTACTCATGCATATCTGGAACAAAGACACCCCCCTTTGCAACTTCTTTCTTACAATGTGGATACTCACAAGCAATAGTGACTGGTACTGTCAGAAAATCCTGAACAATTTCTGCTTTCCGTTCTTCACTGGAAATGCAGGGTCACTCAGCCCGCTGGGTCACTCACACATAGGAATGCAGACAGAGTTAAGCTCGTCTCACAAGGCTGTCATGGGTTCCCTCTGCAGAGCTGAGTCACAAAATCAAACTCCTTAGAAGGAAGTCTGCTACACAGCAACAAATGAGAGGAAGCCTTGAGGCTACAAACCTTGCAGGAAAGGAGCTTGAGGTTAGCCGAGACCCAGATTCCTAAGGTGCAGAAATGGTTTCAGTCACCAGCTGTGTACTTAGGGCCTGACATGTTGCCTCTGTGTTTCTACACGTCCCTTGGGAACACTGAAGGCCACGGGGATTGTCATCTCCCTAAAAGTCACCCCTCCTCCAGTCACCATTGCTCATTCCGGCGAGACAAGTATGAAAGCCAGACCCCCTGATTCCTAGTTTAGCGCTTGCCTCTCTGTCTGCTTACTCTCAATGCTCCATGTTTATTTAGTATTTATTCTTAGGGACACAATGCCAAGCAAAGCAGTGTCTTTGTTCTCACGCTTGGTGCCACAGATCGCCACAGCATATGCTGGGTGGGCTCGGGGCCTGGGCGTGCTTTCCTCTTGGGTGTCCAGCTCCTTCTCTATCTCTGGTGGTTCGAATGAAACTGGCTCCCATAGACTCATAGGGAGTGGCACTATTTGGAAGAACTGAGAGGTGTGGCCTTGTTGGAGGAAGTATGTTAATGGGGATGGGTTTTGAGGTTTCAAAAACCCCAAGCCAGGCCCAGTAACTCTCTCTATTCCTGCCGTCTTTGGATCCGAATGTAGAACTCTCAGATACCGCTTCAGTACCATGTCTGTCTGCATACCGCCAGGTTCCCCACCATGATGACAGTGAACTAAACCTCTGAAACTGTAAGCAAACCCCAATTATAAGAGCTATAAGCCCTCTTTATAAGACTTGCCATGGTCATGGTGTCTCTTCACAGATGTGGCTTTGAGGTCAGCCAGGGCTACTCAAAAACAAAGAAACAAACAAAAAGAATGGGTTCAAACCAAATCTCAAAGACAATTTGAGTTTAAGGGCAAAGTCCCAGGGCAGGGAAATCTTAGTAGCTTCAGGAGGTGAGAGAGACAGAGAGAGAGAGAAAGAGAGAGAGAGAAAGAGAGAGAGAGAGAGAGAGAGAGAGAGAGAGAGAGAGAGAGAGAGAGAGAAGAGAGAGAGTAGAGAAATAGAAAAAGCCATGCAGGTGGAGTTAAGCCACAGAGAAGCCAGCCAGCCACTCTGCAGACAATCAGCCAGATGGCAAGGAGGGGAGAGAAAAAGCCCAAACTTGGACTCTGGCCAGCATCTGAAAGAAAATAGAAGAGAGGAAAAAGGGAAAGTCATCCCTTCCTGAGTCCTGAGACCCAATAGACTCTCCCTGAGTTCATAGGGACCTTGCTAGGGAACAGGGACCCTGGGGGAGAAAAGCACATTCTCTCATTCTCCTGTCTCTTTAGTCCCTTGGTTATGTGATTGGCTCAACCAATCAAATCAACTCCCTTTTGTTGCTGCTGTGTTTTTGTTTTTTGAGACACAGTTTCTCAGTGTGTAACCCTAGCTATCTAGGAACTCATTCTGTAGACTAGTCTGCCCTTGAACTCACAGAGATCCACCTGCCTCCTGAATGCTGGGGTTAAAGGCGTGTACCACCACTGCCTGGCTCAGATCAACTCTTAAGGGAGGAGACAACGGCATGTTTTTACTTAGAAATAGGTCCCATTCTTGTGTCTTTCCCTTAATGGGCCTTCCATGATACTCTCACACCTATGCCTAGCAAGAAACTGAAGTTTTAATTATAAGTGTTAGGGTTTTGCAGAGGAAGCACCTCGGTGGATGGAGCCAAGGAATGTTAGAAGGATCACACCACTCAACAGACCTCAATAAGAGATTTACTGGGGAGAGGGCATGAAAGGCTACCTCTGAGCCAGGACAGGTGAGAGAGAGGGGAGAGAGAGAGAGGGGAGAGGAGTGTGATGGGGGAGCTTCATGAAGGGCACCAGCCTCATGGCAACAGTGGGGATGTCTTACATTTGGTGGCTGGTGATGATTTGGCTGCTGCCACTGAGTGGTTGAAGTGGGATGGGGTAGTACCTAGTCCGGAATGTGAGTGGTTCTTAGTTTGCCAGCAATGACTATAGTCGATAAAATTGGCTGGTACCTAGGACTCCTAAACCGGACACCGTGGTACATGCGCCCAGCAACTAGAGGTCGAAGGATCCAGACCTGTCCAAGTAATTCATCAGCCACGTGGAACAAAACAAACCTTCCTGGGACGTTGTCACCAGAAGAAATCATGGGTGTTTTCATAGATTACTGTTGCAATAAATATTTCAGAGTGTTTATTATTTCCATAATTGGAAACTAAGAAAACTATCAGTGTTAGGTGTTCTGAGACTCGCCCGCAGTCCTTTTCCCACATTCCAACACCAGGTTCATCTCCACGCCAATAACTCAGTGCCAACAGCTCCACCATCACTAACGGCCAAGGGGACACTTGCCCACCATGCTGCCTTTCCCTGTGTGCTTGCTCCATGCCCCTGCAAAGCCCACCATCACAGCCTGACCTGTCGCCATCTCCATTCCCACACAGAGGCAGCCATTTTGTGTCCCCCCTCCCCCAATAACTTCTTGAATGATGTCTATTTCATGGTGTGAATTTTGTGGTATTCCTTGGCCTCTGATCACCAAGATAATCTTTGGTTGAAAAATCCTTTCAGTGGGTGAGGTAGCATACACTTACACTCTCAACACTCACGGCCAGGAGATGGAGGCAGGAGGATGAGTAACTAAAGGTTATCTTCTCCTATGAGATGGGGTGCAGTAAATAAACTGCCAACTTGATCCATCCATGATGTGGTTAGAGTTCTTACTGCAGAGAACAGGGGCATCTGGGAGAATCCGGAGCAGGGAGAGAAAGAAGTAGACTGAGCATGGCTGGCTGACCGCACACGGCCAGGGATGTTGGTGAGAGAAGGGAGAATAAAATCAGTTATGGAGAACACAGAGATTATAGTGAAAATAGCAGTGGGGTGCGGGGAGCTTGCCATCATAAAGAGAACAAACGGTATCTGGGAAGCCGGGGAAGTGAGAAGTCAGCATGTCAGCATGGACCATTTGAAATGTAGATACTTGGGATACTGCTGTTGTGGAGACAGTGCTGGAGCAGAGGTTGAAGCCAATGATAAGTCTTTTTTTTTTGGTTTTTTTTGGGGGGATTTTTGAGACAGGGTATCTCTGTGGCTTTGGAGTCTGTCCTGGAACTCATTCTGTAGACCAGGCTGGTCTCGAACTCACAGAGATCCGCCTGCCTCTGCCTCCCGAGTGCTGGGATTAAAGGCGTGCGCCACCATTGCCTGGCGATAAATCTTTATAAGCTGGCACTGGGTGTTTAGGAATCCAATACGGCATCCAATCTTCCTCAGGGTGAGCTTTTAAGCACAAAAACCATGTTCTCGGTTGACATACTTCAGTTAACAAGAACAGTTAGCCAGAGGTGGAACTACAGGATTCTAAAAGCAAGTTAGTACATTTAGAGACTTTCCCAGAACTATGGATTTTGGAGGATGAGGCCTTTGTTTTCGTTTTGGCAGGTGGTGCTGTCTACGTGCTGAGTTTTATGATCTGACTGATGCTTCCATCATGGAGTCAGTTGTGCTAAGGTCTGGGGGCCTCCAGAGGTGTGTGGCCCTGTTACACCAAGGGGGCCTGGAAACCAGCATGGACTTTGATATTCTACCACAGGCATCCATGTGTTCCTTCTGCCAGAGGTAAGGGAAATGATTCCTTTTGGCAGGTGGGAACCAGTTTTACAAGTTTCTGGGGATAGCTGGCTTTTATTTAACTGCCAGAAAGCATACAGTCCAGTTTGAGCTCATTTCTGGGTATTTGGACAGACTCAGATGTGGCTCTTCTGCTGTGTAACAAATTCAAGTCCGTTGAGAGGAAGAGAAAAGGGAAAGAGAAGAAAAAGGCAGAGGACACTACCAAAACATAAAAGGAACAAACAACAACCCCTCTGTCTCTTACTGTTACTCAAGCTGGCCTTCAACCCTGTCAGCCTTCCTGTTTCTGGCTCCTAAGTGTTGAGATTCCACATCCCGTGACTGAGTGAGGGAATCCGGGGTTTGGGGGCAAAGCTTACACAGGGCTCTTGTCTAGGGAGGTTGGGGATAGAGGAGCAGGCCATCCATCCATCCATCCATCCATCCATCCATCCATCCATCCATCCCATTCTATCTATCTATCCATCTATCTATCTATCTATCTATCTATCTATCTATCTATCTATCCATCCATCCTATCCATCCTATCTATCTATCCATCCATCCATCCATCTATCTATCTATCTATCTATCTATCTATCTATCTATCTATCTATCATTTAGGTTTCTCAAGGCAAGGCCTAACTATGTAGCTCAGGCTATGAGACAGAGGCTTTTTTTCAGGTGGAAGAATGTAGTGAGCCGGACAGGATCGCCATTACAAGATGGCGCCAACATCCTGTCTTGTTGGTATTAAACAACTCCATATTTGGCTATACCTTTGAGAGCTGCGCGTCCCCGCTTCCCGCATGCGTGGTGGATGAGGATCCTTGAGCCTATCCCGATGCGGTCTGGTGTCAGCTGTTGGTGGCAGCCAATCACAGGGCGACCCATGTGCCAATTCCCTATTTAAGCGGCTGCCTAAGTGCCCCCCTTCCCTTCGCTTCCTGCTGCCTCTCCCCTTCGCTCCCTGCCCCTCCGCTTCCCGTCCCTCGTTTTCCTGCCCTCTCGTTCCCTGCTCCCCATCAATCAAGGGCACTCCAGTAAAGCGTGATCTGAGTGGAATCCTGGTGTGGTGGTCGTTCTTCCCTAGCTGGTCTAGAAGTCCGCCACAGAAGAACAGTAACCTTTATTTTGCCCAGCAACCTTTTATACCTCTACTGCTTTTGTGGAGACCCATTGGCCAGAAAGAACACAAATATCTTTGTCAATTACAGACAACAAGGAAGTTACAAGGCTAGCCTCAAACTCATAGCAATCCTCTAGGCTCAGTCACCTAGTGTTGGGATTACAGGTGTGAGCCATCATGCCCAGCTGATATAATTAAGAGTTAAAGTTAAAAGGATTTTTTGCAATTTATATTTATTTATTCATTCATTAATTCACTCATTCATTAAGTGTATGCATGTGCACACTCATACATGCCTATGTGCTGAGGAAGTAAAAGGAAAACTTAAGGGAGTCAGTTTTCTCCTTCTACCATGTGGATCTGGGGATTCGAACTCAGGCCTTCAGGCTTGGTGGCAAGTACTTTTACCCTGTTGTTCATTTTGCCCACCACACTGTGTAACTCCACCTGGTGGGGGAACTTGTTGTGTAGACCAGGCTGACCTAGAACTCCCAGGGTTTCATATGTCCTCAGCCACCCGTGGGCAGAGAGAACGTGGAAAGAGCTTGTCCAAGTCACAAACACCAATATTATGGTAAAAATAAAATGACAGCAGGTCCCCGAGTGGCAGCAATAGGCAGTGGGCCATGAGACCATGGTGGGCCATGAAGGCAGCCAGTCCCAGGCAGGGAGCTGCGTGGTGGGTGAGAGACACTCAGTGGGTGGAGACAGAGAAGCACCATGCAGAGCAGGTGGGTATTTATTTAGTGGGTTATGGGAGGGGAAGGGGAGAAGAGGGAAGGGGGGGAGGAAGCGGGGAGAAGTGGGGAGAAGGGAGAGAGGCAAAAGCTGCCTCTTTGGGAGAGATACAGAAAGGAAGGGACTCAGGCTCAGAAAGATCTACTTGCCTCAGTGGACAGGTGTTGGGGGAGTGGTGGTGGGGGGTGGAGTAGGGGAGTGGGCAGGGCTTGTCTCTTAAAGGGACAAGACAGACCATTACACTAATGACCTGAAAGCAACTGGAGGAGGAAGGGTTTATGTCATCTTACAGTTTACAATCCATCACTGAAGAAAGCAAAGCCAAGGGCTGGAGAGATGGCTCAGAGGTTAAGAGTATTGCCTGCTCTTCCAAAGGTCCTGAGTTCAATTCCCAGCAACCACATGGTGGCTCACAACCATCTGTAAAGAGGTCCGGTGCCCTCCTATGGCCTGCAGGCATACACACAGACAGAATATTGTATACATAATAAATAAATAAATATTAAAAAAAAGAAGCAAAGCCAAGAATTCAGGTGAGAACCTGGTGGCAGGAACTGAAGCAGAGACCATGGAGGAACTCTGTGTGCTGGTTTGCTCTCTAGGGCTTGCTTAGTTCACTTTCTTATACAATCCAGAATTACCTGCCTAGGGGAGGCATTGACCACAGTGGCTATGCCCTCCCACATCAATCATTAATCAAGAAAATACTCCACAAACATGCTCAAGGAGGCCAGAAGAGGGTACCGGCATCCCTGGAGCTGAAAGTGATTTTGAGCCACTTGATGTGGGTGCTGGGAATGAACTCTAGTCCTCTGGAAGAGCAACAAGTTCTCTCAACCACTGAGCATCTTTCTTGCCCTTTAAGCAGTTGTTTTTGAAGAATGAGCCATTTGGCCATATTTTCCTCAAGTTCCTTCTTTTCCAAAGATTTTATATTTTCACTGGTTGGAGCTATCAATGGAACATCTGCTTTCTCTACACCTACCTTGCCTGCCATTTTAAGATGTTCAAGCTTCTTCAATCAAACTGCATATTTCATGGTTTTCTTCTTTCTGATGAAGAGCTAAGAGCAGTCAGCAGTAACTGTCCTGCAGGATGGAAGTTACACTGTCATTAAAAATCCCTTGCTGAGTAATGTACTATGTTACTTGTGAGCTTAGCCTTAAAATTTCAGGACATTGCCAAAATGTAGCAAGTTCTTTCCAGAATTGGATGCAAAGGACTTCTAGCCTAGTTCCCAATGGAGTCCTTGTTCCCCACTGAAATCTCATGAGCCAGGACTTCACTTATGTTTCTGTGGGCGTTCTGGTCTTCTGAACCCCGCTCGGTATTGACTGATTAAGCTCTATACAGCATTGTAGAGCTGTCCTAGCCCACAGTTCCGAACTCTCCCACACTGTTTCTATAAACATGTTTCCAAGGCTTAAGAAACACACGTTCAGGTTTATTAGACCGGAGATCTCATTTTTCCTAACAATTTGGAGTATTATTTGCCTTTTTTGTGGTTGCCACAAAATACAAGTAGCAATTTAAGGGCAGAAAGCTGTGGTAGTTTGAAGGGACTTTTTGCTCAGCCTCGGCCATTTGAATACTTGGTCCCTGGTGGGTGGGGTTGTTTGCGGGAGGTTTAGGAGGTGTGGCATTGTTGGAGGAAGTATGTCACATTTCCAGTGTGCTTCCTGCTTCCAGTTTGTGGTTTGGTCTGTGAGTTCTCAGCTATTCCAGCTGCTAAGCCTGTGAGCTGCCACACTTCCTTGCTGTGATGGGAATGGACTCTTATCCTCTGGAACACAAACCCAAATAAATATAAGTTGCCTTGGCTATGGTATGTAGTGATATTTTGTTTGTGATCTAACAAATAAAGCTAGCATGACGAGCGCAGAGCCAAGCCATGAGCTAGCCGTAGAGGTCAGGCAGTGGAGTTACACACCTTTAAGCCAGCGGGACAGAGGTGGGTGGATCTCTGTGAGTTCAAGGCCACCCTGAGCTACCTTAGATTGAACCTGTCTAAAAGAGAAACAGAGCTCACACAAAGCATTTGGGATCACTGGGCTCTAATCCCAGCACTAGGGAGGTGGAGGCCGGAGTGACTTGACTGGGTGGAGAGAGGAATATAAGACGGGAGGAGGCAGGCGCTCAGGGCAGTCTGAGGATTCTAAGGGACAGGATCGCTCCTCTGGTCTGAGCATTGGTAGAGGTAAGAACTAGTAGCTGGCTTCTCTGCTTCTCTCATCATTCCACTTTCACCCCCTGATAGCTGACTCTTAAGTTTTTATTATTAAGACCAATTAGAATTTGAGCTACAATGGTGTTCTATTCTAGCAATAGAAAAGTAACAAATACAAAAAGAGTTATTTTGTCTCACAGTTTGTAGCAGGGTGGTAAGAGCAAGCTAACTCTGAAGGCAGGAGTCTGAGATGGGGGTCACGCTGTATTTATAGACAGGAAGCAGAGAGGTGAATGTTAGTGCTTAGCTGCCTCCTTAAAAAAAAAAGTTGGGCGGTGGCTCACGCCTTTAATCCCAGCACTTAGGAGGCAGAGGCAGGTGAATCTCTGTGAGTTGGAGGCCAGCTTGCTTCGTCTACAAAGAGAGACATGCCCATCCTCCAGTAAAACCAACCAACCAAAAAAAAAACAAATATTTTTTAAACTTTTTTTTTTTACTACATTTGTTTGTATGTACACATGCAGGTGTTACTGTGTATGTGTGGAGACCGGAGACTATCCTGGTTCTCACCTTCCACTATGTGGATCCTGGGGTACAACTAAGGTTATCAGGCTTGGTGGCAAGCGCCTCTACCTGCTGAGTCTTCTCTCTAGCCCTTACTTATTTTTTAAAGCCCTATTTTATTTGTGTTTATGTGTATGAGTGTGTTTGTCTCCCTGGGTGGAGGCCAGATGAAGCTATCAGATTCCCTGGAGGTAGCTGGAGTCATAGGCGCTCCACATGGGTGCTGGTAACAGAATTCAGATCCTCCGCAAGGGCAGAATACGCTCTTAACTCCGGAGCCATCTCTCCATCGCTGGCAAAAGTCATCCTGTGTTCGCTCCCAGCCCACGAGATGGTGCTGCCCATTCAGGGCCAGGGTTCTTAGTTAAAGTTGGCTGGAAACTCCGGCAAAGACACGCCCAGAGTTGTCTCCAAGTTGATAAAGTCTATCATTACATGTTCTAGTAAGGATAGCCAGGACTTAATGTAGAGAGTGCCCATTCCTTTGTGCACGGTCTCCATGACCTCTGGGCCTCCAGTTTGCTAAGTTGTAAATCTAATAAAAACAATTAAAATAGAAAAATCCCCCAACCCCGAGTTTCTAAAATTCTGAGATAGGTACCACCTATCTCCCCAACCAATCAGATATGCAAGGTTTGAGAGAGCGGCTCCATATCTACTATTTTGGGACCCAAGGCCGATGGTTTCCCCGTCCTTGCCTCTATTCTGAAACCGTCCTTGATCACCTGTATTCATTTTGCTACCGCCTAAACCAGACGCGGAGTTCCCTTGCTAGCTAATCCTAAAAAAACAGCTTGACAACGCTTGGTGCTCAGTGGCTAAAGCTGAACACGGAACGAAGTGGTACCAGACTGGATGAAAAACGTCAATACACGGAAGAGAACTTCTAGGGAGATTTCCCGAAAGCTGGACTGTCCGATAAAACTTGCAGTCGGGGCAGGAGGCTGGAGAGCCTGAATCGCGGGAATCTGCAGGCGGGGACGCGTCCGGGTGGCTGGCGACCCTGGTCCGGTGTCACGGGGGGAGGGGGGAGCCCCGCCCACGCGGAAGCGCCAGCTGCATCCTCCCAGCCCCGCCCTCTCCGGCGGCCGTCACGATCGCGCGCCGTAGGCGGAGCGGCGTGCGCTGCGGTCAGCTGACTGCTCCGGCTGGCACGTGACTCGCTCTGGGCGCAGGGGTCGAGGAAGCCGAGAGGCCGGAGCTTAGGTCCGGGAGGGATGGAGCGCTGAGCGGTTAACGTCTGCCCGGCTTCCCACCTCCGCACCCGCCGCCGCCGCCGCCTCCGAGACACCTTCCCGGGTCAGTGAGCGACAGCCCTGCCGGGAGCTGGCACTGCAGTGGCCGCTGGGGAAGGATGGGGGCGGGCGCGGGGGCCTAGACTGTGGCGTCGGAGCTGCAGCCGACCTGGGCGCCGGGTGTCCGCGTCTCCTGGCCCAGGGTTGGTGTCTTCGGAAGAAGGGGCCTTGACGGGAACCCAGTGGGCAGAAGGGAGAGGTATAGTACGTTCGGGTCCCTCTTGGGTTCGAGTCCCAGCCAGTGCTGGCCACTCGCGAGGGGGTGGAATGTAACAGATTGGCTCTCCAAGGAGGATCTGGGCTGGAGAGCTGTCTCCGCTGGGTGTTCTCGCCTGTCCGGGAGGAGAAGAAATGTCAGTTTTCACGACCGGCCGAAGAGGTGCCTACCGCAGGCAGGGGGCGGTCACAGAGGACACAGGGTCATTGTAGGCAGTGGACGGAACGGGAACACAGGCAGCTAAAACCATTTTACCAGAATGTGAGGAGGGTAGGCAAAATCTCCTGAAAAGGAACTTGCTGGCAGCCTCTCACAAGGCAAATTGAATCACCTATTAGGCATAAGAGGGAAGCGAGTGCTCTTTTTCAGAGGAAAAATGTAATGTGTGTGTGTTTGTGTGTGTGTGTTTGGGGTGGTGGTGGCCGCTCAGTAGTTAGTGGTGTGCTGGGGTGTGACTAGCCAGGCCCTGGAGTTCGCACTGATGGTGAGATGATAGGTCACAGGAGAACCGATGAAACTTGTAAAAACAGAGAGGAAAAAAGTATGGAGGAGAGGAAACTTGAATTTGGGTTTTGGCGAGCTAGCGGGGTTGGAGAACGGAGGAAGGAGAACTCTCTATTCAGGGAAGGCCCCAGGATTTGAGGGCCTGACGAGAGGGAAGGCATGTTTCGGGGTGCCAAGGCCAGGTTTGAAGTCTGCTGCATTGTGGAGCAGTGGGGATAGCTCTGAGGCCGAGTAACACTGTCACCTAAGTGCACGCTCAGTACCAGAGGCTATGGGGACGCCAAGGCTTAGGAAGCAGACCCGGTCTCTGTTCTCACCGAGTTTACAGACAATTATGCAGGAGGGAGGTTTTAATAATACTCGTACGAGTTAGGTGTGGTAGCATAGACCTTACTTAAAACCTCACACTTGGGAGGCAGAGCCAGCCAGAGCTGGATAGTGAGAGTGTGTCTGAAACACGGAGAATGTTATCCAAGGGTAGAATGTGCTCCGGAGGAGCAATAGCGTGCTGCAGAGGTGTTTTCCAGGAGTAGGACCTCCGCGGGAGAGTCACAGAAGACTTTGCTGAGGAGTTGACCTGGGGGAAGGTCTGAGAAGAGGTTGGTGTGAAAGGGGGAATGAGCAGCCGGGAGTGAAAAGAACATTCCAAGCTGAGGGAACAGAATCTGTCAAGGCCCTGAAATGAGAGGAGGAATATACCTTTCTAGAAATCAGGGGGCGCCTGGGATGGGGAGTGGACAGACTGGCAGAGATGCATGCCAGGCCTGTGTTGAGAGCTGGGGTAGGCTCTCCAGGGCTTTCCTGTTAGCAGCACAGAGGATTTGTAGGCTGTGGCTTTAGAAGACTTAGTTTTGTGGAGATATGGATGGTGGTATAAGCCAACGAGACTAGCTCAGGGGCATTGCAGTCCACTGAAGGATTGTAAGGAATTGTGGAGGGAAAGGAAGATTATGTTCCACTTGCCCCTTCCGGGAAGTAGTTATTACAGTGCTCTAAGTCAACCTGAAGTGTACAGTGGAGGCCAGATCTTTCTGACGTTTGTTGGAGGAGACTCTTGCCAAAATATGTTTAAATTTATCTCTTTGTAATGCCATCTGTTGCCCTTTCCTGATTCATTGTGTAGATAGGAATCCATTTGGACTCTTGGGCTGGAAGCAGAGAAGTCAAGTGACTTGTGTAACATAACTTCCATGGTTTCTGACCTCAGATGCAATTCATGGTGATTACCTGTGCAGTAACCATAGCCACATAAGAAGGGTAAGGTTTGAAGGTGCGTGGCATCTCAGATTCAAAGCTTTGGGTGAAACTTTACCTGGTTAGGGCTGCTTCAAGGGATTCTACAGTTGTAGTTTGTGCCTTAGAAACGGCTTCTGTGAGCTGGGCCTGGTACCTGGTACACACTTAAATTCCAGCACTGGGGAGGCGGAGGCAGAAGGGCCTGCCCAGGTTTGGGCAGCCTGGCATATATAGTGAGTTGCAGACCGGCCAGGGCTGCATAGCAAGGCCCTGTCTGGGAAAGCCCAGGGCTGCTTTTCTGTGTACTGTGTGGCTGGAGGGGATAAGAAGCAAAGGGTGAGCGGAAGTGCTCCAGGTGTCCATCACAGCTCGTTGGCAACCAGCGAGTCTTCATTGTGCTGAAGTCTCAGAACTACGGGATCCTTTTCCCTTTTGGTTCCTTTGCAGATACTAGATCTCAAGAAACAGTACTCTGCATCCTGAATGTTGAGAGCTGGGTGATCACTCTAATTCCGAATTGAAAACAAGGCAGGAGATTTTTATTTATTTACTTACTTACTCATTTTGAGACAGTGTTTCACTATGTAGCCCTGGCTGTCCTGGAACTAACTCTCTCTCTCTTTTTAAAAAAGACCTTTTTTATGAGTTAACCCAATTATCTGGTATATTAACTTTTTAAAAGAAATTATTTTTGTTCTGTGTGTATGAATGTTTTGTCTGCATGTATGTTATGTGTACCACATGTTCCCGGTTTCTGTGGAAGCCAGAAGAGGGCATTGGATCCCCTGGAGCTGGAGTACTGGTGGTTGTGAGCTACCATGTAAGTGCTGGGAACTGAACCTGGGTCTTCTGCCATAGCAACTAGTGCTCTTCCCTGCTGAGCCGTCTGCAGCCGTCTAACTTCACCATTTAGCTTGTACTCACTCGGTGCTTCTGAGCTGCAATGCTAACGACAGTTTAGACATTTAGGCTGTCCTACGTCTAGACCATCCACCACGTCATGATTAGTGATCCTCACATCAGGACAGCTCGAAGTAGTCCTGTGCATTTCTCACGGAGACAGATAAGCATGCAGTATCCCCACTGTCTTGGGCAAATACATGATGAAGATTCAGAAAATAAGTAATATTTCTGTAAGCTGTTTGTTTTGATGGCTGTTAGTATTGACTGCAGAAACTACATTTTAATATTTCTAATTGTATGAAAACCTTGAGTTCTCTGTCAGTCTCTGTGTAGTTACCAGCTGTGCAGCTGTGCAGTTACCAGCTGTGCAGTTACCCAGCTGTGCCTTTGGACAGATACCTTCGTTAACTGTTCTCTGCTCTGAAGGAATTTAGCACCAAATTGCGGAGCAAACTGAAGTGCTTTTCAGTACTCACTATTCAGTGTGTTGTTCTTGAAGCGATTCTGAGAGGGGAAGTAGGGTGGGGTTCGGGGAATTGAGTCAGTCTTGTACTTAGCCCTGATTTTAAGTCTTTAACTTGAATTTCAGACCTTAGCGCAGAGTGCACCATGGTCTAGTCAGGATTATCAATGATCACCCAAGAGCAAAGGGAAGTGGCATTCTGGGAGGAGTGTGGCTGGCTTCGGCTGTTCCTGTGGTCTACTTCGTGTGACGGTCAGGCGACAACTTGGAGCAGTCACTTCCCCGCCCACCTGGTGGGTGCAGGATCCTGTGTATACTAGAACTGACTTGTGAACTCTGGGTGGCTCTCCTGTCTTTGCCTCTGTCTCCACATCAGAGTGCTCACCACAGTTGCCCCTCAAGCCATCTTTTACTGAGGTTCTGGATAGAGCTTTGGTCACCACGTGGGCTCTTAGGTACTGAGTTGTCGCCTTGGCTCTGCCCTTTTGTTTTATGAGCTGGGGTTTCATACTCTAGCCCAGACTGGCCTGGCGCTCCCTATAAAGTCCAGGCTGCTAGCCTCAGACTCCACCTTCCTGTCTCCTAGATGCTAAGATTCCAAACACAAGCCCCCCTAATGACTCTGAATGATAGACATACTGTGGCTGTGGTCAGTGTGCCAGTTTACCTACAGTAGCTTTACCAGAAGTGACTAGGTGCTTTCTGTAGTAATAGGGGCGACGGCGGGGCTGACTTTTATTCTTTTTGAACTGTCAGCGATGACCTTGAACTTCGGGTCCTCCGGCCTCCCTAGTGCTAGGAATACAGGTTTGTGCAACCACACACAGTTTATGTGGTGCTGGGGATAGAACGCGGGGCTTCAGCCTTGCTAGGCAAGCACCTTGCCAACTGAGCTACCTTCCCCAGCTCCAAAGAATGAGTTTTGAGTAGACCACAAGAGGACAGTGGACTGGGGTAGTAACTAAAGTGATTGAAGATTGTTTTCTTTCATATTTAAATGCACTGAAGACATTTAGGTAATTCCCCAAAAACAAAAACAGGGTTTCTCTATGTTGCTCTGGCTATCCTGAAACTCATTTTGTTTGGAGGCTGTTCTGGAACTAGCTCTTGTAGACCAGGCTGGCCTCGAACTCACAGAGATCCGCCTGCCTCTGCCTCCCAAGTGCTGGAATTAAAGGTGTGCACTGCCGCCACCCAGCAGGTTTATGTAGTTAATATTTTTTCACTTGAAAATAAACTTGAAGAAGTTATAATGTATTTATTGATGATACATGGTCTTAACAATTCTAAGATCTCAAGAATGCTGGAAATATTGAAAGGTGAGCTAGAAGTGTTTAAACAGGCTAGGAATAAGTCCCTCCCACAACCACAAGTAAAAGGCCTCTGATTTGAAGGTAAAATATTTTGTAATCAAAGAGGAAACATATTTTCAAGGACCAAAAAGGAAGTTATTTTGCACCTAGACCATCTTCCAGCCTTATTCCTGTGGAATTTAAACTACTGTAGAGATGAGTGTATTTAAAAGAAATGGTGTCCTGCTAATCCACCTGCCTGTCTGCTTGTCCGTTCTTCTGAGACAAGGTCTTACTGGCTGTAGTTCAGGCTTACCTGGAACTCGGTTGTCACGTAGCCTAGCCTCAAACTTGCCTCAGTTTTCCAAGTGCTGGGGTTATGGGTATGAGCCATGCAGCTGGGCTAATAATAGGTGTGAGCAACCGCAGCTGGGTTCAAGCACTAACATCAGTGCAGGCTCGGGGTGCTTACTGGGACACTTCCTGTTCTCTGTGGTTGTCCCTCTTTGGGGTTTGTCTTCCACTCTCCAGTCACAGCAGCAATGCTAGCAGATCTGTGCAAGCCCAGTACCCCCACCTTTTGTGGTCCTGTGCAAGTTGCTACATTGTTGTTTTTATTTTACATTTAAGTTAGTGTGGTATGAGGGTAATTCTAGCCTTCAGATCAGCCTAGGTAAGAGAGGTGACAATTAAACAATCCCAGGCTTTGAACCCAGGCTTTCCCTTCCTACTGTGCTTTTTCCCTTGGGCTGCTCCTGTATTGCACTGAGGTTGTTTTCCTGTCTTGGCCTCTGCTTGAGCCTCTCTCTCATTCCTCTCTTTATCTGTGTGCCTTTGCCTACCAGATCTGTGACCATCATCGGAAGTTACTTGATAACGGGACTGCAGTTAATTTGTTTTGCTTCCCAGAGGCAACCCCAGTTCTGGAACTTGAGATGAATAAGATCCTAAATTGAAAACAGCCACTAGTTAAGTAAGAGATGAGACATAAAATTTGTATCTGTCTTAATGCAGTTATAATGTTTACCTGGGTTTAATGAACCTGGGTTGAGAGTGGTGCAGTGGAATGTATGTTGATTGATTTGGACTTAGTTGAGAAAATGTCTTAGATACTTTATTTATTTATTTATTTTTTTTATTTTACATGCTTTGATGTTTTGCCTGTGTGTGTGTGCCTTCGTAAGACTGTTGGGTTCCCTGGAGCTGTTGTTACAGACAGTTGTGAGCTACCTTGTGGGTACTGGGAATTGAACCCCGGTCCTTTGGAAGAATAGTTAGTCAGTGCTCTTAACCGCTGAGCTTGCATGGTTTTTATAAACAGAGGGTAATTTGTGCCGAGTGGACCTGAAAGAGAGGCAGCATGGGAAATAGCTAAGGGCAGGCTTGAGGTTAAGGTGGAATTGGATCCAGCAAGGTTTGAGGATATGGCAGGAAAACCTCATCAAAGAACTGGTGGGCAGATTCAAATTTCGTTCCATGTGGGAGCCAGAACTTGGTGCACATGTGTAATGAGTTATTCAACCTTCTGTTATCTGAGAGGAAACAGCGTGGGCACAGAGCCGTCTGTCACTTGTCCATGTGACATTCAAAATGCTTTGTATTCTGTTGTTCGTAAGTTCACTCACTCAAGACAGAAATTCACTGTGTTGCCCAGCCTGGCCTGAGTTCTAGATCCTCCTGCCACAGCTTCTCAGTGCTGGGATTGTAGCTAAACTGTTCTCTCTCTCAAGACAAGCTCTCACTGGAATTAAAAGCATTTGCCACCATGTCTACCTAGCAAGTGTTCATTGAGCAAAGCGGAAGTTTACCTAGATTTTATTTTGTTCTGTACTCTTAGCATTTGTTTTTGTTTGCTTAATAAGTGTGCTAGTTACCATCAAATGCATGCAAAAAGTGGGTTGATGTATGTGTCTGCACGTGTTCAGGCCTGTCCACACACGTGTCATTCTAAACTCTGTAGTTAGAATAACTCGAGTCAACAACTCTAGAGATGCTGTGTGGTTCTTTGGAAACACTCTGCAATTAGCCATTTTGTTTTGTTTTGTTTTTGTTTTTCAAGACAAGGTTTCTCTGTGTGGTTCTGACTGTCCTGGAACAGACTCTATAGACAAGGTTGGCCTTGAACTCGGAAATCTGCCTGTCTCTGACCCCCAAGTGCTGGAATCAAAGGTGTGCTCCACTATGCCCAGCTATCTTCTGTTGCATAGTATTGCCACCTCTTACAACGCTAACTCACTGTGTTATCATGGGAACACCTTCCTCCCCCGCCCTCCAATATAGAGTCACTATGTAGCTCTGTCTTGGAACTCACTATGTAGACCAAACTGGCCTTGAATTCACTGATCCACCTGCCTCTGCCACCTGAGTGCTGGGTTTAAGGCATGCTCCACCACACCTGGCTGGGAACACCTTATTTTGATACAGTGGTTCTGAAACCTGTTTATAATCTGATTTTCCTGCAGGATGTTTTTTAAAATAATTTTTAAATTATTTAATTTAGTTTATTGTTACAGTGTTTGTGATGCATATGTGAGTTTGGATGCATGCATGCTGTGGTGTACGTATGAAGGCAGAGGACAACTCGCCAGAGCCAGTTCTCTCCTTCCACAGAAAGGTAGCTTCAGTCATCTGCCTGGCCTCCTCCTCTCATTTTGCATGCAGTGATATGCTGAGCTGAGCTGGGATCAGCCCCCTTCTTTATGTTGTCCTGCAGTGCTGGCTCTGGCCCTTGGGTGGCGCTGCCTGGAGCGGGCATGGAGCGTGCATTAGGGTTTTCTCTGGCCATAGTTCACAGTGAGATGAAATTGCTGTTGGCCAGTCTTGATCCTGGTGCTTCACACATGGTTATAATAGTGTAAAGTAGTCTTGTCTTTCTCTCTTGTTTTATCCTCCCCACTCTCTCCCTTTCTTTAACTGTGGGGGAGTATGTTTGCCGCAGGGCATTTGTGGAGCCTGTTTTTTCTCCTTCCATTCTCACATGGTTCTGGGAATCAAAGTGACGTAGTCAGGCCTGGTGGCAAGAGCCTTTCCCATTGGGCCGTTTGCCAGACTCTGGTGTTCTGTGTTGTGATGCTGTTTGCTAGTCTCTGAACTTTTCAGGTCTTAGGATAGGGGCGTGGTTTTGTGCTTACAAAGTAGGGACACCTGGTAGGCTGGGAAAGTAACTTGGAGCTGGAGTGCATTTCTGACAATTGAGGTCCTAGGTGTGATCTCCAGCAACACAAAATACAAAAGATAAAACTGAGCCAGATGGGTACCCACACCTTATTCCCCACTGCTTGGAAAGCTGAGGCAGGAGGGTGGGTGAGCCCAGGCATTTAAGACTGGTCTGGGTAGTATAATGAGAATTTGTCCCAGATACGGAAATAAATAAGCCTGGACACATAACACCTATTTGAACATCCCTTTGTTAAATAGTAATGTGTGTTTAGATACAGTGTATCTAAAGTATGACTGTTTTAGACATTAGAGTTTTGAAAGCAATTTTACTACTTAGCTGTCTGGTTAGGTTTCTGTTGAGTGTGATAAAACACTGACCAAAACCAGCTTGGGAGGAAAGGGTCTATTTCACCTCCTCGGTTATAGTCTTCAGAGGGAAGGCAGGGCAGGAACCTGGAGGCAGGGGCTAAAGGTAAAGGCAGTAGAGGGATGCTGTTTGCAGGCGTGGTCCTCACGACTGGCTCGCATCAGCCCTGGCGCTCCACCGTGGACTCTGCCTTCCACATCAAGAATCAGGAAAATGCTCCTCCAGTTTGCCTGCAGCCTGGAAGCATTTTCTCTATGAGGTTTCCTCTTCCCAAATGACCTTAGCTTGTGTCATGTTTACAAAAAGTTGCTCAGTACCGTACCCCAGACTGGCCTTGAACTTCTAATTACAAGTATGTGCCAGCACACCTGGCTTTATATATCTAAATCAGTGGTAACAGGATGTTATAGCTTCATTAACTCCTTTTTTTTTTTTTTTTTTTTTTTGGTTTTTCAAGACAGGGTTTCTCTGTAGCTTTGGTGCCCCTCCCGGAACTTGCTCTTGTAGACCAGGCTGGCCTTGAACTCCTTGAGATCCGCCTGCCCCTGCCTCCCCAGTGCTGGGATTACGCGCCACCACCGCCTGGCTACTTCATTAACTTTTTTAAGTGAATTTGTATTTTGTCAATCAAGACAGCTTTCCAATAGTGTATGGATTTTATTTGTAATAAAATGAACATTTCTCTCATTATTACTCAAGTAATACATGTCCATTGTTGCCCTTCTTCACAGATACAGTATTGCTCCTTCCTTTCTGCCTATACTTGTGAAATTTTTGCTGTTCATTGTCATTCATCCTGTTTTGTGTTTTTTATTTTAAATAAAACACAAGACTGAGAAAGGGGGGAAGCTGAAGGGTGTGACTGACTCTCCACAGAAATAAATATCAATTAGATAACAGTATCAAAGGTCATGACTAGCACGTCCACCAAACCAGCTTCTGATTAAAATGGGCTCACCTTCCCAACACAAACAGCTACAGATCTGGTCAGGCCGGGTGGAGACACAGCTTGTAGACTGCGGTGACAGCGAGCTCTGCGGCCCCTCGCGGCTTTCTCCCTCGCAGGGGCATTGCACTGGAGTCGAGAAGGAAGCTCGAGCAGAGCAGAGCAGTTGATCCTCAGACTGATTTTACATGGGAAGGCCTATCTAGCTAGTTAAGTGAAGTTGACAGAGAAATACCAGGAACCTGGAATGAGTAGACAGCTATAAACTGAAAAATTGCCAACACAATTGCTTTCCCTTTCTTCCCTTCCATTCCTCTCTGTTTCCAGGCTGAAGGATTGCTGGGCAAGTCCCTGAGCTGTATTTCTAGTCCAATACAACACTCTTAAAAAGGAAAACAAAATCAAGTGTCTAGGTGCCTTCCAGAGCAAAACACAGCATTGTCTTTTTTAAAAATTTTTTAAACTTTTTAAAAATTTAAAATTTTTTTAAAAAAATTCGGCTGGGCTTAGTGGCACGTGCATCCCAGCAGTGGGCAAGCAGAGGCAGACTGATCTCTGTGAGTTGAAGCCAGTTTGGTGTACATAACAAGCTCTAGGCTAGTCAGGGTATGTAGTAAGTCATTTGTTAAGACATTGCTTTGTGTGTGTGTGTGTGTGTGTGTGTGTGTGTGTGTGTGTGCATTTGTGTACACGAACATGTGTGGGTGTCAGAGAAGACCTGCAGGAAACTGCCCTGCTTCCATATGTGAATTCTAAAGCATGGAACTTAGTCATCGAGCTTGGAGTGAAGTGCTTTCGCCCTGAGCCTGCTGTTTGGGCCTCCAGCATTCTCAGAAGGAAGATAACATGAAGATTAGGAATGTGACCAGTGATTTAATGGACAGTATCAAATGTGAAGAAAATGGAAATTTTCAAACAGAAAATCCTAAATTAAAAATATGTGTGTGTCTTTGTCTTTTGTGCATGTGTGTGCACACACACACACAACTGAACATAGAAAGGGGGACTGTTTGCTGGGGAGAAAGAAGCCTGAGGAGACAGGGTGTTTTCTGTTGTGGACTCTCTAGATTTTACCTGCTTACATTAGAGGGTAGTGAGGGTGGGTGGAGGGGTGGAATATGACAGGTACAGCAATACAGTGAAGCCATTATTTAAAAAGACAGCCAGCCATAGTGGTCTTTTAATCCCAACACTTGGGAGGCAGAAGCAGGCAGATCTTTGTGAGTTCAAGGCCAGTCTGGTCGACACAGAGTTCAGAACAACCAGAGCTACATAGAAAGACACTGTCTGAAGACAAACAAAAACCACATGGGTATAAATAAACCACAAATACCTGTGTGTTGTTGCTTGGGTTATATATTTTTGTGGTACTAGGGATGAGACCTATGGCCTCATGACCTAGTGCTAGGCAAGAGCTCTACCGCTGAACCAGCCCAGTAGAGGGATCTTACGTGGTGTGTGTGCGTCTGTCCAAGTCCGTCTGTGTGGAAACTCTCAGGGGGGCTAAGTGGGAAAGTCTTTAGGGCATTGGTAGTGTGCCTCTGAGACCTGTGGGGTTCCTGTCCCTCCTCTTCTCTCCTGTGTGTTTCTGCCATGATGTGGAGTGCCTGAGTGGAGTGCCGTCTAGACTAGACCTCTGTAGTATCGAGCCAAGTCAACATTTTCTCTATAAATCAATTAGCTCAGGTTATAATGGTACAGGGCTAATTGTGCATGCAAAGCTGATTGCGTTTCAAATTTTACCAGTGTACAAAACTCTAGAATTCAGTAGTAACTCAGTCTCAGTATTGTTTTATTGTGTGTGTGAGTGTGTGTACTTAACTTGTACACAGGAACTCCATCAGTAAAATGTTTGTTGTGCAAACATAAGGGCCTAAATTCAATCTTAGGACTCATTAAAAAAAAAAAGAAAACAATAAAAAAAGACCAGGTGTGCCTGTTGGTGCTTGTAATCCCAGCGCTAGCGAAGCAGAGACATGTGGGTCCGTGGGGCTCACTGGCCAGCCAGCCAAGCCTGCTAGGTAAGCTGAAGGCCAGTGAGGGACCCTGTCTCAGAAAGGGTGGTGGATGCTGGAAGAGCACACCTAGGACTGCCCTCTGGCCCCTACACATACACACATGTACATATATGTGAGCAAGTAATTTAAAAAGGAACTGTAAGAGAAGGTGAAAAGATACTGAATTTCATCACACCTTGTGGGAATGCAGGACACACCTGCGGCCACTGACTGAAGACGGAGCAGGCGGGACCACTGGAGCTTGAGCACTTTAATAATGGAGAACAGAAGATGTTCTCTTGTTGGAAAACAGTTTGGCAGCTGCTCTGAGGTCAAAGAAACCACAGTGATCTGCTTAGAAAGTGTACTTTTGGCTGGCAGTGGTGGCTTACGACTCTAAACCCAGAACTCGGGAACCAGAGGCAGGCGGATCTCTGAGTTGAAGACCAGTCTGGTCTATAGTGTGAGTTTCCGGACAGCCAGGGATACAGAGAAACCCTGTATTAACACCCCCTCCCCCAAAGTTTATTTCTGCAATGTTCTCCCAAGATAAATGGAAACATGATTTCACAGAATTATTTGTTCATAAAATGCCTTGAGTTGCAGCGTCCACCGGCAGGTAAGCAGAGCTGTGGAGGTGCGCAGTGGCGTTCCGAGCAGTGCAGGAGCGTTTGCAGCTGCAGAAGCCGGGCCTACGGAGCACATCTGCTCCCACCAGCACATTAGCCGTGGAGTTCTGTGCCCGGGCTGACGGCGGAGTAGGACTGATGGGTCGGACGAGGTTTAAGGAGAGACCGTGTCGGTCTCAGGTGGTTCTGAGTGTTGGTTGTAAGCACGTGCCACCACGTGTGCCTGACTTTGTTTTTGAGTTCTGGGACAGGGTCTTGCTGTGTAACTCACTCAGCCTTGAACTCCTGGTAATCCTGCTTCAGCCTCTCAAATGAATCAGCCCTCCTGAATTAAAAATACGGTTTTCTTTTTGTTTTGTTTTGTTTGGAGACAGGATCTTACTGTAGTCCTGACTAGCTTGAAATTCAAAGAGCTCTCCCTGCCTCTGCCTTCTTTGTTTGGGGCTAAAAGCAGGAGTCACTACAAATGTTTATTTTGGTTTTGGCAGTGGTTTAACAGGTCCATATATGACTCTAGATTTGATTGAAGCCTTAAGATGGGTGTATTTAATTGTGTATAGATTAGATCAAGAGTAGGAACAGGGAAAGTAGATAAGCAACTATAATTCAATTTATCTGTTAAATTATCATGTAATCCTCAAGGTTATTCATTCAACAATTTTGAAGAAATACAGGCCAGGAAGGTGTGAAGTGGGTGAGAGTCTTAACTGCATGAGCCCAGGCCCAGCCAGGGCAGCCTGTGGTCACTGCTCCTGTGGTGAGGGAGAGAGGTGGAGGTCACTCCAGAGACACCAGAGACACTGCCTCAGCCAATAAACAACCCCACAGTCAGTTCTCCCACCTGCACACACGTGCAGTGCACACATGCACATGCTAGCGTTCCTCTCCGGCCCAGCACAGGAAAGAGTCCTTTAGAGGACGCAGCCTTCTAAGTCCAGGCTAGACCCGGATCTCAGTTGTGTGCTGTGCCCTCAGGTACACAACTAAGCTGTGAGCTTCTCAGGGTTACTGTGAGAACGGAATGAGGCAGCTTGGAGACCCGTGTGTTTTAGTACCAAATGCAAAGGCCACTTTGCCATCTTTTCTCGTCTCCCTAAAGGGCTCTGGTCCTAAGCGAGACTTAGAGAGCTTCCTGGTGTGCCCAGACACTGCTCTGCTGTGTGGAGAAAGATTTGTGATTTTATTTCCTTTTATCCTGGTAAAGGCTCAGTGGGGGAGAGAGGCGTGTGCTATTTATAGATGGAAAATAGGGTCTTCAGTGTTTCCGGGAGTCTTTGGGACATCACGGGCCAAACGGGATAGAGTGGGGAGATGGACATGTACTGGCCCCCACTGGACAGAGGGCAGAGCTCAGCCATACGCTCTTGACAGAGTTAGAGCAGTTGGTTTCCTTACCTGCTGTCTGGGGAGAGAGCAAGTAGAAAAATACACCCACAAGTACCCTTTACCAGATTTTCTGGTGTGAACATGCAGTAAAACATCAAATTCCCCTAACTGAGGCCCCCAAGGAAATTGGTATTATTAAAGGTGGCTCAGACTGGGCTCACAAACAAGCCTGTAGTCCTGTCTACTTGGAAGGCCTAGGCAGGAGAAACCCAAGAGATTCCAAGCCTAACATAGGCAATTTAGTGAAACCCTGTTTCTGGAGGACTGGGGAAGGACTTGGTGTTTATCTGAGGTGCCTGAGGCCCCAGGTTTAATCTCCATATTGTTAAACAAACAAAACAACCAGAGGCTTAAAGATACCAGTAGATTCTCTGATAGACCAGTGTAGTACAGTCAGGATAGTCTCCTGATTGCTATCTGGGGTAAAATAGTTTGGTGACTGTAGAGTATTAGGTGGAAGAAACCAGATTGGAAAATAGCCAAGGCCAGTGGCCAAGACAGCAAGCAGAGGCTGACAGCTGTGAGGGCTTGTGCGTCTCAGTGCAGCAAGCCTGCCCACGCAGCCAGAAAGTCCTGTTTTCTTGTGTGTGTGGTTTTTGAGACAGGGTTTCTCTGTGTAGCCCTGACTGTCCTGGAACTCTGCAGACCAGGCTGACCTCAAACTCAAGAGCTCCTCTGCCTCATTTCCTGAGTGCTGGGATTAAAGGCGTGTGCCACCTCCACACAGCCAAGTCCTGTGTTCCTCATGGCAGTGAAAGGCTTGGTGGCATGTTCCTGGAGTTGCAGCCTTGGGAAGCCAGAGTGGGAAGAGTGCTGGAACCCAAGTTTGAGGCCAGCTTGGGCAAAACATTGAGATCCTAGATCAAAACAGGTGAAGGAAAGAGGGGCCAAGGTTCCAATATCCCCTTCAAATGCGTTTCCCATCTTCCCTCCCCTTTTGTAGTCCCCAGTAGCACCTCTGGCTGGGGCCATGTTAGATCCCGACTGATGTAAGATTGTACTTTAGACATTCAGTGTTACTGTTCTGCTTTAATATTACAGCTTCTCCGTTGATTTCCAAAGAGATAACCAACATGACTGAGTTCTGGCTCATATCTGCTCCTGGGGAGAAAACCTGTCAGCAAACATGGGAGAAACTCCACGCAGCAACTACGAAGAACAATAACCTGGCGGTTTCTTCCAAGTTCAACATTCCTGACTTGAAGGTGCGGCTGTACTGCGCAGAAAACTGCAGTTGGGGAGCCCGGGGAGGGCACTTTTTGTTCTGTCAGAAGTGAATTTCTAGGTTCCTTGAGAAGTAAAGTCATTCCTCCCTGGCTGTTGATGTGATTTAGAGCGGCTCCTGGTCTCTGGATGTCACAAGGAAGTCACTGAAGTCATGTCTCATTCCCATGTTTCTCTGAGTTATAGAACGCCTTGGTACTACATCACATGGGATTTTCAGGAGAGAAGAGTCTTAGTATTTATTTTCAAATATCGCAGGAATATTTCCATTATTGTTTATAGTCTGTTACCACAGTGCCTAGTTAGACATTATTTACTCAATTGAATTTTTTTTTTTTATTGTTTTTTGAGATAGGGTTTCTCTGTATCTTTTGGAGCCTGCCCTGGAACTAGCTCTTTCAGACCAGGCTGGCCTCAAACTCACAGTGATTCGCCTGCTTCTGCCTCCTGAGTACTGGGATTAAAGGCGTGCGCCCCCCCCTCCCGTGAATATTTTTAACATTTATTGAAGACGCATGGTCTAGCAGTTATGAGGCAGGCTCCAGAATGTTACCTGAACTTTTGCGAAAGCAGCACTTTACTTCTTTTTGGTTTTTTTGAGGTAGGGTTTCTCTGTGTAGCCTTAGCTGTGTGGAAACTCACTTTGTAGATCTGACTGGCCTCGAACTCACTGAGATTCACCTGCCTCTGCCTCCTAAGTGCTGGTATTAAAGGCGTGTGCCACCAGCCAGGCTAACAGCATTTTACTTCTAAAGCATGATCTTTGGCACACAGTTCTGCATACAGAGTCAACAGCAGGCCCTCATAGACAGCCCCAGACCCGTCCTGGGGCCCTGTTGTACAGCAAAACTTCACATTGCCATTGTCCCTGGCCTGTTTAAAGCAAGCACAGGCCTGCTTATGAAGTGCCAAGTTTTCATGAGTGGTGCTTTCTCCCTAGAGAATCACCTCCTACATAAATATGCACTTAAATGTCCCACGACCTTTCCTTTCCTTTTCTTTCTTTTTTTTTTTTTTGCTGTATTTTATAAAATAAAACTGGAGAATGTAAGGTTTGTGGCCCTTTCAAATAAAGATATATCATCTAGTTTTTGTTTGTTTTTAAAGGTAAAGGGATGTGGAACTGGGAGGACTAGTGCAAGCCTGATGCCAGCACTCAGTCTGCTGAGGCAGGGCGAGCAGGAGTTCAAGGCCAGCCTTGGCCACAGGGACTAGAAGGGATCCTGCCTCAAAGCAAAATAAAAACAGCCCCTCCCCTCGGTGCTGTGAGCCTACAGTCCCAGCCCTGGGGAGACTGGGGACGGAAGCCTGAGGTTCACCTTGGTTACATAGTAAGACCTTCAGTTAAAAGGAGTGACAGCGATGGAAGCTGAGTACTATGTTGAATTTCCCTTCTAGGTTGGCACGTTGGATGTCTTGGTTGGCTTGTCGGATGAACTGGCTAAACTGGATGCATTTGTAGAAGGGTAATGTATCTGCATGTGTGGGATTGGACGAAGTGAGATTCTGTTGTCAGCGTCCAGGTCTCTGGAGAGTCTTCCAGAGTACTCTGTGCTAGGTGGATGATTTGGGGAAATGACTAGATTCTTTTTTTATATGTCAATGTTTTGTGTATATTTGTGTGTGTGCACGTGTGTATCTGTGTGTACCTGGGGTGTGAGAGCATGTTCATGGAGGCACACGTGTGTGCAGGTGTCCTCAGTGGAGCCTGTGGGGCTTGCAGACTCGGGTAAGCCACTGCCCAGCAAGCCCTAAGATCCTCCTGTCTGCTCTCCCTACACTGGGACTGCAAGCATGTACCACCATGCTCAGCTCATTTCTTCTTATTAGCAGACGATATTCCCTTATATTCATTGTTATCAAATACTCTATTATATGTCATGTTTTATATAAAGTGGGATTCATTATATAATATGTCCTAGTGTGACAGTTATTTTATAGCTTTTTTTTTCTAAAAATGGTTTTTTTTTTTAAACTTCCCAGAGTGGTCAAGAAAGTGGCTCAGTACATGGCTGACGTGTTGGAGGACAGTAAAGATAAAGTTCAGGAGAACTTGCTGGCCAGTGGAGGTGAGCTGATCTTTTATGACCTACAGTTGTGAGTGTATATATAATGTGAGTGGCTTAGAAACATAAGCAGAGAAGATTAGAAGCCCATAGGTGAGGATGCTCCTTTACCAGAAGGCTGTGAGGCTGCTGCTGGTGATGTTACCAGTCACATCTGTCCCCTGGACGTAATCTCATGTCACTCTTAGGTGACACAGAATGTAGGGTAAGGTGCAGGCTTTGCTCCCCGGTCTGAAACGACTTAAAGCTGAGCATCTCAGCATCATTGCAGTTAGATACTCCTGTTTTCTACTTAGAATGATTGATTCATTACAGGGTAATGCCTCTTTCCCCTCAAAATGCTGCTTTTCTTAGTGCCCATAAAATAGACTACTGATGTATGTGTCTGTAGCTCTAAGTTAATAATGTATACTGAGCCTGTTCTGTAATGATAGCTTTATAAAGAATGCTTTGATCTCATTATTGTTGATTTTATTTATTTAATTAATTTTGAGACAGGGTCTCACTGTGTAGCCCTGGCTGGTCTAGAATTTGTTAAGTAGACTAGGTTGGACTTGAACTCACAGAGGTTCTCCTGCCTCTACCTAGGATTAAAGGTGTGTACCACCACAACCAATAATAGTACTTGTAAAAAAAATCTAGTGTTCTGGGGCTGGACAGATGGCTCAGAGGTTAAGAGCACATACTGCTCTTCCAGAGGACCTGAGTTCAGTTCTTTGCACACACAGTGGATGACTCACAACAACCTGTAACTTCAGGAATCTTGTCTGGCCTCTGCAGGCATGTACACGCATCTATACATACCTGCCCCTCCACCTCAGATACGTGACTAAAACATAAAATAAGTCTTAATTTCATTGTTCTTCTAGTCTCATTCACACTTATCTTTGCCTATGTTAAAAGACAGCCTTGGCGCTGGAGAGATGGTTCAGGTAAAGAGCGCTGGCTGCTCTTCCGGAGGTCCTGAGTTCAATTCACAGCAACCACATGGTGGCTCTCAACCATCTGTAATGAGATCTGGTGTCCTCTTCTGGTGTGTGGGCATACATGCAAGCAGAAAACTGTTAGCATAATAAATAAATAAATCTTTTTAAAGACCAGCAACAAAACAGACAGATGTAGTGGCTCGCACCTTTGGTCTCAGCACTCAGGAGGCAGAGGCAGATGGATCTCTAAGTTTGAGGCCAGCCTGGTCTATAGAGTAAGTTCCAGGACAAAAAATACTACAACTTCTCTTCAGTAATTAATTTATTACCTTATTTCAGTTGACTTGGTTACTTATATAACAAGG
This sequence comes from Microtus pennsylvanicus, assembly GCF_037038515.1. NCBI lineage: Eukaryota > Metazoa > Chordata > Mammalia > Rodentia > Cricetidae > Microtus > Microtus pennsylvanicus. Next base: position 61,666,268 of record NC_134580.1, on the reverse strand, counting down.
TTCCAGTGGGATATGGCCAAATATCCAATCAAGCAATCTCTGAAAAACATTTCTGAAATAATTGCCAAGGTAAGACAAAAATTGAGGCAGGTGGGACACACTGATTTATAGAAAATTTGTTTAAATTATATATTGTATGTATGTGGTGTGTATGTGAAGTATGTGTGTGTGTGTGTGTTTGTATGTTATAGCTATGAAATGCTTTTTAGGATTTTCCTCTGTTTTTTGAGACAAGGTCTCTCTATGTAGTCCTGGCTGTCCTAGAACTCATTGTGTAGACCAGGCTGGCCTCCAGCTCACAGAGATCCTCCTGCCTCTGCCTCTTGAGAGCTGGGATTAAAGACCTGTACTTGGTTGGAGAATTGATGTGACAGAAGCAGTTGAGTACACGGACTAATACACTGTAAAAGATCCCCTATGAAATTTTGTTAAAAACAAAGTTTCTTATTTTTTTTAAATGTGCTTTTAAAGTTGTACTTTGACTGTAATCACATACTCTTAGTCAGAAGCTGTTTAAATTGTACTGGTAGAGGCAAACCTTGGAAACGCTTGCCTGTTTTTCTTCTTTTGAAGGGAGTAACTCAGATTGATAATGACCTGAAGTCTCGAGCGTCCGCATATAATAATCTGAAGGGGAATCTTCAGAATTTGGAGCGAAAGAATGCGTAAGCTCTCAAGTGTTGTGGATGCTAAGTGTGGGAGTGTGGGGCCAGTTTGTGCTGTTTCTGTAATCAGTGATTTGTGGGGAGCTGGACGGATTGCTCAGCAGTCAGTGCTGGCTGCTCTTGCAGAGGACCTAAGGTAGTCCCAGTACTCGCCTGTAACCGCACTTGTGATGCCCTCGCCTGTCTACAGGCTCCTCTGTACAAGGCGTGCACAAAAATACTTCTTAATAGTTTGTTAAATTTTCATGGGAAAGTTAAGTAATTTTACAGAATTTGAACAATTCAGAACAGATGTGAAGCTGATTCATTAAACTTAAATGGATAAACTCATAAATTTAAAAACTCATAAACTCGTAAATTAAACTCATAAATTTACTTGTCACCTGGATGCTGGCTTATTTCCTTATCCATTTGATATTTCACTGAAAATTTTGTAAGGTTAATTATTTTAAATCAAATCATTACATAGCAATTACGTACCATTTAAAAATTTTTACATAATAACCTGTTTATGCTGTAATGATTATTTTCTACTTTCTCTGTTTTCCAGGGTTAGGATTTTGAAGCATTTGCTTGTAACCATATTTGGTTGTTGTAATGTCACTGCAAGTGTAGTTCAAGCTGTTTTCTTGTTGGTTTCTGGGGGGGGGCATACGAGTCAAGTGTTTTGTTTTATTTTAAATGTGTGAGAGTGTGGTGTTTGAGTGGGTGGTGCGCATGCTTTTGTGTGTACCTGTGATGCACAGAGGAGGTCATCAGGTCCCCTCTGTCATTCTTTGCAAGCCTCAGGGACCATCCTGTCTCCATGCCCTATAGTTCTTGGGTATGTGCGTGACTGTGCACAGCTTGTTACATGGATGCTGGTGTCTGGATTCAAGTCCACATGTTGTATAGCAAGTACTCTTAACCACCAAGTATAGTTAAGTACATAGCTATAGATAGCCCAGGGAAAAGCTGCCTGGAGGTGGGCTCTGGCACAGACGAGACAGGGCATTCTCATTCCTGGAAGACCAAATGAAGGCTGATTGGAAAGTTGATTATTGTGCTAGTCCAGAACTGTCTGGTAGCGAAATGAGGGAAAGGTAGAGAACACAGGTGTGCTTAGGTGATGTAATTTCGTAATTAGGATGAGGCGCTCTGGTGTCTGGTGACTGCGGCTCTCCCAGCCGAGGTTGTAATTAGAGACACTGGACTGCAGGGATTAAACTCGCAGAGTCAGACTGAGAGGCCAGTTTGACAGACACTGACGCCTCTCTGGCTACTGTGTGTGACTGTTGTGCCTGCCTGTGTGTACGTGCACCAGGTGTAGGAGACGGTGTCAGGTCCCTTGCAACTGAGCTGCTGTGTGGGTGCTGGGAATTGGACCTGGGTCCTCTGCAGGCACAAGTACTCTTAAGCACTGAGCGTTTATGATGTTGTTTATCTTCTTTCTTTTCTTGTGTCATGGAAGCGCACACTTACCCACCAATGAATCTCCTCTCATTCTTTAGGGGAAGTTTGCTGACTCGGAGCCTGGCAGAAATTGTGAAGAAAGATGACTTTGTTCTTGACTCAGAGTACCTGGTCACGCTACTGGTGGTTGTCCCCAAGTATGTCTGTTACCAGAGTCTCTAAAACTCAAGTACAACATGAGTCCAGCTCTGTGGAAACGTTTGTTCATGTGGTACATGCGGTAAAATTCGGTTCACAGTGTGGAGGCTCAGTTATAAATCAGTAGGCTTGGCTAACTAATAAACTAAGTAATTTTATTATTAAAAGTTTAAACACACATGTTTCAAAATCAGGCCATTGAATTGTTATTCTGAAAAATATTTATGATTAGTTGAGGTGAACTTGAACCCCGTAAGAATGAAGGATGTGAGCCGGGCGGTGGTGGTGTACATCCTTAGTCCACACTTGGGAGGCAGAGGCAGGCAGATCTCTGTGAGTTCAAGACCAGCCTGGTCTACAGAGTGAGTCTCAGGACAGCCAGAGCTACACAGAGAAACCTTGTCTTGAAAAACCAAAAAGAATTCTATGAAGGGCTGCATAGTGTCTGTGGCCGGGCGCTGTCGTAGCTGCTCAGCTCTCCCGTGTCACTTGGTTAGAGAGCTGAAGCGGCCACAGAGGTATGCAAGGAAGTACAGTTTTGTTTACTGTAGTAATATGGGCGGCGGCAGGGTTACGTCCCCAAACACCCCAGCCGCCTGCCTGGCTCGGCTAGCTTATGCCCCAAATAATTACACGGACACTGTATTCTTTTAAACACTGCTCTGGCCCATTTCTAATCATCTGTGTAGCGCCCCTAGGTGCGCTTACCGGGAAGATTCTAGCCTAAGTCCATCCTGGGTCGGAGCTGGGGCATGGTGTGCGTCTTCCCTGGAGCAGGTAGCATGGCGTCTCTCCTGAGGCGTCTGCTCCGGAGAGCAGAGCTGTGGAGTCTGACCTCACTTCCTCTTCCTCCCAGCCTTCCCTTCTGTTTACTCCACCCACCTAAGGGTGGGCCTATCAAATGGGCCTAGCAGTTTCTTTATTGCTTAGCCAAAGAAATCAACAGATTGATATATGACACTCCCACATCACTTCCCCTTTTTCTGTTTAAACAAAAAAAGGAAGGCTTTAACCTTAACATAGCAAAATTACATATAACAAAACAGTTATCAAGTAGAGTTACATCAGAAACATTTATACATATAACAAAATTGACCTTAAAATCCATACCAATGCAAATTATTCATACCTATATCATTTCCCCCTTTAAATGTAAAAGAACATTTATAAACTATATTTGGGAACATGGGCGCAGTTTTTTCTCTCCAAACTGCTTCCTGCTGAATGGGGGCGTCGTTAATCAGATTATTTAGGGTGTAACCTGTGTGCCAGGTTTATCTCAGTTGGCAGTTGAGCAAGGCAATTTTCTGAAGATGTTCACAGCAACCCTTCAGGAGGACATGGTCCATCATACCAAATCGGAATAGAAGAAATGAACAGGGTCTCATCCTCTGTGAAAACAAAATAAGACTCTCTCCAAAGCATCATATCCTTAGACCCAAATTCTGAAATCGTAATACCCTTATATCCATTCTGGTTTAGCTTGGCAGGCCATGTAATGAAATGTCTGTCTGTACTTAGCTCCTTTACAGTCAAAAATTTTAAAGAAAACACAATGTACATAATCCAGACTCTCTGTGAATTTTCCATCTTTTACGTAGCTTATTTTTCTTTATTTCTTTTAATCTCTTAACTATCTGTACTCTGTCTCTTTAAAGACTTTACCTTTTTTTTTTTAACCATTAACTTTATTCTCTATATTCCTTTTCTTCTCTCTCTCAAGCCTACGTACATTCATCCAACAGTGTGACTCGTTTAGTGGTCTGAATCTGTCCTATTGTGAATCTGCAATTTTTTACTAGCCAGGAGCACTTTTGATTTACGCCTTTAAATCACTAGGCGCTTAAGAATCTAAGCTATGACATTCCTAGGTTAACTTTTTGCTTTTTGAGCGTATATCTGTGGACCAGGCTGTCTTTGAACTCTCAGAGATCCGCCTGTCTCTGCCTTCTAGGCACTGGGATTAAAGGCGTGTGCTACCACACCTTGAAGTCACAGAGGTCTATCTCCCTCTGCCTCCCAAGTGTTGGGATTAAAGGTGTGTACTAGGACACACAACAACTCTCTTCCTTTTCTTTTTTTAAAGAACTTTAACTTTTAGCTTGCATATATTTTTAACACACAGTAAACCATTTAGAAATTTTCTTTGTCTCTGAATCTCTCTTTACTGTATATCTCTGTTTTTTGACCACCTGAGTCTTTAGTTTACCAAGCAATCTCACTCAGTAGGACTAAAGGCGTGGCTTTGACGGCTAGATGTAGCCCATTCCTTAGCTTTTCAGCCTCATGGCGGAGGTACTGGCTGTAGCCATGTTTATAGCATTTCAAGGTCCCTGCCAGCCAGCGAACTACAACAGACAACACTCAAGTCCTCTCTCAGTAGCCGGCCCTCCTGCCTCAAACAGTCAGAGTTTGCCCTGGCAGGATGGCCCAGAAAGCCGGCATTTTTAAACGCGCAGCTTTTTTCCTGCTATGGCTGAAAACCGAAAAGCATGCGTTCAGCTTTTCGTCAACACCGTTTAAGTGTTTCGTGGCAGGACCTCTTAATGAGCTGCAGGGTTTTGCAGCTAAAGCTGAGTCAGGAAGCCTCTTGGGGCTACCAGGTAGGAGCGGCACTCAGCACTTTAATTCTCAGACTGAGCACGCAGCACAGCAATTCTTTTCATCCAAGTTACATCCAAATCTGACACGCGGAGCACTGTGCAGTCTGAAAACATGTCCCTGTATAGCGGCAGGAATCCGCCATGCTCTTCCGCCTGCCTAAGCCTGATTCTGCCTTCTGCCTAGGAGCAGGCGGGGAGCTCTGAGTCATCGTCAAGGTCTCAGAGCACTCTCCTTCCGCGGGAACACAAACATAAAGCCAGAGTTTGCACTGGCGGCAAAGCCCCAGGAAGCAGCGCTTTAAGATAACGCAGCTTTTTTTCTGCTGCTGTTGCCGAATCAGGAAATCTCTCTACAGCACGCCACCGACAAACAGCAAAAATCTGTGTTAAACGCTCTCTCCCTTATTTTTAAGCCTTCTCAAGTTTTTTGTGGACTCAGCTAGCCCCACGTTGGGCGCCATTTTGTAGTAATATGGGCGGCGGCAGGGTTGCGTCCCCAAACACCCCAGCCGCCTGCCTGGCTCGGCTAGCTTATGCCCCAAATAATTACACGGACACTGTATTCTTTTAAACACTGCTCTGGCCCATTTCTAATCATCTGTGTAGCGCCCCTAGGTGCGCTTACCGGGAAGATTCTAGCCTAAGTCCATCCTGGGTCGGAGCTGGGGCATGGTGTGCGTCTTCCCTGGAGCAGGTAGCATGGCGTCTCTCCTGAGGCGTCTGCTCCGGAGAGGAGAGCTGTGGAGTCTGACCTCACTTCCTCTTCCTCCCAGCCTTCCCTTCTGTTTACTCCACCCACCTAAGGGTGGGCCTATCAAATGGGCCTAGCAGTTTCTTTATTGCTTAGCCAAAGAAATCAACAGATTGATATATGACACTCCCACATCAGTTTACTGACCTTTATATTTAATAACCCTTTGGAAGCTCCTTTTTTTTTTTTTTTTTTTGGTTTTTCGAGACAGGGTTTCTCTGTGGTTTTGGAGCCTATCTTGGAACTAGCTCTGTAGACCAGGCTGGTCTCAAACTCACAGAGATCCGCCTGCCTCTGCCTCCCAAGTGCTGGGATTAAAGGCGTGTGCTTCCACCGCCCGGCTGGAAGCTCCTTTTGATGAGGTCTTCTATATGACTATTTGAGCATGTGTAGTTTTGGAGAGGCCTGATAAGAGCAGAACTGAGTTGTATGGCTCAATTGGTAGTGGGACGTGTCTTTATTTCCAGCACCCGGCAGACAGAGGCACACATATCTCTGTAAGCCGAGGCCAACATGGTCTACTTAGTAGACATCCGGCCAGCAGATACATAAAAGACCCTGTCTCAGAGCAACAGCAGCAGCAAAAGCCTGTGTGTGAGAGAGGCACTCTTCACTCTTAATGGCCAAGGTCTTGTTGACATCTCTGGGGGAATCTGAGCTGCCATGGTAGATTTGTGATGGGAAAGAAGAGAAATCACTGGTTCCTGGAGAAGGTGGAGAGGAATAGTAGGGGACTAGGTTTTCTGAGTTGGGGCACGCCTCCTCTATTTGAGTACACAGGTTTTTGGACTTTTCTGCATCTGTGGAGAAGAGCAAGGCTCTGAAAGGTTGTCCTTGAACTGGCACTTTGGTCTGGCTGGCCTGGAGCTTCTGCTGCTTTTGCCTTCACATCTAGGCACTGGGGTCATGGGCATGTGTAGCTGGCCTCATAGGCATGCCTGCTGTGCCCAGTGTGGAAAGCTTTGTTTCTTGTTTTCCTTACACAGCTCTTCCATAGAATATTGAGAACATTAGAGCATACTGTTTATTCAAAATTTATCTTTATTTATTCTATTTATCTTTGCTTTTATAGCTTACAGGAAAATAACTTTTGCCCATATTTTTTTATTTGGCTTTCTTTAAAATTTATGATTAGAAAATGTCAGCTTTTGTACCTTAAAGTGGAACCCGGAGCCCTGCAGGTCACTCTACATAATGCATCCCCCGTGCCTCCAATACTGCACTGTAAGTCACACATAGCTGTCCCTCCAGCCCCCAAAGCCAGCGGCCTTTCCAGAAAACTGTTGCACAGCATTCGGAGGCAGCATCATTACTGCCACTGGCTTTCTCGCTGCTTCCTGGGCTGCACCCTGTTTTCTGTAAATAGAGTTTTATTCAATCCGTTACAATGAGCACCAAATGGTAGTGATTTCCCAAGGCCTCTTCTGTTTTTAGAATGAGGTCTGTTTTCCAACCATGTAGTTTAAGAATAACATAGAATCTAGACTGTGCTTTTCCACCTTAACAAACCAGTCTCTCGGCTGCGCCTCTGTTGCAACAGTTACTAGCTCCCAGGGAGGCAGGCGATGAGTACTTCCTGCTTCACTCCATGGGTTTGAGGCATGTTCTCAGTAGTTTTGCTACATATATATGGTGCATTATTGGCCACACTTCCTAACTGTCCCATGTTTTCTCTTCCTGGGCATGGCGGAAGTAGGACTTGTTTCCCCTCCCATGTTTACTGTGCCCATGTTTTCTGCAGGCTGAACCACAACGACTGGATTAAGCAGTATGAAACACTCGCGGAAATGGTAGTCCCGAGGTCGAGCAAGTAAGTGGCTGTCTGGCAGCAGTGCTTTTAAGTCTTCCACAGCTTGTGGGAGTAGGAAATAGCTTCGTGGTCTGTGTTTTCTTTCAGTGAATCTGTAATTTTAAAACCATCATTTTTACTTCATAAGTTGTCAACTCTAGTTATCATTTTATATCTAGAAGGGACTTGGCATAGCCAGTTTGACCCCTCATTTCTGTAGATGGAGACGTTTGAGGAGAAGGAGATGAAGTTGGTTGCCCAGTCTCACTTCTAGCTAACGGCAGGATGAGGACCAGAGCCAGCTCCCTCTTGCTGCCTTCTGAAGCCTTGTCCACTGTGCACTCTGCCCACTGGGAGCGAGGTGCATTTGCCTCCCACAGGAATTGCACCAGGCATCTCCTGGATGCTGTGCTGATCTCCAGATTCCATTGTCACTTTGAGAAGAGATACGAGACTAGATCTGTACATCTTTAAAAAGCAACGGAATGTTTGCCTTTTTAGTTAAACACGTGGAGTTGTGAGTTAATGTGTATTGTCATTTGTCACCTAAAGCAGTGTTGTGAAGCAGTTCAGGTGCTAATTTCCTCACAGGTAGGAAGCCGCCTTTAAGTGATCTAAGGCACATGACTTTCAGTGCCCAGGGGCAAGGCAGTGCCATTGTAGCTCATGACCCATGTCATCAGCCTGTGCCCACTATTGCTGCCACAGATGTTCTCGTAAAAGAAGGCGTGGAGGACAGGGAGGAAGTGAAGTTAGTAAGGTCAAGCCATGGAGTACTTTCTTTTCCAGTTCATTGGGAGTTAGCTTAGTGTAGTAGGAAATCATGGACCCTATTGATGGTTTTTCTCAACTTGCTGTGTGACTTGGGTGAGTCTTTGAACACCTGGGTTGTGAGGTGATGGCGGCGGAGCAGCTGAGCCAGACCTGGTGGGCTTGCTGGATTGGACCGGAAAGAGGAAGAAATACCATGAGACAAGAACAGACAGTTTGAGCAGCCAGCCTGGTGCTAGAAAGTGAACAGCGTGCTCTGTAGTGTGGCTTTTCTTAGTGAAGAGAGCGTTTGTTAGCTAGTAAGTGTAAGGGAGGGTGTGAAGGCATCCTAATGAGAGCGCATCCCAGACAGGACCATCTTCCCTGTGGGAGGCAGTGCGGATGAAGAGGGAGACGCTGCTTCGAGTTCTTCCCTGTTTTTGAATTTTACAATAATGAACTCACAATGACTTTCTCCCTCTAGTGTTCTTTCAGAGGACCAAGACAGTTATCTATGTAACGTCACCTTGTTTAGAAAAGCAGTTGATGATTTCCGACACAAAGCCAGAGAAAACAAGTAAGTCTGACTGTGCTTCTCATGAATGTTTGCACATGATTTTAATCTGTTGGATTGGCTGTATGTGGTATGGACAAACTTGTTTTTTTTTTTTTACTCCAAATTCAGGTTCATAGTTCGTGACTTCCAGTATAACGAGGAGGAGATGAAAGCAGATAAAGAAGAAATGAACAGGTTGTCTACAGACAAGAAGAAGCAGTTTGTATGTGGTCTTCCTTAGCATGGCCAGTGCTCAGCAGACCATATGTGCTCTTGCCTGTCTTTGACTTGGAAAAGGGGAAAGGTTCTCTGGTCTTTCCTTTTAAGATAGTTGATTTTGGTTACTTTACTTCTTTTTTGAGACAGGTTTCATCCCAGAGGCCAGGCAGAACTCACTGTGTGGCCCAGGGCTGTCTTGAGCTCCGGGTGATTCTCCTGACTCAGCTTCAGAGTGTTGGGATTATAGGCAGCCCGCAAACATCAGGTCCCTCCCGTCACCAGTTCCCACGGCACCGGGGTTACAAACGTGTGGGACCATGCCTGGCTTTTTTTTTTTTTTTAAACCTGGCTTCAGGGATCTGACCTCAGGTCTTTTTATGTGCACAGCAAATGTCCTTTGCCCGGAGCCATTGCGCTCCTATTGCAGTCTTCATTGGAACTTTTAGAGCTTATTTTGCTTCTGAGTCTTAGGAAACTGGAAAAATGCATTCTAGAGATACTGAAAGCCTCAGAGTCTCAGAGAGAAGCATCATGAAAAGCAGTTTATAATTTGGTACTAGAAAAATGAAAGTATTGCATGAAGGTACCGCTCAGTAGAGTGCTTAACTAACATACAAAGGCCCCGTGCCACATTGACAGAAACTGGTTGTGGTGGCATATACCTGTAATCCCAGCATTGGAGGAAGAAGCAGGAGTATCGGGAAATTCTAGGTCATCCTTGGCTACATGAGAACTTGTCTCAGAAAAAAAAGAAAGAAAGAAAGAAAAACCATATGTGTTGATGTACATGTGTATGAATTCCCAGAGCTCGGGCTGTGTGCCGGAGATGCCTGTGGGAAGCACACCCAGGTCCAGTCCTGCTTTCTTCACAGCAGGGGGCAGTCTGACCCTGCTCTGCCCACCAGCCTGCTCTGCTTTGTGCAAGTAAATGTTTTCAGTGCCATTGCCCACAGCAGCTCAAAGAGCAAACATTTTGATCAGAACTTTTCACTTTGTTGTATCCTCTTTGCCTGAATCAATTGCTTGGCACATCCAAATGATGCCATACGTTACCCAACTGAAGTGGTAACCGAGTCAGTACTGATGTCTCTATAGGTGGACAGTGGAGGTATTGTCTTTGCAGAAGTTTTTAATTATGCTAAGTGCAAGTTCAACAAAAACTTGCTTTGTCAAAGAAGTAGGAGAACATAGAAGATGAGCAGGTTTCAGAGCCTCAGAAGAAGGCGTGGGGAATATCTGTGTCTTTAGAGGCTGTAGGCTGAGTTCTGTAAATGCGTTAACTAGCTGAGTATTAGGTTGTGTGTTCAAACCCAGTTTAAACTGCTTTCCTGAAGACATGCCTTGCTGTTGGTAAGCCCGGCTCACACGCGAGTCTGCTGAGGGTACAGAGTGGTGGCTTACCCTTTCATTTAAGAGCACGAAGGAAGGCAATAGGGTGTCCAGCGTAACATCTGAAACTTTCATAATGTGGCTAGTTTCTTCTTTAAAAGGGTTGACTTTTCTAATTGCCATTTGCAAACCAAATTTGTGGTAATTTTGTGTTTTTCTTTTTAAAGGGACCACTTGTGCGGTGGCTTAAAGTGAATTTCAGTGAGGCGTTTATTGCGTGGATTCATATAAAAGCACTAAGGGTTTTTGTTGAGTCTGTTTTAAGGTAAGAAAGTTGAGAAAGTTGGAGCTGCAGAGTTGAGTGTACTTCTTTCTCATGACTGCAGCCACAGAGACAGTTATGGGGCAGTGACTGTCAGGGTCACACAGCATGTCAGGTGCATATTGTCCTTTAACAGCGGTCTCAGAGAGCCACACTTCTGCACCCTGTCTCTAGTGTGTGCTCATGTACTGTTGGGTGAGAGGAGGTGCGAGCAGGTAGTGATTTCATTGTGGGGTACACAGATGTGCTCTGTGCTTGTCTGGTTGCTTTGGTATCAGTTACTCAACATGGTCACTTGTTTTGTTTGATACAGTCTCTTCCTGGCTAATTTCAAACTCATTTTTAGCGTAGGCCTCCTGAGTGCCCCATCACTGCGGTGCTCCCCACGGCCTTTTGATGCAGTCTGGGAGGTGGGGTGCAGCACAACCTTGTATAGTAAGAGCTTAAGCCTGTAATTAGAAAGGCCTGGACTCCGCTAATACAAAGTGCAGTGTGGTAAATACTGAACCAGTAACTCAGTCATTTCCATGACAATCACTGAGAGTGACTGTATGTCGTGCGTGATTGCCCCAGCTCTGCCGGAAACCCCCGGACCGTGCTGCTCCAAAGAAACCCTTGGCTCTAGCTCCATTAGAATTAGGTGTACACTACCATTAAAGATCATTTGTATGGGTATTTTGCCTTTATGCATGTCTGTGTATCACAGTACCCATGAAGTCCCAAAGAGTGGGCATCACATCCATTGGAACTCAGTTGGCTAAGTACGTCTTGTGTGGACATGACTTGTAATTAAGAGCAGAATGGATTATAAGGTACTCACCACTTTTGGTGTGGTGCTTCAAACTTTTAATCCCTGCAGGCAGGACGCAGAGGCAGGCAGATCTCTGGATTCAAGGCCAGCCTCTGGTTTACACAGTTAATGAGACCTTATCTTTTTTTTTTTTAAGCCAGTGTTTGTTTAAATGAAGATTTCTCAGATATTTTGCATGTAGTTTTATTTTAAGATGTAGTATAGAATTTACAATAACTAAGTGTCTTTTGAGCCTCTCTACATGCTGCTCCTATTAGACATTATTTAAAAACTTACCCGACGAAACGATGCTTCTCTTCTTTAAATTTTTTAAAATGTTTAAAGTAGGTATAGAAAGTCCCAATTTTTAATTTTAAACATATCTTCTAGCCCCGTGTTATTTTTATATTTGGGCATATTCATAGTTTACTGTGAGGTTGAAAATTAATTACATGATTGGTTTGCCTATTTTCCCTCTGCTAAAGCCCAAGCTGGCCTCAAATGTACCCAAGCCCTTGTCTTAGCCTCCTCAGCACTGAGATCACAGACGTGAGCTGCACCCCAGCGTGGCTCAGTTTTTACTGACAGACTTCTGGTGGACCCAGAGGCTTGCTTACGCGCTAGTGGCAGACTTGTAAAGGGATTGTTAACATGATCCACGCTGTGTGCGTAGAGCGCCTTGCAGAGAAGCAGAAGGATGTTTGCTCTGAAAAGAAAATGCCTGTGTGCATTTACACTACACCACTGTGCTGCTTTAGGTATGGTTTGCCGGTGAACTTCCAGGCGATGCTCCTGCAGCCTAACAAGAAAACGGTGAAGAAACTAAGAGAAGTTTTACACGAACTGTACAAGCACCTCGACAGCAGCGCAGCCGCTATCATCGATGTAAGTACACGGCAGCTCAGCAGACGGAAGGCAGGCACTGCTGCACGCCTGTTCGCTGAAGAGGGCTGCGCTGTGTGCGTGACCTAGCCCGCTTCTGTCCCGAGTGCCTCCCTCGGGGAGACGCAGCACTAGGTGCAGCTGTTCTTGTTTCTAGAAGCCCATCATTATCTTACTGTGTTTCAGATGTTTACAGCTGCAGAAGTTCAGAAACAATCTTTGCGTCTAGTTCTTAAAAACTATAGATTGCAAAGAAAAAGAAAATAAGAAATTATTTTAATTTTGTTTGGTAGAAATAATGGAGTCAATAGATTAGCAATTTATGTTTTTATTTGTTTTGGGAGGATACACATATGCCATGTGTATGTTTGTGTGTGTGTTACTTTTCCTTCTACCATGTGGGACCCAGGGTTCAAACTTAGGTAATTGGGAGGCTTGGCAGTGAGCACCCTTGCCCACTGAGTCATGTCTTTGGCTCAGATGACCATTTTGAAGGGGATGTCATTTCTCTGAAATGGTTTAAAGTTTTATGTTTAAGTGTGTTTGGCCTGCATGCATGTCTGAAGAGGCCAGAAGAGGGAGGCAGATCCTCTGAGCTTTGAGCAGCCCTGCGGGAGGCACCCAGGTCCTTTGGAGAAAGAGCTAGTGTTCATGCTGAGTCACTGCCCCAGCCACTCTAAACTGACAACAGTGTGTGTGTTTGTGTGTGTTGTTTCACCATGTTAGCAGGCTTTTATTTTATAGTTTAAATTACACATACTTTGCTGTTTTTCACTTTAGGTAGTATCTCGTGTATGTATTGGAATAATGAGAAATTAGTGGTTTTGGTAAGAGAAAATGCAGGAAATGACTTGCTGTCTTTTCATAAAATCTTGGAGAAAATAAGAATTGTAAATTTTTGGTACAAACTTTGTTCTCAGTAAATTCTTATAAGGTACAAATAGACCTGAAATCTTTAAAAACACACTTTATTTGGATACTACATTTTGTAAGCCTTATCCCCTAAACCCAAGATTTGAAAAGTTAACTTTTACAGTTTACACAGTAAAACACAGGAAAGTCCCGGTTCAGTCACAACTTTCAGCTTTGGCGCTCAGCTCAGTCTGACCTTCCTGCGTGCCTCAGACTCCACCCGTACTTAAAGAGAATGCCTAACTCAGATTAAATTAGTAAATGCGTAGCTTCAGCCCAGATGAAGGGTCCATGCAAGGTTCTGTCAGTGACTAACTGGCCTTTGTGATTTCTCCGTAGGCTCCTATGGATATTCCTGGCCTAAACCTGAGTCAGCAAGAATACTACCCCTATGTATATTACAAGATTGATTGCAACTTGCTGGAATTCAAGTAAAAATGAGCTCCTCCTAGACAGTCCTGTTCTTGTGTTGGTGTGTGCTCACAGAATTAAGTTTCGTAACCCCATGCCCTCTGCTTGCTCCTTCCCTTTTCCCTAGGTGAATTTTCTTATGTGGTCCATATCTCAACATTTGCTTTTTAAAGGAAAAGAAAATATATATATATAATTGTTTCTTTTTATTGATCAGGTCTGTAAATGTGTACTGAGAATAATCAGAGTTTATTTATAAATAGAATAGCTTATTTAAAGAGGTATTTTCCTCCTTGCTATCATGGTATACATAATTCTGTGTGTTACTGTTGTGCACAGCCTTGTTTACAGGAGAATGGTTGTAAACATACCGTTTTGTTCACTGTATTTAGTAGACATAACTGTCCAGTAGTTCCTAAGTTGTGATGTAGAGCAATGTGACATTTGGGTGTGTCAGCACTGTTGACCCCCACAGGACAGAATAAAGAACCTGTGCATAGTGTGCTGTGTGACTTGAGAGGATGTCACTGTGGTGCGGACTCAGGGAAGGCACAGTCTGACCCTTTCAGAGGACTGCTTCCAGGGTTTCCCTACTGCCGAGCTGTGAGCATTTGTGTCTGACTTGATATGATTTAATTGTGCCAAATTTGAGCCAGCACACAAATCTGAAGGTTATTTTTCCAACACGTGGTGATGTTTATATTTGGACACCGGATGCCTAGTTCTCTTAATAAGAAGTGGGGCAGTTTTGAATAAAGTGAGCAGAACCACGCACAGCAGTCGTCGCTTGTCTAAGTCTTTGTTCCCCAGCACTCATAGCCGCGCTCTGACCTGGCCGTCCTGCTGGGCACTGGCCTTTAACATCCTCGGAATGAGCGGCTTGGCTCAAAATCTAGAAGGAGTTCTGAGAGTGGAGTCTGGTGGTCCAGTCCTCACTGTGTGGGAGAGCTCGTCTGCACTGTTCTTCCCTCTTAAAAAGTTAGTCTGCAAGGTCTTCGCTACTTGGGATTTTGTATTTTTGTTTCATAATTAGTTACTGACTCTAAACGTACAGATGTCTGCAAGGTAGAACACGCGAGAGATGCCCCGTCCCTCTGATTTCCACCTTCAGAGGAAGTCTGTGTCCAGCATCTGTCTGTCACCCCACTTTTCCTCCCTCCTTTCCTCTCTGCCCTTTCCCTCACCTAGAGCTTGTTTGAGTAGGCAAGGTTTATGCTCCCGCTGAGATGAGAGCGGGATTGTCCCCCTCCTGATCCTGCAGGTCTACCGAGTCTGTCAGAGAACCAGTGATGGGTGTTCAGGCCGTCAGAGTGTTCATTCTAGTCTTGACACACCCTGTGTACATCCGGGCCCTTTGACTGGCACCCTGTATGGGATTCTACATGTGCACATAGTTGAGTTTGGACACGTGCTGCCGAATTATTGTCAGGCTTCTAAATTCCAGATGAGTTAGGAGACAGGGTGTGGTTGTTGTTGAGGCAGAGTCTCTCTGTAGCTCTAGGAGGCCTGGAACTCACTGTGTAGACCAGACTGGTCTTGAACTGACAGCTGCCTGCTCCAGCCTCGTGCTGGGATCAAAGGCATCCACGACACCTGGCACAGGTGCAGCTTTGGTTTCCTGTTGATAAGAGAAAGCTGAGAACTGTTCTCTTTGGTGTCAGAAACTTGTGGGATGTTTCTTTCTTGCTTATTTTGCAAGTGTCTGGTGTTAATTCGTGTGTCCCTTCTGTCCGGTGTAGTGCAACAGAGGGCTGAGAGGTGCTCCTGAAGCCCGATCACTCTGCTCCTGATGGGCTCTCGGCCCCAGGCCCAGCCCCATCAGAGGTGGTAAAGGCTGTCATGATGAATAACTGACCCACACTGCAAGAGGGTGCCGAGTGTTGCCTGAAGTGAGCTTAACACATGCCTTTACCTATGGCTGGGAGCCGCTTCCCGGTGATTGATACGGAACTTCAGGGCACACACACTGGGGGAGTCTAAAGGTTAGAAATGCTTACAAGTAGGGTTTGAGTTTGTGTCTAAAACACAGTCTTAAAGCCACTTCAGTGTCATTGAGTTCAGCTGTGTTGAAGTATTTACATTGTGGGAAAGGACTGCTCCTGCCCACTTGTCTTCCCAGGGAGTCTTCTGGGTCCCCTCCTGTGTGAAACCTGGGTAGTTGTGAGATGCCTGGAACACATGGAGACCGTTTTTACCTGTTGCTTAGATCATTCCCCAGCCCTGACAACTCCGGCTCCCAAACTTGAATCAGCCATATTTGAACCTAACATTTCTGATTGCTGAGATCCTCCCATCCCTTTGTCTAAGACAGACAGACAGTGGTAGAAATGAGTTTGGAAGGTGGACACCTACATACTAGACTGTTGTAGAGACCGCTTGTGTGTTCTGGCTGCCCAGACTCCCGAAATAACCACACAGAAACTGTATTATTTGCAATACTGTGTGGCCAATAGCTTAAGCGTATTTCTGGCTAACTCATATCTTAAACTAACCCATCACCATTAATCTGTGTGTATCGCCACATGGCTGTGGCTCACCAGCAAAGTCTTGGCATGTCTGTCTCTTGTTGCAGCTCCATGGCTTCTCCTTGACTCCACCTTCTTTCTCCCAGCATTCATTGGTTTTGCCAAAGCAAGACTGCTGAAGCTGCTCTTAAACCAGCCCTCCGTGGAACATGTCCAGAGTGGATTTGGGAATGAGTATACATCACGTAGTGTCTATAGGGATATACTTTGTGGACATTGATTCAGTAGTGTGAACATCTCTGTCTGCTCTCCCTCCCTCCCCCCACCCCCTCCCTCCCCACCTCTCTTTCTTTCTTCCTTTCTTGTTTTGTTTTCTTTCTTGTTTTGTGAGACAGGCTGTCCTGGAATTGGCTTTGTAGACCAGGCTGACCTCTAACAGAGATCTTCCTGTCTCTGCCTTTAAAGTGCTGGGATTAAAGGTGTGCACCATCACCACCTAGCCTACCTGCTCTCTAAATTATACTCAGGTGTTGGAAATAAAGTAGGAATTGATGTAGATATGAGAGTTTACTATCAGCTTCTTTTTCATTTAAGAAAATGTACATAAGGTTAAAAACCATATGCAAAAATATTACAGGCTGCTTACAGTGAAAACGTTTAATGCCTTTTGAAAAATATATGGTTGTTTTATTAACATCAGTGAAAGAAATCACTTCATTTCTTGATTAAAATCAAATGTAGTAAATCAGTGAAAGACGGTTTGTTGTGGAAGGTCTGTAACAGTATTGTGTTCTGTGGAAAACACTAGTTTAGAGACCAGCACTCAGTTAAAAATTACTCAGGAGGCAGGTGGATCTCTGACCAGTCTGCATCTCTGACCTGGTCTGTATAGAGATCTCCAGGAAAGCCAGGAGTGTATAGCCGGAAGATCCCCTCCCCACCCCACCCCCCAAAAAAACAAAGACCTTAAACTATTTTAAATTATAATTTTGATATATAAACTTATTCATAGTTTATATTTTTATAATGTTAGGTCCTTTATAAACATTTGGCTGTGGAGGCTTGAGAGATGGCTCGATAGGTAATAAGAAAGACCGTATCACATTGGAACTGTTTCATTTCCCAGAAAACCTGCCTTCATAGTGTGGTTAAGTCCAAGTTCATTATCCAAGAGGGAAGGGCTTGGAGCAAAATAGTTGTGATCAGTCAGAGCAGCCTTTTACTGTTGCGTAGCTCTGCAGAAGAGAGCCAGGGAAACGAGATTTCCTGCCAGTCACTGTGTGCTAAGATCAGCCTGTCCATGGGGCACTTAAGAAATCTAATAAAAGTGCCATTTGTTATTAAAGCCCAAGAGAGGGAGTTTACAGGCCTGTCTGGATCTGGGGAGTAGTCCACATTGGAGCCATCAGCCCTGTCGTCAGCCTTTGTGACGTTGCCTCCAAACTCTGCCTTAGGGATCCTCAGGCCTGATTCAGAGAGTGATTGTCACCTGTCCTAGACCGTTGTGGTCAGACCAGCTGCTCTGCCTTGTCCCCATCGCATCCCCACCATGTCTGGGCCACAAAGCCCTCTGAGCCCAGCCTCCCCAGGCTGGTCCAAATACAAATGACCTTCCCATAGTGAGCCTGCAAGGTCACATTTTATCTTTGATTGAGAACCCTGTTGCTGTGATTGATCCGTATGTTTATGAGATATAAAGAAAATAAGACTTGGAAGGAATGAATGGCTTGTGTGAGAAAACCATCGAAGGCAAAGAGTGGAAGAAGGAACACTGTCATGAAGGTAAATACAGCACCTCCTAAGAGCAGGGGTCATTGTATTTTCCTGGGAACCAGGTCCTCGGTTGGCCAGTGGATAACCTGTGGCAATAGTTCCGTTTTTCATAACACAGATCTCCCTGTTTTCATCCTTACCCATTTTGTATTGGGATTGTACAGAGTTAATGTTTATTTGAAGCCCATAAAGTCACTTTTGCTTCCTGTAAAAGTCATGGCCATGCAGGGCTTGTGTGTTGCCACAAGAGGGCACCCTAGTGCTGCTGGAAAGTAAAGGCTTTGCTTGTCCTATGCCCACACTCAGTAGCGTTCTGATTGAGGGTATTTTATTAAATCATATTAACAGAAAAATTCCAAAAAACACCATTCTGTGTCTTAAATCTCTCGCTCTATCTATCTATCTATCTATCTATCTATCTATCTATCTATCTATCTATCTATCTATCTGTCTAGCTATTATCTATCGTCTATCATCTATATCTATCTATCTATCTATCTATCTATCTATCATCTATCTATCTATAGCCATTGGCTGTCGTTGCTGAGCTTGTACCATGAGCCATGCATCACTTTGGGCTCCTGGTCTAGAATTCCAGACTGAGTGGAAGGAAAAAGCTGGGGGGGGGGGTGTACCAGTACTTATGTGCCTCCTACGGTCAGGGAATGCCACTGACCTCTTCATGTTCCTGCCACCACGCCTTCCCACCATGGTGACCCATCCCCTTTTAAACCCTGAGTGCACGTGAGCCTCCTTCCCTTGAGTTGCTGTTGTCAGGTGTTTGGTCACAAGAAGAAACGTACCTAGTATCGTGTCACGTGCCTGTCCAGGAAATCCAGCCCGTAGACCCAGACTTTTTCAGATCCAGCCACACAGGTCTAGCTGAAGATACCATTGTCCAAAATAGTTGTCTGTGGTGATGCTGTAGATGGTCTGGGTTTGTTGCCAGTTGCGGTGGCCCATAGCTGTTGATCCCCGAAATGCAGCTAACGTGATAGGAACAGACGTTTGACTTAATATAGTTAGTTACCCGTGGCTTGTGGCCTTATGGAGGCCGTGTCTGGTACCGAGCCCTTTATCTAGTGCTGCCACACGGCCTATGCCCGTTGCCCTTCTTCCTTCTTGAAGTCCCTATAACTAGAAGAACCAGCCTCTCTGTGCCTT
The DNA here is from genome assembly GCF_037038515.1 of Microtus pennsylvanicus. Taxonomy (NCBI): domain Eukaryota; kingdom Metazoa; phylum Chordata; class Mammalia; order Rodentia; family Cricetidae; genus Microtus; species Microtus pennsylvanicus. The sequence goes on along the minus strand of NC_134580.1, from coordinate 61,647,297 downwards.
GATCACCAGATGGGATTTCCCAACACTAAGAAACAGAAAGAGTGGCTCTCTGATTCACTGACGTGCCTTGGATTGCTCCCGACAGCACTCCCTTTATCACAAAAAGCACCGCCTGCATTCTGTGCCTCCCTCTGCATGAGGATAGGTGGTTGCAGCACTAAAGACCAAAAGCTGTTTCTGGTGGGAAATATTGAATCAGCGGAATTGAAAACACAGCTGTGTGCTTCTGATGGGAGCATCATTTCCTGTCAGGCAGTGCCTACTTAGCGGTTGTTTTGTGCAGGGAGGGCCCTGCACCGGCTCTCGGGAAGCATCAAGGAGATGCTTGCTCTGCACGGGTCCCTGAACTGCATTATTTGTCTACACTGAGGATTTGCGGTTTCCAGAACGCTGAGCAGGTGTGGCTGGCCTCTTGTGAGAAGCACAGAGGCCCTCAGGAAGAGGCGTCTGTCTAGGAGAGGGGTCTTGTTTCATGAGTGGTGTGCAGGTGAGGGTCTTGTCACTTCCTCGACTGGGAACTGCCGTGCCCAGTAGCAGGTTGGGGCTGAGGCGCTAAGAGTCACCATGCGTATGCAGCCTGGAGCTGCCGTCTGGCCCTTTGTACCTGCTATGTGGGACATTAGGTTATAGACAATTGTTAGCCTCCATTTGTGGCTGCTGGGAACCGAACCAGGTCTTCTGCAAGAAAAAGTGCCCATAGGCACTGAGCCAGCAATCTCCTCAGCAAACTTTACGTCTCAGTTCTTTTTCCATTGCTGTGATAAAATACCACAAGCAAGACAACTTACAAAAGGAAGGATTTATTTTCATTTAGCTTTTTAAGATTTATTTGTTTTATGTATATGGTGCTCTATCTGCATGTACTATTGCACACCAGAAGAGGGCATCCAATCCCATTAGAGATGGTGGGAAACCCCCACTTGTTTGCTGGGAATTGAACTCAGGACCTCCGAAAGAGCGGGCTGCTCTTAGCCACTGAGCCATCTCTCCATCCCTGGAAAGGTCTATTGAACTAACAGTTCCAGAGGTTAGAGTCCACGCTTCATGATGGGAAGCGTGGCAGCAAACACTCACACAATAGCAAGAACAGCCGAGAACACACATCTCAAAATGCAAACAGGAGACAGCAAATTTGAAATGGTGCAAGCCTTCAAGCTCTCCAAACCCACCCACGTATGTCCTCCAGCAAGGCCACACCTCCTCGGCCTGCCTGCCCAGACAGGGCCACCATCTGGGAACCAAGTATTCAAATGCCTAAGAATAGGGGGCGGGAGCATCTCATTCAAACCAACACACTTTATTACCAATGTTTAGTAACTGTTCAGTCATTTCAAGTAGTCACTGGCTCTGTAGCCCCCGTCCGTAGTCATACAGTACTCTCAATAACAGCCAGCATAGGACCACAGGCGGCTTTCTGTTCGCTTGTTTTGTGACAGGAGGTGATACTGTCTGTCTGACTTTTTTCTGTTCCTTTTCAAGACAGGGTCTGATCTCTCTTTGTAGCCCTGGCTGTCTGGAATTCACTCTGTAGACCAAGATGGCCTCAAACTCACAGAGATCCTCCTGCTTCTGCCTCTCGAGTGCTAGGATTAAAGACGTGCCCCACCACTCCCCGTGAGAATTTTTTGACAGTTCTGTGGGGAAGAGGCTGGAGAGATGACTGACACTGTCTGTCTTTGGGATTTTTCCAGTGTGTTTATGTTTCTCGCCTCCACTTTCTCCAGTGGGAAGAGCTGTCTTTGCTCTAAACTGTCCCAGCACTGTGCTGAGAGACGAGAATAATGACTACTACCTACTCCCCAAAAAGACTACTTACAGAAACTCTGTTCTTGCTTGGCTCTTACTGCGCAAACGAGGCATTTGCTCGGACAGCAGTGCAGAATCCTCACCTTCTTCCAGGAGCAGGGCAGATTCTAAGGCGAGACGGGGCCCTTGAAAACCTGGATTGAGAGCCCGAAAAGTGTTAGCAGTCTTTTGGAGTCAAGGAAATGTAAGATTCTCTGTAGCCAGATTCTGGCTGGCCATGTGCCCTCACGTCAGTTCCAGCTCTTATCTCCACAGCCAGGCTCACAGCTCACAGTGGCTTCTGACCACCAGAGTTAGTTCCTGAGGTCGCCGTATGGTGCAGGGCGCTGTCCACACCCCTTCACTATCCCTCACTGGAAGGGAGTAGGCAGCAAGATGTATTTGTCTGGCTTCTTTTTAAAAATGTCAGTGATGATGTGTCTTCCGTTTGTTTGTTTCCTAGCTACCTGATACCAACCCCCGTCCTGTACTTTGTAATTTATGTGATGAAAATTATACTATATTCTTTTATCTTGCTTCCTTTCTAGCTAATCTGATTTTCTGTTCCTCCTCCTCCTCCTCTTCCTTCTTTTTTTACTATAATCTAAAGAAATCCCTGTGGCTGTGTTTTTAAGGCAGGGCGGGGGGGGGGGATGATGGACTGAGGATGAGGCTGTGGTACCATGCCTGGCTTATTCTGTGCTGGCGTTTGAACCCAGGACTTCATGGATGGTCAGCAAGCATGCTCCCATCTGAGCTGTATCTCCAGTTATACTTTGCTGTGGTCTTTTTTCTTTGCCTTTTTCATCTGAGAACCGTTTTCCCAGCCAACTTCTCAGGGGCTTCCCTGTGGGGACGAGGGGAAGACATCTTTGTCCTTGAGAAGAGCAGTAAACAGCGTACGAGGGTTAGTGGAGACAGCACAAAGCGGGGCAGGGGATGGCAGTCAAGGTTTGTTTGTTTTTTCTTTTTCTTTCTTTTTTTAATCTCGTGCAGGGTGTTTTACCTGCATGTGTATCGTGTACATGCAGTGACCGTGGAGGCCAGAAGAGGGCGTATGACCCAATGGGACTGGAGTCAGAGTCCTAAACTGTCATGTGGGTGCTGGGACTCAAACCTAGAACCTCTGCCAGGGCAGCCAGTGCTCCTCACCCCTGAGCCGTCTGTCCCGCTTTCAAGCGGGTTTACTCTTAACCAAAGTGTCAGCACCTAGGAGGAGAGGTGAGGCAGAGGAGCCAAGAAAGGGGACAGTAGGGAAACCTGGAGCAGGAACACCCACTCTGCGACAGGAATAGAAATAGTTGGCACTGGTGTGGCTGCATGGAGGAGCAGGGGCAGGCAGATGCCAGAGGGTCCTGCCTCAGACAACAGGAACTTAGGGAAACACTTTTAGGGTGATTTCCTTTGGACCCCAGCTGGCAGAAGTCTGTGGGTGCCATCAGCACCTGCTCATGAGCATTCTGTGCAGCATGCTAGCGTATGTGATGCTCCCGAGAAGGAATTTGTAGGAACCCCTGGAATTCTCCTCCTTCTTCCTCCTCCTCCTCCTCTTCCTCCTCCTCCTTCCTCCTCCTCCTCCTCTTCCTCCTCCTCCTTTTTCTTCCCCTACCCTTGGAACTGACCTATAGACCAGGCTGGCCTTGAACTCAAAAATCCTCCTACCTCTGCCCTTCCCAGTGCGGGGATTAAAAGTGTGTGCCATCACCGCCCAGCTAGCAAAATGATTTTAAAAACATCTTTTTACTTCATTTAAATTTTAATTTTTAGTCAGTAGGATTTGCATTTTAGGAAATAGATTTTTTATAATCTAAACTCATGTTTTTAGAATATTTTTTAATTTTCGAGATTATAATTTAAAAACTCCCATAATTTTTAAGCCTCATTTGAAACTGGGATCTTCCTCATTTGTTTCCAGCCCCTAGTATTTTCCTTTCCTCAAATGCAGCAGTGTTGAGTAAGGGCTGAATATACCGTATGCACACACTCAGCCACTGCAGATAGAAGGAAACCAAAACGGGCACTAAACCTTGTCAAAATGGCATTAATTGGCATTAAAATAGTAAATCAAGACACTGGTGCACACCTGTAATCCCTTGGGGGACTGAGGCAGAAGGATTTTGTTTGAGGCCAGCTTGGACTACACCAAATTGAGAGCTGTCATGTGGTGGATGCTTGTCTGGCATGGGGGGTGCTGGGGTGGGAGTGGTGAGTGAGTGTGTGTGTGTGAGTGCGTGTGAGTGTGTGCACGTGTGTGTGTGAGTGTGTGTGAGTGTGTATGAGTGAGTGTGTGCGTGTGTGTGCGTGTGTGTGTGTGAGTGTGTGTGTGTGCACGTGTGTGTGCGTGTGTGTGTGAGTGTGTGTGCGCGCACACGTGTGCATGTGTGTACGCACACTCATAGAACCAGAGCTACATTTTGTTTGTCACCTGATCTAGCCTCAAAAAATTCTGGGCTGATAGGAGTCAAGGACACCCATCCTCACCCTGTCTTCAGCCAGTGGCCATAGAGTTGGTAATTGTACCATGTCAGTCTGTCTTTCACTGCCTGTGGTATGGTGTTCTGGTTAGAGGTGCCCACCAGCTCGCTGCTCATCAACCATACACGGAACCATGATTTCCTGAACAGAAGCCTGAACACAAAGATCCTCACATGGAAGGGGCATCTGCTGGGTGCCTACTATGTGCTGGGTGCCCACTCTGTGCTGGGTGCCCACTGTCTGTTGGCCCTTGTCAGCTACAGGAGATACAAAGAAAATAAAAGCAATTTTGACTCTGGAGACATCCCTGCCCTTTTCTTTAGCAATATAAGAAGGTTCAAAATATGGCTCTTCCTTCAGCTGAGCCCTGTGGAGCCTTTCCTTGTACATAAAAAATGTCTGTGTCCTGGTCCATCCAGAGGAGAGGGAAGGTAGACGCTCAGGTTAGGGATACTGGTGATCATCTAGACAACAGAACATCTCAGAGAAGACAGCAGGGGGTTCCAGGTCACAGATGTCAGGGAAGGAAGCTCCGCCCTTCCACCTCCTCTGTTTGTATAGGAGTGCAGGTCTGAGCTCTGCAAACCCATCTGAGCAGACCCATCTCTGCCCCGCCCTTGCCAACGCCCTGGGCCTAGGTCCAATCCCTTTGCCGGTTGTAAGTAGACTTGACTTTGAAGGATGGAGGCTGGGCGTGGTTCCCAGGCGTGAACTTTCTCAGAGACGGGTGGAGAGGAAAGGGGCTCTCTGTCATGGATAACTGTGTTTCTACCCAGGTGCCACAAGTCCTCTGACACTCCCAGCACAGAGGTCATCCCCCTGTGGGAGGATAGAGCCTCCTCCAAAGGCACGTCCTGTTCTCCATAGGCTCTTAACCCTGGAGAGGCAGGTGTTCTCATGTTCCTAGTGCTGGTGTGCTTAGTGGATGCAGTAACCAACGCACCTGAGCCTCGTCAGGGATCCTTCGAGAAGGCTCAGGAGTTTGCAGATGGAATGAATCAAGCACCCAGACTCCCCCACACCAAACTAAAAACATCAAAACCCATAGGTCAGGTTTTTCAACGGTAGGGGGCTCTGTTCACCCATATGATAAAGGGGAATTTTTTTTCTGCTACAGACTTTCTATGGTACCTTGATTTTTAAAATTGCTTAGGGATAGAATAGCACATATTAAGTTTAACAGATATTTAAGTAATAACTAAACTTTAAATTATGCTTTGAAAAATAAAACTGCCCAAGGCTGGTAGTACATACATACATACATACAAGAGGCTCTGGCTTCAGACCCAGTACACCCCTACACAAAAGCCATTACAGAAAATTCTTAAAACGTGAGATCAAATCTGCCACTTGCAGTGTCTGACCCACGCCAGCCACGTGGCCGGGGTAATTATCATAAATTCACGGTAGCAGCTCCAGCATTTGCAGATGGTTTGCTAAGTGTCACCCTGAGCTTCCTTCACCATCTCATTCAATCTTCAGAGCGGCCCTGTGGTGATCATGGTGGCAGGAAATTGAGGACGGAGGCAGTCACCACCCGCAGTCACACCAGTCCTCCGCCGTCTGCCGGGCTCCAAAGTTGAGACCTTACCCACCGGCCCTACCACCCCCACCGTGTGGCAAATTACTTTTCCTTCTGGACGCTCAACGGTGGCCTGGAAAGCAGCCAAGCCTTCCTGGGGAAGCTCTCGTTTAGAACTTGGAAGAGTAGGGAGCGATGATTACTCGTGATCTGAAAAAAAGTTGGGGGCAGGAGGGAGCATTATAGTTTGTGCTGAAGTCTGGGGGAGCACTATAGTTTGTGCTGAAGTCTGGGGGAGCACTATAGTTTGTGCTGAAGTCTGCGGGGAGCACTATAGTTTGTGCTGAAGTCTGCGGGGAGCACACTAGATTGTTCTGAAGTCTAGGGGAGCACTTTAGCTTGTGCTGAAGTCTGCGGGAGCACTGTAGCTTGTTCCGAAGTCTGCAGTTGAATGCAAGGCCACCAAGCCATTTCAGCCACAGTTGTTTTACCATTGACAGCATTTTGGGGAGATGTTCTTACTTTCAGGTCCGAGAGCCTTATTCTCTCTTTGTCAGTTCAGAGCAAGGCCAGGCAGAAGGAAACTTAGATTCTTTGCTTAGCTGAGGGTCAAATCTTTAGCTTTCTAGAATCTCTTGGGAAGTAGAGATATTTGTGAGGCCTCCCCAGAACTCAGGTTAGATGGGTCAAGTGTTGCACAGGTGGACAGCAGCATATGGTCCGGGCATCGCAAAGGGAAAGTTTTCTGTGGAGGATGTCAGCATTTCCCTCTGAGAGAAGCTTGGCGTGCCACCCAGGGAGGGCGGCTCTGCACGGGGATATTTTTGAGACTGATGCAGAATCCTCAGCAGTGACGTTGCCGTGACTCAGCCCGCGGGTGGAAGTGATTGAAATAATGACGGGATCAGCATCTCCCTCCTCCCACAATGTCACACATCACCGAGTGCGTGCTCGCGGGCCCGGGACCACTGACTCAGCGAGTCTGCACGGTGTTGAAGAGGATTCGGGGAGCACAGATGGGCCACGGGCTGTCCCTCTAAACCACGCGAACCATTTAGCACGTGGGGAGCAATGTTTTTCTCGTCCTCAGAAACAAGCACAGAAAAACAAGGGTGGAAAAAGGTCACCTTGTCCATCTATCCTCCAGTTTTAAAGCAGCCCCCTAGGAGTTAAGTGCAGCGTAATTAAAGCCAGCATTATCAGGAAGAGGCCACTTGAGTTAATTAGGAAGGGAAGCCACCCAATTGCAGTTAAAAACATGTAGAAATTGGTAGTATTTCTGAGAGCAAGAAGCTGCAGGGGCTGAGTAGAGCCATTTACAGACTTCTGTTCCGACGGAACAACGGGAGAATCAGTTCATCTAAGGAGTGCAGGTCACCTCCCTGCTTGGAGCTAATGAGTGACCAAAACAGTGACTGTCACCAAGGCAGTCTTGTGTCCTCCCTAACCCCCGTGCCTTCAGAGGTAAGGGGTCAGTTGAGGACTCTGCTGGGGCCTGTGAAGGATTGCAGTGACCCCAGCAACAGCTAGCATGGGAGGAAGTGAAGGGTGGCTTCCTAGGAGCTGCCTCCTCATGCATAAACATGAGTTTGAGGTAGGAGAGAGATGCCAAGCAGGGCTACAGTGCACCTTATGACCCGGAAGCTGCCATGGTCAGAGGCTTCAGCTCCACAACCCACCCGTGTCAGTCTGAGGCTCCCGGTGCAGGCCTGAGCCCAGAGGTTTGCTTTATGAGTATTGTATTGGGCAGCATTCATACACTGGGGGCATGGCTCGGTGTGCTTGAGGCCCTGGATTCTACCCCCAGAACCACCATGCAGTGAACGAACAAACGAACAAACCGCTGTCGACTGTTGTAATAGGAGCAGCGGGGTTGCATCCCCAGCACCCTGGCCGCCTGGCTAGCTTATGCTCCGAAATAACAACACACAAACTGTGTTCTTTTAAACACTGCTTGGCCCATTTCTATCTAGCCTCTTCTAGGCTAATTCTCGTACCTGGACTAGCCCATTTCTAATTATCTGTGTAGCCCATGAGGTGGCTTACCAGGGAGATTCTAGCCTATGTCCATCCTGGGTCAGAGCTTCATCGCGTGTGCCTCAGAGAGCAGAGCTGTCGAGTCTGAGCTCACTTCCTCTTCCTCCCAGCATTCTATTCTGTTTACTCCTCCCACGTATGTTTTAACCTATGAGGGCCAAGCAGTTTCTTTATTGCTTAACCAATGAAATCAACAGATTGATATATGACACTCCCACATCAGACTGTAAGGACACATACGGATCGAATAAGGTCTGGATCTTGCTGAAAACAAGCCCTGGGTGTAGTGGCCGAGATCTGTGACACCAGCATGTGGGAGGCTGGCAAGGGCCCCCAAGGTCCGGGCCAGAGAGCCAGACTTCTCTCCCCTTTTCCTTTCCTTTCTGTCTCTCTGAGCACTCACTTTAGGAAACCCGAAGCTGTAAATTCCTGCTTCTTAGCAACGTACATAAATCCTCTTGGAGAGTCCACTTCCATTGTTTGCTCTGTGACCTGGAAATGAGGCCAGGAAACGGTGTCAGGTCCCTTGGGAGTTACACACAATTGTGAGTGGCCCAACATGGGTGCTGGGAATCAAAGCTAGGTCCTCTGAAGAGCAGCCAGTGCTCTTAACGGCTGAGCACCTCTGCTGTTCCACATTCCTGTAGTAATCATGCAAAAAAAAAAAAAATCTGTCTGTCTTCCCAGATGGCTTTTGCTCACTATGCATCCCAGGCTGGTCTTGCCCTCATGGTCCTTTTGCCTCCACTTCCATTTTATAGCTACGTGTCACCATGCCTACCTTAATTTTCTTTTCTAGATAGTGTCTTACTATGTATTACTGGCTGAAACTCCTTCATAAATCAGGCTGGCCTCACACTCACAGAGATCTTCCTGCCTCTGCCTTCTGAGCAATGGGATTATGTTCTTTTTTTTTTTTTGATTTTGAGACAGGGTTTCTCCATAGCTTTTGGTTCCTGTCCTGGAACTAGCTCTTGTAGACCAGGTTGGCCTCGAACTCACAGAGATCTGCCTGCCTCTGCTTCCCAAGTGCTGGGATTAAAGGCATGCGCCACCACCGCCCAGCTTGCTATGTTCTTAAAAGTCCAGTCTGCTCCACTCTTGGGTGTGTGTGTGCAGCAGGAGGTCGTGATCATGTGTCCTCAGAAGGATGTTGAGATCATGCTCACAGCAGTTCGTTCCTGGTAGCGCAAACCTGGAAACAACCCCAGCACGCTCACTGAGAGGAGACTGGATGAATGAATTGTACATCCACATAACAGAATACTGCTCCATCATTGAAACAAGTCAGCAACATGTGAGAACGCATTAGTAACTCTCAAAAACAGTGTGTTGCTCTAAAGAAGCCAGACACAAAGACTACACACTGTGATCTATAATGGCAAATTAATCTCCAGTAGAGGAAGTGCTTGATGGCCAGCTGCCTGCAACGGGAACAGGGAGGGGCCTTTGCAAGGTGCAGGTACGCTCTATGTTTGTGTTGCACATGTGTGTAGGTGTGCAGAGGCCAGAGGTCAACCCAGAGTGTTGTGCCTCAGTCGGTACCTACCTTGTTTTGTTTGCTTAATGTTTTAAGAAATTTATTTTATGTGTGTGGATGTTTTGCCTACATGGACGTATGTGAATAACTGGGGCCCAAAGAGCTCAAAAAAGAGTGTCAGATCCCATCCAACTGGAGTTGCAGGTGACTGTGAGCCACCATATGGGTGCTGGGCATTGAGGCTGCGCCCTCTGCAAGAGCAACAATTGCTTTACACCACTGAGCCATCTCTCCAGCTCCTATTGTTTATTTCTTGAGACAAAACCTGAAGGTCATAGCATATGCTGGGCTAATTGGCCTCTCCATCCTGGGGTTATAAGCACGGCCACCATACCCAGCTTTCTAGTGTGGGTTCTGGGGACCAGACTCGGGTCCTTGGGTGTGCAGGCAGTTCGTTGACTGGACTGGTCCTGCTCCCATCTTTATGGCCTGTCTTGATTGGTAGAGTGGAGAGCGCATTGTGTGTATGGAGAGTGGTTGGAAGGTATTAGCTGTGTAGAGCAAAGTTAAACTTGAACTGTGCACAGAACTGGACATCTTTGTCCATCCGTAGTGCCACGCTGGAAGACCTTGGGCCAGGTACCTTGTCAACCATGGACATTTAGTTCTTGGCATTCTGGAGTCTGGAGCCCAACAAGGTGCCAGCATGCCAGGGTCCGGTGAAGGGTCTTTTGACAACTTTCCTCTGTATTCTTACTGATGAAGGCAGGGGTGGGAGGGCAGCAAGTCTCTGGGCTCTTTTATCAAGGTGTGGGTACTATTCACGAGGACTCTGCCGTGTGACCTAAATCACATCCAATGACCCCACCTTCACCATGGGGCTTAGGTTTTGGTGGGAAACCAAAATACTCAGTCTCCAGCAGTGGGTATAACTGATTGACTATAAAGTTGACTATGAAGTAGACTTAAGTAAAGTTTATTCTAAGGAGTAATAACACATTTTCCTTTAACAAATCTTGAAAGAAAAAAATATGTTTTTTGTTCTCCGAGGTGAAGTCTGGTTCGCATGGTGGCATCAGGACAGATGCTCCAGCGTGTGGGGGGTATACCCAGAGCAGAGCTCGCCCCACGGTCACTCCTAGTCTATCCCTGGTCTTTGTGAAGATGCAGGCAGAGGTTGGTTCACGAGAAGCACAGCAATCGCCGGCTTCACCCAGCTCCCCGGGGGAAAGCCTGCGCTCTCAGAGTCATGTGCAGCCCACAGTCATGGGTCTGCGTGAATCACGATCATCTGTCTGCAGGGCGGAAACTCCATGATTCACTCATGTCAAAGCTGATGGAAATATTAAGGGGTCTCTTCCTCAGGGGGAAAATAGAAAACCCTGTCTTTAAATGTGTCACTTCTTTGAAGAGATGTCACATCAGCTCACTGTGGAAGCGTTGATTCGCTTAGAAGAAATGCTTGTCAGGGTTTTGTATTTGGTTAAGGACAAAAAAGTTCTTCTTGGCAAAGACAGTGAGGGCTTAGGAAAAGCAGCAGATTCTTGTCAGTGTTTGTGAAGTGCGGAGAAAAACCTGCTTCTTTTCTGGCGCAAGAGCCCCGGTTCCTGCTTCTAAGGTTGGTGGCAGGGTTGTATTTACGACCAGCTGGGCAGAGGCTAGTTCACTCACCTCCACCATAGGACAGGCAGGGCTAAAGAACCTGAATTATCGTTCATTTAATTAAGGAGTCCAAAGTTGGTAGATATCAGGATGGGATCTAAGAGAGGTATTGAAAGAGGGTTGTGCACATTGGTCAGATACCCATTCCCTCGAAGGGGAGAGGGGAGACAGTGCACCAGCCTGCTGTATTCAGCCCAGAAATCCTGCCTGCCAGAAGGCTTAGCAGGTCCTCTTGTCACTCCCGAAGTGGAGGATTCTGGGAAGAGGAAAGGTTCAGTGTTCAGTCTTCACCCAGATGTAGAGAATGCAAGATGAGAATGCCTCACTGATAAAAGGTACCAAGTCGTGTGACTAAAACAAACAAGAATTGTGGGTTAATGTAGGATGTAAAGGTTAATAAGAAGCCTGAGCTAATACGCCTACCAGTTTATGATTAATGTAGACCTCTGTGTGTTTCTTTGGGACTGAACGGCTGTCGGATGGGCGGAACAGAAATGTCAGTCAGCATTTTCAGAGACAATGGGGTTGGTCTTCATGCCTTCCCAGCCCTCTGTGAGGGAAGTGGTCACCACCTATTCTGAGGAAGGCACTAGAGCATAAGAGAGGGAGGTGTCCCAGCCTTCTCATCAGGGGGCCTGGTGTCCGAGGCGTCCCCCCCCCCCGAGAAAAAGCTCTTCTGTTCTTCTAGAAACACTGTGGCTGGCACTATGGGACCACAAATTGCCCTCTGACCTCCACAAGTACACCTCTGGCTTGAGTGTAACACACACACACACACACACACAGAGAGAGAGAGAGAGAGAGAAAGAGAGAGAGAGAGAGAGAGAGACAGAGACAGAGACAGAGAGAGACAGAGACAGACAGAGGCAGAGAGAGGCAGAGAGACAGAGAGCATTCTGTAAAGTAGTGAAGGTGGAACCTAAGTTGTATGGAGACCTCAGGCTGTTGGCGAGGGCAGGACCATGGGACATCCTCCAAGGGCAGACAGGCATGAAGAGCCAGCTCAGGAGATGGGACAACAGAGCTGGAGAGCCTTTGGTGCCCAGACACTTGCTCATTATTATTGTTAGAAATACAGCAAAATCATTTTCAGCCGATGCAGAAACTAGCTTCACCTTCTCAGGCTGTCAGTTCAGGCACAACTGGCTAAGCTTGCAGGGAGTAGTTCGGTGTACCTAGTCAAGGGCGGTGCATGGCTTTTGTGTATCCGATGATTGACAGCTATCCCCATTCCCTCCCTGTGGGGAAGGGTTTCATTCCCTTTAACTGTTTCTTATACCCCAATATTATGTGTATCACCATGCTCCAAAGTACCTTCCTAACCCTACAATTTCCTTGACCGGTGTATCGCTTGAAGATAGTTTAAGAAAATGCATGTTAACCCAAGTCATATGGTTCGATAAATGGCAATGGTAAGAATATCATATCACATTGCATTTTCCAGAAAATCGCCATAATGTTTTTCTCTCCAGACACGTTCTTTCAGAACCTTGCTGCTCTCTCATCAAGAGGTGGAGCCTCCATCCCCACCCCTTAAGCCTAGTTGGAGGGAAGGGATGCTGGTGCTCATGAAAGATGGTGGTCCTGCCTGTCATCCCTCCTTCCCCGCCAGCCCTGCCATCAGTCAGCAGGGGCTTCCCAGGCTGAGTGTGAGTCCCAGCTATGAACTTTTGGGTAGCTCTTTCTCTGGTCATCATGTGGGTACAACTTTGAGAAGGGGGAGGGGAGAGGGAAGGCGGTATTGAAAGAGAGCCACATAGCACTAGGCAATAGTGCATTGCTATTATTATTTGAGACCACCAAGTTTGGAACCAACTTGCTATGCAATAACAGTGAAGATGATGTATGTGTGTGTGTGTGTGTGTGTGTATACATATATTTATGTATACACACACACATACACTTAAATGCTTTGTGGAGATTGCCTCATTTAATTTTGATTACCTCATAAGCATCTGGACTCACTATAAGACAAGTAATCTCTCCAGGGTCATATGGCTGTGAACCTGAGATTTCAGATCAGACAAGCTGTCTAACACCCAAAGGCTCAACCACCGAGCCCAGATCCCACAGCATCCCTGTCTTCTGCCGGGTTACAGCATGTTCTCTGAGTCATGTTTTTATTGCTCTGTCTCCCAGCAGCAGAAAAGCACAGAGTGAGCAGAAGAGGATCCAGCGAGCCCTCATGCCTCTCTAACCCATTCCTGAACCCCAGTATTGCAGCCTTATCCCTTTAGTTATAACACCGCGAGTTACTCATAAAAGTTCTGCATGGCTGGAAGCATGTTATCTCATATTAGTCATCATGTGTGGTCATACGTGATGGCTGAGGACGAGTTTAGAGGGAGCTAGGAAGCTTTCCTCTTGAAAGACTTTTTGTGTTGCTGTTAGCTAGCAAATAAAAGGGTTTCACTCTGGGGTTTTCACGCACATGTGTCTTTATACTTTGTTCTTCTTCATCCGTACCGCTGCCTCCTGTCTGCCTCTCCCCTTTGCTGGAAGGTTTTCATGACAGCTGAGGCAGGGAGAGGAAGAAAGCAGAGCAGGTGAGGAGACGAGCCGTGCAAACAGGACTGTCAGACGCTCAGGAGGAACACCGTGTTGCTGAGATTGGAGGACAGAGGTAAGCCTTCATCCCTACCATTGAAGATCCGCATTGGAGGAGGGGCAGGCAGGATGGCTCAGTAGGTAGAGGCTGCCAAGCCGGAAGCCTGAATTTGATTCCCCAGGACCCACGTGATGGAAGGAGAGAGCCAACTCCTGCGTTGTTCTCTGACCTCTGGATGCATTGGGGCACGTGCTCTCTACCCTGCCGCACCCCAAAAGTCACAATGGCAGGCTGCAACAAGGCAGGCCCTTCACCGAATATGGGCATGGCATTCCCGTCACTCATTCCAGGTGAATGGAGCTGTACAGAGTGCCGGATGGAGGCAGGCACTCCTCCACAGACTGGGATACTGGAGGACACTTCCTAAGGAAGCAACAGCAGAGTTGTGGCTTAAAGGAAAATGGTGAACCAGGCCAGCAGGAGGTGAAGCCTCTAACAGCCCCCAGGCCAGCAGGAGGTGAAGCCTCTACCAGAGCAGCCCAGGTCAGCAGGAGGTGAAGCCTCTAACAGCCCCCAGGCCAGCAGGAGGTGAAGCCTCTACCAGAGCAGCCCAGGTCAGCAGGAGGTGAAGCCTCTACCAGAGCAGCCCAGGCCAGCAGGAGGTGAAGCCTCTACCAGAGCAGCCCAGGCCAGCAGGAGGTGGGGCCTCTAACAGAGCTCGGTAACTTACAAAAGCCTGGAGTGTTTAGCGCTGGAGGGCAGAGGGCCCTTTCTATTGTTGTTTTTTTCCAAACAGGGTTTCTCTGTGTAGTCCTGGCCATCGTGGAACTCACTCTGTAGACCAGGTTGGCCTCGAACTCAGGGATCCCCTTGCCTCTGCTCGCAAGTGGGGTATTAAAGGCGTGAGCCACCACCGCCCGTCCAAAGAAGAAATCTTGGAATGAACATTTTCATCTCTTTTTCTCTCTTGTGCTAAGTAAGGTCGGCTGGGTAGGGTGCCCGGGACCGGATGTGGAGGTAAGACTTACTGGTCCACCCTCAGTGTGCTCAGTCTGCAGAGAGTTGGGGAGGGACAGACACACTCCACATAGTGACAAAATGACACACCGCCCATACCATGTGAGCCCTGAAGACCTCCATGAGGCTGAAAGAGGCCCCTATTTCCTAGTGAGGTCCTCCCGCCATCAGTGTCCCAGTATAGCACATTGCTCTCTTGTGTGTGCTGATTGCCAGCATAAACAAGCCTGCTGAGAGGCCAGTTATATGAAAGTACAGCAGATACAATTAATGCATGATACACGGTGCTTGAGAAAAAACGACTACGTTACTCTATGGCATATGTGTTTGCTCTGTGATACTATTGATTAAGTTTGTTCTTGGATAATTTCACACACACACACACACACACACACACACACACACACACACACACTGCATTCCGATAACCTCCTATCCCCTCCTATTTCCCTCCCACCTCTGTTCCCTCCCCCTTTCCATGAGTCCCCTCCCCATGTTCGCATTACTTTATTTTGTTTTGTTGCTCACTGATTTCCACTAGGTCCTTTTTCCTAGTTTAGAACTGCTCACTGGAGCCAGGTGGGCCCTCTGTTGGGCAGACAACTGAAGACGATGACCGTCTGGTCCCTGTAACATCAGTAGCCGATCGATCACTGGGGAAGGGTAGAGCCCTATGAGCCCCTCCCGGATTCGGATTCATGATTGGCTGTGGACTCACCCAATCTGTGCGGACCCAGGGCAGGTCACCTTTGCTTCTGTGAGATCGTGTTTGTCACAGCTGTGTCAGAAAGGCTTTCAGCTTTTAGGAAGGGAACAGAGTTAAAGCCAGAGGTAACGTGCGCTTTGGCTGTCAATATGACGCTTGCTATTTCATCTGTTTTATTATTTATTTGTGTTTCTGTGTAGGTGTCTATGAGTACTTGCAGTGTGTGAGAGAGCTCCCCGGGGCTAGAAGAGGACATGGGATTCCCTGGCGCTGGAAGCACAGGTGATTGTGAGCTGCCTGGCATAGGTGCTGGGAAAAGAACTCAGGTGCTGGGCAAGAGCAGTGAGCGCCCTTAACCCCCGGGCCAAGCCTCCATCCCCGTGTTAATTCTCATTTGAAGTAATTCTTTGTAAAAGACCGTTTCTATGTAGGCAACCTTCACAGCAAGTTTTATTGTGCTGAAATTCTTGACTCTTGTCTGGTGAGAGCTTAGCCAGACTCTGGACCTTCCCTTAACTGCCCCCTCATTCTCCACCCTGCCTCAAATGAACAGAAGACACCATGAGGTCTTATCATAAGAGAGAAATTAAGGATTCAATACAAACACAAATTTCAAATGTATGTGTTCTTATGTGTTTGTGTGTCTGTTTTTGTGTCTCTCTGTGTATCTATGTATGCCCCTGTGCTTGTATTTGTGTCTGTGTCTCTCCCTGTATGTGTCTTTATATGTATCTGCCTGTGTTTATGGTGTATGTCTGTGTGTGCGCGCATCTGTGTTTGAGGGGTGTGTGTATGTTTATGTGTCTCTGTGTGGGGTATGTGTGTGTCTGTCTGTGAGTGCGTGTGCGCGTGTGTGTGTGTGTGTGTGTGTGTATAGGATATAAATCTGAGCTGTCTTTAAAGACCAGCAGGAACTGGTACAAGATGTTTCTGGAAGGTTCTGAAGCAGCGTGTCTGTGCTCGCCTCCTAACATGAGATGTCAGTCCGGGAGCCTCCAGGGCCTCTGCACCCAAACTTCTCTTGAGGAAAAATGTCCTTTAGAAGGTGTTAATAGACAGAAAGCTGGCTCCAGAGAGCACAGTCAAGCTAGTTTGTCTTGTTCAGTTTTGGGGAGCCTTTCATATGTTAATGTGCCGTTAACAACAGAGCTTGAATCCTGCTCTCTGTGGAAGTTCTATTAAATTGAAGTGCACTCTTCAGCGGCTTATGGAGTGAGGAACCCTCCCATCCCGCACTGTCCTCAGAACCAATTACAGGGTCCAGAGGCATTTCCAACAATCCACTGGGTGAACACTGGTGGATGCTGTGGTCTTGCTTATAGCTCCTTCCTTGCAGCACACACAACGCCTGTCTGCGCTACCATACAGTTCCCGAGCTTCGGGTAAGGGGCTGGAGTTTGAAACACACAAACATGAGAGACAGAGACACGAACCTCTAGTCACTGGTAAGAAGCCCTTTCTTCAATAGCACCATGGTGGCTTATATACCTAACACAGTCAGGTGGGCCAACAGGTGAAAACCTCATCCTCTGATCCTCAAGGCCAAGGCAACACGGGCTCGTGAAGCAGAGCTGGTCAACAACTTTGACACAGCTTTCAGTAACTCAAATCAGAAGGAAAGTAAAGATCTCTAGCAGGGAAGAGCAGCTGGAGGCCAGGACTCCAAACGGTCCCAACACTTCCTCACACAGCCTGTCTCCTTGCTACAGGTGAGTAGTTTGTGGCATGGTCTGTCCCCTGGAGTTCAGCATCCACTCCTGGTCCAGCGCAAGGACGGTGATAATGGTGAACACACACTGGCTTGGTTAGTGGGCAGCCCAGTGTTAACCGCGCTGCTGAGGCGGGAAGGCAGGAAGGCAGGAAGACAGGAAAACTGAGAAGCCATGGGAAGGAGAAAGGAACCCAGTGAGCCCAGTGCAGACTTTCACCAGCTGAGATCAAGAACTGCAGCTGTGAGGGCCATGCAGAGACAAGGTTGCTTTCATATAAAGATATCCTCAAATAAATACATTAAAATAACGAGCATGCATGAGACCCGGCCTGTGTGACTGTTGAATGTGACCTTCCTCCCCTCCCAGATAGTTTCTGGGAATCTCAGAGGCAAGACTAAACCTTTGTTTACAGTAAACACATCCTAAGGTCCCCACAAGGCTGTGACCTAGGGTTTGACTTTATCAGCTGAGAGCCCAAATCAAGCATGTCATGAACACCCCATGATAAAAAAAGAAAAGACTTACTCTGGGCTCCCCTGGAGAAGCTCACACCCAGGGTCTAGGATGTGTCTTGTTCTTTCATGAGTTAGTTTTCTACTAACTTGCATATTTTAAACCTGTGTTTAAAATGTCTGTTATGGTGAGGTGAGGAGGTCAGTAGGTAACAATTTGTTGCAGAAACTTGATGACCTGAGTTTGACCCCCTAGAGCACATGGTGGAAATAGAGAAAACACACACACACACACACACACACACACGCACGCACACACGTACCATACACACACAGAAAAATCATTTAAAAAATGTCAGAGCTAGAGAAATGTCTTAGAGCTTAAGAGCACTGCTGCTCTTCCCAAATAGCCAGCACCCACGTGATGGCTCAAAATCCTCCTTAGCTACTGTTCCCGGTGATCCAGCATCCTCTTCCGGCCTTCCTGGGCACCCTAAAATATGAGTAAACTCCTCAGGCTGCGGTGTGGCGCTGCACCTTTGCCTCTGCACGCCACTGACCCCTGAATGTCACAGAGGGAGGTGTGTCTCCAGCAGCTGGCCGCCGCGTGACGGCTGGATTGTTCGCACCATCTCTGTTCCCTGCTGCCCATGTGGCCACCTTAGGAGACTTGAACCAAGGGCGTGAACTTGATTTTGAAGCTAAGAAGTCTTGGAAGTGGCTCCTTACCAGCATTCCCTCAAGAATGAATCAGCCTGGATCTAAGAATAAGATTACTTGCGCAGGGTCTCTGCGGTGCAGCTCAGCACCGATGCAGCCCCCTGAGCTCCTCCCTGTTCTAGTCGGGAAGCTCGAACTGCCGAGTCCTGCACGTGGGTCCTTGCAGCTTTCCCTTGACCCCACCACCCTAGCTACACTTGGGGGAAGGAGGGTATGCCTCTCTCAGGGATGCTGGCTGTGTCCTGGAAACCCTGGCCCTTTCCTGAGCAGCTTTTGGCCTCAGGTGTAGTCAGAGGGAGCCCAGGACAGATGGAGTGGGAGTTGCTGTATGAGACTGGGTGCCTCCTGGATGCCTGGAGCCCAGGTGCGCTGCCTCCTCCCCCCACCCACCCCCAAGCTCTGTTTTGGCTCCTTCCCTTGTCTGACTTGTCCTTCTTCTCTATAAACACCTGACACTACTGAGGCCAAGGGCGTGGCCGTTTCTCATAGTCAAAGAGCCTGACTCATGGGAGTCTTAAGAGCCCAGGATGGAGCGCAGTTTGCTCTAAGAATGGGATTGCAGTTAATGGCTGGTGACCGGCCCAGCGAAGAGGACCACACCACAGCAGAGTCCAGCCGCCAGAGGACAAAGTGGGGATGGAATGGGCCCTCGAACGCTTTCCTCACTGAAAGTAGGGTGCTTGTGATGGTGCATGATTAGCGGTCACGTGTGTAGAAACGAAAAATCAATAACGTATCCCTGGACTATCACAGCCTCTTATCCTGTCGGTGGTTATGCTGGTTTGAAAGAAAATGGCCCCCAAAAAGGAGCAGCACTATTGGGAGGTATGGTTTTGTGGGAGTAGGTGTAGCCTTGTTGGAGGAAGTGAGTCACGGAGAGGCAGGATTTGAGGGCTCATAGATGCTCAAGCCACGCCCAGTGAGACAGACTGCTTCCTGTTGCCTGCAAGATGTAGGACTCTCAGGTACTTCTCCAGCACCGTGTCTGCCTGCACACTGCTATGCCCCACCATGATGATGATGGGCTGACCGTCTGAACTGTAAGCGAGCTGTTTTCTTTTATAAGATTTGCCGTGTCGCCAGGCGATGGTGGCGCACGCCTTTAATCTCGGGAGGCAGAGGCAGGTGGATCTCTGTGAGTTCGAGACCAGCCTGGTCTACAAGAACTAGTTCCAGGACAGGCTCCAAAGCCACAGAGAAACCCTGTCTCGAAAAACCAAAAAAAAAAAAAAAAGTTGCCATGTCATGGCGTCTCTTCCCAGCAACACGGTAGTGGTGGGGACAAAGGCCTGCACTAACACCAGTAGTTTGAGGAGCTCTATCCTCTAGGGACTTCCACTCCAGCAAATCTAGATGCTATACTCGTTTTAGAAGAGAATTTCAGGGCAGGTCAGAACTGAAGCAAGGTTAGTGAGTCAAGGAAAACCATCAATGTGCTTTCCGATTCAAGTGTAGGCTTTAGGGGTGCCTGCAGGATGCCCAGGAAAGAAGCAAGGGACACCTCCAGGGAGAGTCTGCAACCCATAGATGTCTTTGGAATAGCTCGACGTAAAATCCTGTGTGTCTAAATTGCATTCTCAATGGATGTAATTACAACAAGGGTTAAAGATTAAACGAAGTTTAAAAATTAAGCAAAAAAAAAGGTTGGCTTGTCATCCTCATCTTAAAGAATTTCCTTTTTATTCCCTCATACACACAATGTTTTTGTTAATTATTTAGGAATTTCATACAATGTACCCCATCACACTCGTATCCCATCCCCCCAGGAACATCCTTGTGCCCCCGTTCAAATAAACAAATAACAACAAAAAAACAAAACTAAAATTCACGCAGTCCAATTTGTGTGCCCATATGCTCAATGGAGCATGGTCAGACTCCCAGGGACCAGCCCCTTAAAGAGAACTGAGTCTTTCCCCACCCCACTGCCAGAAGTCATCAGTTGTGATGAGCGACACTTCAGCATCTTTATCCAAGGACTCTCTTCAATAGCTCCATGTCTGGGCTGTTTCTTTTTTATGGGGTTGAGGGAGGTTGGCACAGAAGCCTTCAATGTCTCTCACTCTCAGTCATGAGTCTGCAGTCATGGATACCACTGCAAATGATGCCCGCCCCTCCCCCCACCCCCCACCCCCTGCCTATAGCAGCCACTAGCAGTGCAGATCGCGGACGTCAGCATATGTTCTGGTGGCTGCACAGATCGTGGAAGTCCTTTTTGTTGTGATGGTGGTTTTTGCTTGTTTGTTTTTTGAGACAGGGTTTCTTTGTGTAGCCCTAGCTATCCTGGAACTCGCTCTGTAGAGCAGTCTGGCCTTAAACTTGCAGAGATCTGCCTACCTCTGTCTCCTGAGTTCTGGGATTCAAGGAGCACACCATCACCGCCCAGCAGTTTGATGGGACTTAAACAGAAAATGGACCATTCTTCATCTTGCCTGTTTTGTTACTGCTTGGAGGCAGGGCGATTATGTGGTTTGGCGGTGTGTCTGGGAGCAGGACTTGCATGAGCTCCAGGCTTCTTGCCTCAGCACCAGCCCTGCGGGTCCCTCAGGCTGCAAACACAATGTGCCCTGGACTCCTGCTCCAAGAATTTCCATTTATAGAGGAAGCTATAAGGTGGCTTTATGAGGAACTTTACTGGGTTTAGGGCCACAAACATTCTGGCCCCACATAAGCACAAGCTGGTTTTTATTTTTTAAGGTTTATTTTTATTATTTTTAATTATGTGTACGTGTGTAGGTGTGTGCGTCTGTATGTAGGTATGTACATGTGAGTGCAGATGCCAGTGGATGCCAGAGGTATTGGATCCCCCAGAGCTGTGGTTATGGGTGGCTGTGGGCTGCCTGATTCGGTTGTTGACTGAACTCAAGTCTTCTAGAAGAGCAGCAAGTGCTTTTAGCTTCCAGGTCCTTCATCAAGCCCACAGTGCGCTGTTTCTTCATATCCTTGTTTGAGACCCTTCAGGAGAAAGAGCACTGTAATTTCTACTTCTGTTGATTTATTCATGGTTTATGTGTGTGTGCCTGTGTGTGTGTTTGTGTGTGTGTGCCTGTGTGTGTGTTTGTGTATGTGTGTGCCTGTGTGTGTTTGTGTGCCTGTGTGTGTGTTTGTGTGCCTGTGTGTGTATGTGTGCCTGTGTGCCTGTGTGTGTGTTTGTGTGTGTGTGTGCCTGTGTGTGTGTGTGCCTGTGTGTGTTTGTGTGCCTGTGTGTGTATGTGTGCCTGTGTGTGTTTGTGTGAGTGTGTGTGTGTGCCTGTGTGAGTGTGTGTGTGCCTGTGTGTGTTTGTGTGCCTGTGTGTGTGTTTGTGTGCCTGTGTGTGTTTGTGTGCCTGTGTGTGTGTTTGTGTGCCTATGTGTGTGCCTGTGTGTGTATGTGTGCCTGTGTGTGTTTGTGTGCCTATGTGTGTGCCTGTGTGTGTGTTTGTGTGCCTGTGTGTGTGTTTGTGTGCCTGTGTGTGTGCTTGTGTGAGTGTGTGTGTATGTGTGCCTGTGTGTGTTTGTGTGAGTGTGTGTGTATGTGTGCCTGTGTGTGTGTGTGCCTGTGTGTGTGTATGTGTGCCTGTGTGTGTGTGTGCCTGTGTGTGTGTATGTGTGCCTGTGTGTGTGTGTGCCTGTGTGTGTGTTTGTGTGCCTGTGTGTGTATGTGTGCCTGTGTGCCTGTGTGTGTGTTTGTGTGAGTGTGTGTGTGCCTGTGTGTGTGTTTGTGTGCCTGTGTGTGTTTGTGTGCCTGTGTGTGTATGTGTGCCTGTGTGTGTGTTTGTGTGAGTGTGTGTGTGTGCCTGTGTGTGTGTGCCTGTGTGTGTGTTTGTGTGCCTATGTGTGTGCCTGTGTGTGTGTTTGTGTGCCTGTGTGTGCTTGTGTGAGTGTGTATGTATGTGTGCCTGTGTGTGTGTGTGCCTGTGTGTGTGTATGTGTGCCTGTGTGTGTGTATGTGTGCCTGTGTGTGTATGTGTGCCTGTGTGTGTTTGTGTGAGTGTGTGTGTATGTGTGCCTGTGTGTGTGTGTGCCTGTGTGTGTGCTTGTGTGAGTGTGTGTGTATGTGTGCCTGTGTGTGTTTGTGTGAGTGTGTGTATGTGTGCCTGTGTGTGTGTGTGCCTGTGTGTGTGTATGTGTGCCTGTGTGTGTGTATGTGTGCCTGTGTGTGTGTGTGCCTGTGTGTGTGTATGTGTGCCTGTGTGTGTGTGTGCCTGTGTGTGTGTGCCAGAAGTCCACACTGGATGTTGTCCTCATTGCTTCTCATTTATTTATTTATTTTGCATTACTGGGGATCAAACCTAGAGCATCAAGTTATAATCCCAACTCACTATTTTATTTCTTAATTTCTGTATTTGCACACACAAACACACAGAGGTCAGAAGACAATTGACCGGAGCATGTGTTATCCCTCTACCACAACCTGATGATCTCTCTTCCAGGCCCTTCACCTTTTTAAATACCAGTCTCACCGTGTAGACCTGGCTGACTTGGAACTTGCTGTATAGACCAGGTTGTCCTGGAATTCATGTTGATCTGCCTGCAGAGAGGGGGCTTCACACTGTTGCAGGAGTGAGGAGCAGGGCAGAGAGGGGGCTTCACACTGTTGCAGGGGTGAGGAGCAGGGGAGAGAGGGGGCTTCACACTGTTGCAGGGGTGAGGAGCAGGGCAGAGAGGGGGCTTCACACTGTTATAGGTGTGGAAGACAGAATGGAGAAGTGGCTTCACACTGTTATAGGGTGTGGTCAGGATGGAGAGATGGTTTCACTCTGTCACAGGTGTGGGGGTCAGGATGGGGAGGTGGCTTCACACTGTTACAGGGGTGGGGGTCAGGATGGGGAGGTGGTTTCACACTGTCACAGGGGTGGGGGTCAGGATGGGGAGGTGGCTAAGGCTTCCCAGGGTCTCACCGTTCTTCCGCATTATTCACAATAACAGCAATGAATGGCACTGGTGGGAAAAATGCCTGAGGAGAGGCCCTGCGCTTGTTCAAGCTTTGTTCCAGGTGGTCTGACTTGAGTCATAAATCTAGTGAACATCCCACCCATCCTAAGAAGCAATGGAATGCGTGTTCCAAAAGTGCTTTATTTTGTACAGAGAAAGAATCTCAATTATGTGGCCTGCTGCAGACTACATGGAGATTACTGAGTGCCTTCAGGAGCTCCAGGAAACAGTTTGCCTCCTGCTCTGGCCATGGGCAGAGCTGAGAGAACCGAACCTGGATCCTCCGGAAGAGCAGCCAGTGTTCTTAACCATCGGCTCTCTAGCCTTCCCTCACACCCATCTTTTTTTGTTTTTCGTTTTTATTTATTTATTTATTAAAGATTTCTGTCTCTTTTCCGCCACTGCCTCCCATTTCCCTCCCCCTTCCCCAATCAAGTCCCCCTCCCTTGTCAGCCCAAAGAACAATCAGGGTTCCCTGCCCTGTGGGAAGTCCAAGGACCACCCACCTCCATCCAGGTCTCATAAGGTGAGCATCCAAACTGCCTAGGCTCCCACAAAGCCAGTACGTGCAGTAGGATCAAAAACCCATTGCCATTGTTTTTGAGTTCTCAGTAGTCCTCATTGTCCACTATGTTCAGCGAGTCCGGTTTTATCCCATGCTTTTTCAGCCCCAGGCCAGCTGGCCTTGGTGAGTTCCCGATAGAACATCCCCATTGTCTCAGTGTGTGGGTGCACCCCTCGCAGTCCTGAGTTCCTTGCTCGTGCTCTCTCTCCTTCTGCTCCTGATTTGGACCTTGAGATTTCAGTCCGGTGCTCCAATGTGGGTCTCTGTCTCTGTCTCCTTTCATCGCCTGATGAAGGTTAATATTCAGGAGGATGCCTATATGTTTTTCTTTGGGTTCTCCTTATTTAGCTTCTCTAGGATCACTAATTATAGGCTCAATGTTTGGTTTCTAGCCATAAATAAAGGACATTGAGCCTCACACCCATCTTAAGAGGAACATTCTGGATGGCTATGATCTGAGAGTGTGTGTGTGTGTGTGTTCGCATGTTGAAATGTCATCCTCGCAATATGAAACCTTTGGGGGAAGTGACCAAGTCATGGGAAATTAATTTCAGTTCTACAAAAGGGATTAGAGACCTTATAAAAGATTGACAAGTGCTAGCTTCATCTCTTCCACCCTGGGAGGACATCACAAGCAGAACGCAGTTCAGCAGACACCGAATCTGCTGGGACCCCGACCTTGGACTCCCAACCTCCAGAGCTGTTGCATTTTGTTGCCACAGCAGAAGTGGACAAAGACATGTACTGTGGACATCTTCATCAGTTTCGGAGGAAGGCGCGATGAGGCTGCTGAGTGGTGCAAGGCATAGAGAGAGCAGAGTATAGAGTGCAAAGCTTAGCGCATGCAAGGCTTAGAGCATGCAAGGCTTAGTGCATGCAAGGCTTAGTGCATGCAAGGCTTAGAGCATGCAAAGCTTAGAGCATGCAAGGCTTAGTGCATGCAAAGCTTAGTGCATGCAAAGCTTAGAGCATGCAAGGCTTAAGAGCATGCAAGGCTTAGAGCATGCAAGGCTTAGAGCATGCAAGGCTTAGTGCGTACAAGGCGTAGGCTTAGAGAGTGCTCCCTGTGTGGAAGATGTCATAACCAGGAAGTCTGTTCTTCCTTTTTCCTAAAGAGAAGCAAGATACTATGTTTATTGACTGAGACCTAGCTTCCAATTACTCTCCACTTGACATTTAATTCTTTGGCAAATTACTCAAATTTTCTTTGTTCTATTAGAAGAGAGAGATGCAGAGAACAGTATTATGAACTCACTCGGTGTCACCCAGGCATCGTGGGGTGTGCCTGTAACCCCAGCACTTGGGGGACTCAGGCTGGAAGACAATAACTTCAAGACAGCCTGGGTGACGGAGTGGGAGAGTCACTGGCTCAACAGCTCCTCGGGGCTGGGGAGATGGCTTGGCCAGTAAAAGCATTTGCTGATCTTTCATGAGGACCTAAATTCAAACTCTCAGTGCCCACCTAAAAGGCAGGCATAGCCATGCAATGACCTGTAACCCCAAACATGTGTGAGAGGGGGTGGAGACTGGAGGATTTCTGGGACTTCTGGCTGATAGTCTAGTTTTTGGTTCAGTGAGAGAAACCCTGTCTCAGAGGAGTAAGGGGAGTGACAGAGCCGGATGCTTTCACAGGGCTCTACACCCATCAGTCCATGTGTGTATGCCACACAGGTACACATACATAGACAGACACACAACACACACATACACACACACAGGCACACGTACATAGACAGACACACAACACACACACACAGGCACACGTACATAGACAGACACACAACACACAACACACACACACAGGCACACGTACATAGACAGACACACAACACACACATACACACACACAGGCACACGTACATAGACAGACACACAACACACACATACACACAGGCACACGTACATAGACAGACACACAACACACACATACACACAGGCACACGTACATAGACAGACACACAACACACACATACACACAGGCACACGTACATAGACAGACACACAACACACACACAGGCACACGTACATAGACAGACACACAACACACACATACACACACACAGGCACACGTACATAGACAGACACACAACACACACATACACACACAGGCACACGTACATAGACAGAAACTTACACAACGCACACACACACCTGTGCGCACGCAGACATACATGCACACACAGACACAGACATGCATGCACGGACATCTGTGCACACAGACACACATACAGACAGACATACACACACACACACCCTAATTGACACTCAGAATTCACTTCTGAACAACTGGGGCTGTGTCTTTCTGAACCTATTTTCAATTTAGCAGCTTTCCCTCTACCTATTCAACCTACAAACTGAAGTTTTTCATAAAGTTTTAAGAAATTACCATCCTCCATTTCCCTCCCCAGTTCCTTTCTGTGGCCCACACTTTCTTTTAAGAGAACGAATTGGGATTTTTTGCATCTCACCATCGTGGGGCATAGCAGCACTACAGCCAAAGGGGAAGCAATAAGAGCAGATGCTCGGAAACACAGGGAACGGCGTTCCCCCTTTTCCCTGCGTTCTAATTGTGGGTGCATGACAAAGTGTTACCGGGAATCAATCTAGGCACGGAGAGATTCTGAAGACCTTTATCGTCATTGAAAGAACCTGCTGAATGCCTGGAGTCAATTTAAAGGAGGCAGCCACTCTTCTCACGAGAACTGTACAGTTTAAAGATTACCAGGGGGAGGAAAAATTAACCACGTCGTATTCAATTTAACTTCCAAATTTCACTTAAATGGGCAAATGTTCTGTGGCACATGAAGCTCCTCCCTCCCTCACTTCTCCCCTCCTTTCTTCACTCTCTCTTCCTCCCTCCCATCATGCAATCTGTCCCCACACTCCTCCCTTCGGCTTCCTTTGTTCTCCTCCACCCCCCCATTACCTCCCCCTTTCCTTCTTTCTCCTCCTCCTTTTCCTACATTTCCATCTTTTCTAGCCTTTTCTACCAAATACAAAAATCTCCTTTTCCTCTTGCAATTTTCTTAATTTAGCCTCCCTTCTTTTGGGACTGTCACGGAATGCTCCCCATCCATCGGCACCACCTGCATCCCAGGTGTACTGCTCCCTTCCTGGGAGATGCAATTGTTCTTTAAAGGCCGGACGCTTTTTCTCCAGAAGTAGGAACGGAATCAGTTTTCTGCTTTGGGATGCTAATTTTGGCTTCCCTTCCTTCATAACTAAATTATAATTTGTAGATCAACAGGAAGCCATCTGCTATCCGAGACTGAGGACCTGGAAGGGGTGTTCAATGGAAAGGGCTCTCAGTGGGTGGGGTGGAGTCAGGGCTGGGGGCTGCAGTTCCAGTAGCTCCTTGAGTCTGGAGCAGGGAGGGCAAGACTCTCAGAGGCTGGGAATTCAGGGTAAAGGACTGCTGGGTGTATATATACAGAGAGAAGTATGTCTACTCACTGGCCCAGCATGCCTGCTGCTACTGCCCCCACTTGGACCACTGTAAGATATCCTATCTTTACCCCTTTGAAGACGGATCCTGAGAGAGACGCTAAGTTCCTGCTGAGCCCTCTCTTCTGCCTGATTGTCTGCCACACCAAAGGTCTCCTTTCTAGTCACGACACTTGGACAGAGCCCAGTCGCACTGGGCCAGAGAAATGAGACCTTGGTGGAAGAAGGGCTCTGTGCCCTCAAGGCTCATTTTGGTTTCCATGGAAACAAGTTGAATGTGGTACTCACCAGTTGGGGTCTTAAAGCTACAGATATCTATCTTATCTAGAGAATCTCATCACATAACAAATACCCTTCAGCAAATAAAATATAAAATTATATTTATTTTTTTATGCCTGCATCTATGTCTGTGTACTATCGGTGTGCCTGGTGCCTGAGGAGGCCAGAAGAATGCAGATTCCTGGGACCGGAGCTATCATGCGAGTACTGAGAATTGAACCTAGGTCCTCTGAAAGAACAGTCAGTGCTCTTAAACACAGAGACATCTCTCCAGTCTTCTCAATAATTTTTTTTAAAGATTTATTTATTGATTGTGTATGCAGTGTTCTGCCTGCATGTATCCCTGCTTGCCAGAAGTGGGCACCAGATCTCATTATAGATGGTTGTGAGCCACCATGTGGTTGCTGGGAATTGAACTCAGGACCTTTGGAAGGGCAGCCAGTGCTCTTAACCACTGAGCCATCTCTCCAGCCCCCCAGGAATAATTTTTAACACAGAATTTACTTCATTGCTCTGAGGATTTTGACCAAGGTTTGTTGATTCCAAGTTGCAGCTCCCATTCTTCAGAATTCTTCCTCCTCCTCTTCTGTCGCCTTCTCTTGGAATAGTATCTTAATGGGCACCAGGCTGGCCTCCACTCTGTCTTGTATCTGAGGATGTAGAGAATGACCTTGAACACTTGTGCCTCCCGCTTCCACATCCTGTGTGCTGGGACTACACTGAGTCACCATCCCTGGTGCTGGGGATGGAACCAGGGTTCATTCATGCTACCAGTCTGAGTTAATCTAGCCACAGAATTCTCTCCCTCCAACCCTCTGCTCTATTTCCCCTTCCTTGATTCTTTCTTTCTCCCTTTCTTCTTTTCCTTCCTTCTTCCCTCCCTCCCTTCCTCCCTCCCTCCCATGACTTTCCAGGTTTGTGGAAAATGTTCATGGCAGTCAGGCTAAGGATTCTGAATGGATCCTATATGATTTATGACATTTACTAGATTTTTACACAGTTATGTCTAATTCATTAAAGTTTATTTCTGAAGGCTTGGAAGGAAATTCTGTTCCCAACTAGAGAATTGTAATTAATTAATTGTAATGTAATTGTAATTAAAAGGGCAGAGGTAAGCAGAGGCTTGGCCGTCTGATGGAGACTCCAGTTCCGTGGAGAAAGCATGTGCTCTGACTTCAGACCTCTCCGCAGAGCTGCCTAGATCTCCCCTCTCTTTCTCTTTTCTTTCTTTTGACAGAGTCCCACATGGCCTAGGCTGATCTTGAACTCCCCAGGTACCTACAGGTGACCTTGAACTGCTATCCTGCTTCTCCTTCCAAATCCTTGGATCATAGACATAGACCAGACACTTGAGTCTCTGTGGTGTCAGGGACCGACTTGGGGCTTTAGCAGCTGAGCTACAAACCCAGGCTCCCTCATTCGTCTTCAGACAAGTCCTGACTGTATATATTGGGAACAGGGAAAAGGCACCTTGTCCTAAGCGCTGCCATTTTGACTTCAGATCCCATTGTACCTGTAGGATGAAACAAAGTTCAGGTTCCCAAAACTTAGGGGAGCTGGAGACCTTCCAAAAGTTGACCCACCTCCTCCCTAAACATAGAAACACTCCTTACGCATCTTTAGTTCTCTAGAAACGTCATGGCTGTACCTAACAACAGAAAGAACAAATGAATCTGATTGGTTGGACTGAAAACCTGGCATTGTATGTCCGTTTATGATGGTGGAACATTCAAGTAACATTAATCTCTAAATTCTGATTGGTGAAAATTGTAAGTGTAACTTGGCAACAAATGTTTATGATTTTTGTACTTAAATACTGGCTTCAACTGACATTCGGGTCACAGTTTAACTCCCGAGTCTGTTCTGTGGCCCTGATCGATCAGCCTCCTCCCCTTTCCCTTCTTTTCTTCTGCCCTTCATTAAATCGTGCCTGCGATAACCTCTGTGTCTGCTGGGGTTGATTCGGAGCCCTGGACCACAGCACACAGTCCTGGCTAGCTTGGGACCCCCCATCCTCCTCCTTTAGCTTCGCACAAGCAGACTTACAGGTGCACAGCACCACGCCCGACTCTGCAAACGTTTCCCAGCTACTTGGTGAACACAAGATTGGCTCTTCCCTAGGTTTCACAGGACCAAGGCTCTCTGAATCTTTGGAATTAAATCCTAACAAGAAGGGAGTCCTTGGAAAAACAGAACTTTGCCCGGTAGATGATTCTGTAGGAATGATAGGAGGAAATGTTATTTGCAGAAAGCCCATCAGTAGTAACATCAGAAGGGAAGGAGAAAGGAAATTGGAGTAAAGATGACTACCTTTACCAGACTTAAGCACGACACCAGGGAAATCCACAACCGTTGTCTTGTGAGGATGACTCCTTCAGAGATGCTGATGTTGTGTGTCTTGTCCCACCAGAGCAACGACAGCAGCACAGAGCTCTCCACGTGATGGACACTTGTCTGTGTCCTTTACACAGACTTGTACAATTGTTGACTGGAAGACTTTCCAATGCTCCCTACAGCTTAAAGCTTCTTCAGCCTCACCAGAACCCATCTGAGGACTAAGCCTTACCCCATGGGCCTTGGAGGGGCATTGCTGACCCACTTTCTGGCTGGGCAGGTGCAGAGAGAGCATGGGCACACGGGATAAAGGAATGGTTTGTACTCATGCAGAACAGATTGAGACGGTGTAAGAGTTCATCACGCTTTTTAGAAGGGTATGTGATTAAACCATGTATTGATTATTGCATGTGATGTTTTGGATGCTCTTTAGAAGGGTATGTGATAACCATGAATTGATTATTGCATGTGATGTTTTGGATGCTCTTTAGAAGGGTATGTGATAACCATGAATTGTTTATTGCATGTGATGTTTTGGATGCTCTTTAGAAGGGTATGTGATAACCATGAATTGATTATTGCATGTGATGTTTTGGATGCTCTTTAGAAGGGTATGTGATAACCATGAATTGTTTATTGCATGTGGTCGTTTTGGACTTTAGTTGACTGCAGAAAGGGAGGGCAACTAAGTCTTGACTTGCCCATCCTTTCTAGACCCCTGCACCTAGCAGGCATCTCTAGTACTTTCCTCCTCAGTAACTGGCCCATTATCTCATCTCCAAAGGCTCACCAGAATCTACGCTGGCCCCTCTGTCCATTCATTCTCCCCTGGTTTTTGAGTAACAGTTTCCTAGAGCAGATCCTGGTGGTGAAATGTAACTCAAAACCTTCTTCCCCCTCCCTCTATTTTTTCAGCAAAGCCTACACCTTTTCCTTTTGTCTTCTCCAGCCTACTCCACACCTCATCCCATGCTCATGTAGTTTCCTTTGCTCAGCAGGTCCCAGGGGCAGGGCTTGTTTTGATTTTCGAGAGCTCTCCAGGCCCATTCCAACCCAATCACCTCTGTTCCAGCCGCTCTTCAGGCATTGTCATGGTAAAACACCTGGGTATAAAATAGTTCTTTGCTGCCGAAATGAAGAAAACAGTCTCTGTTAGAGACGTTGAGACTTCTCTTTGGGAGCAGGTGCCTTTTGACATCATCATCGTCATCGTCGTCATCATTGTCACCATCATCATCACCATCAGTGAGATACTGAAGATTGAGCACAGCACCTCACAAAGACCCAATTGTTTTTATACCCAAATATCCAGGGGAGGAAGCAAAAGGTGTCAGAGGACCTGGCCTCGTTTGCCTGCTCACCCTCTGCCTGAGGTTGCAGAGCCTGTTATCCAGAGGGAAGATAAGCCTGGGCCTTGTCTGGAGGATCCAAGTCTCTTTTCTGCCTCACAGACTGGTCGGTGCCTACCACAGGGACCTCCACCAGAGACTGGACTCTCCCTAGCTTGACCCTAGTCTCTCCAAGAGGCTGTTTTATTGCTATTCAGTGAGCACTCATTGGTGTTCTCACTGGTTGATGGTCCTGGTGGTCTTTTGCTTTCTTGGGAACAAAATTCAGAAGATCAGGAAGTTGCAGACCTGGCAGGGGCGTTAGTGACATGCCCTGAAATCATGGGCCCTGCTTCCTACGCACCCAGTAAATAGGCACCGACTCTAACTTAACTTTCGGGGACAGCATTATCTCCCCAATTTTCTAGTACTGTTTATCCATTGCTTTGAGAACAAGTGGCTCAAAAACTTGGGTGGTTTTCTGTGAGCTGTCAGAGCTATCCAGAGCGAGATGGTATGATAGGATGGATGGGTAGGTGGATGACTGGGTCAGCAGGCGGGTGCATGGGAGGACCCATGATGGCTGACTGGTTGGGAATCTAGGAGGCGGACTGAAGACCGAAGAGGGACCCCTTCCCCTCTTCCCACCACCTGTCTGCTTCTCCTTAGCATGTTCTCTTGCGGAGCACTGAAGGAGGGACTTGCAGCAGGGCGGTGGGAGAGGAGAGGTTGGGGGGAGCTGGGGAAGGAGAGTGCAGAGGAGGAGGAGGGCCTTGGAGGCTGAGAGGAGGGGCGGCGGACGCCCGGGGAGCCTGGTGCTGGTAGCGGCTCTGGGGACCGATGTCGCTGCCGCTGCGGTCGCCTCCTCGCGGGCCGGAGCTGCGTCGCCCGGGCTGAGCCGCAGCCGCAAGCCGCAAGCCGAGCGGCCGCCGGGCTCGCCCGCAACACAGGAGGATGGGTTGCGGCGGGAGCCGGGCTGATGCCATCGAGCCCCGCTACTACGAGAGCTGGACCCGGGAGACCGAGTCCACCTGGCTCACCTACACCGATTCGGATGCTCTGCCCAGCGCCGCCGCCCCGGACAGCGGTCCCGAGGCGGGCGGCCTGAACGCGGGTGAGTGAGCCCCGCGCCCGCGAGGCCCGGCTGCCCGCAAGCAGCTAGAGCTGCAGGGGATCCCAGGGCAGCCAGGAATCCCGTGGCGTGCTTGCGGGTGGGGTGACAGAGGGACAGAATAGGACCTGCTGGCTGACCAGCTGCCAGAATGGAGCCCAGGGAGCCAGGTCAAGAACAGCTTCCCAGAGGACTGAGCTATCTACCACCTCTCTGCATCCTTTTGATCCAGCGCGTCTTGGCCTCACCAGCCAGTGCATATGCGTGGGAGGGCGGGATAGGAGGACAGCCCACTTCACCCGCAAACCTAACCCTCAGCTCACCCCGAGTTTCCCACCTGAGCCTGTGGGCCTTTACCCAGCCTTGGTCCAGCTTCCCTTCTGGCCATCTCTGTACTCAGTTGGGTAATTCTCCATGCCCTGGGTTATTCGGCCCTCACATCTTTGATGTATGGACAAGAATCTTGAGCAGAATGGTCGGGGTGGAGCCTTCCTGTCTCCTCCTCCATCCCCCCTTGTTGGGAATGAGCCCCATGGCTGGGCTTCAAAATCCTAACCTAGTTCAGGGCACCATTCATGCCTGCCCACCACCGATGTCGCTCTCCAGCTCACTTGCCAAGTAGTTATGTCATAGTGAAGGACTTCTCTCCTATCCCAAGATGCTTGAACGCTCTCTGTAAAGCAAGACATAAACGATCTGGACTATACAAACCCTCACCTAGGTCATTCCTCAGACAGCAGAAATCCCATGAGGGTGTGCAGATGCTGGGAGCAGTGAGACCCCATATCCTGAATTTCTTGTAAACAACTTGTTTTCCCCTGATCTGAGTGCCTACAGCTGCTGAGCATGAGACCTTCAGGAGTTCCTGATGGCAGGAGAGTGGTTTCTGGTGGGTTTGGTTGGGGAGTGTCTATCTCCATATAATCTGCCCCTGAACACAATAAAGGGGGCATTCTTGGGGCTTTCTGAACCAGCGTTTGGAGGCCCGTGTGTAGGTCTGTCTCTGCGTCTGCGTCTATGTATTATCAACCTCCAGCCCCCATTCCTGAAGCTCGCGAACTGGGTAATAGAGCACAGAGCGCAGACACGGGGGCACGGTGTGCGGCATACAGAGATGTTTCTGGTCTAGC
Source organism: Microtus pennsylvanicus (assembly GCF_037038515.1). Lineage (NCBI taxonomy): Eukaryota > Metazoa > Chordata > Mammalia > Rodentia > Cricetidae > Microtus > Microtus pennsylvanicus. The sequence goes on along the minus strand of NC_134580.1, from coordinate 61,614,079 downwards.
CACGAGTCAGGATTTGAGTTTAAAGCAGACACTCACACACACATTGCCGAGGTAGATACTGTTGAGGTAGACGGACCTTTGACCCTAAATGTGTTGGTGACGTCACAAGGAGAAACCAATGAAACCTCACCTCTTGTTTCATAGATCAATATTTGGGTTTTTAAAGTTCTGTTGCCTGATCTCATTGCGTTGCGTTACTTTATAATCTTGGGAATCAACATTCCCTTTAGTCTCAGCAATTGCTCCTTTTATTTTCTTAAGGACACCAGATCTGGCTATATTGTCCAGACTGACCCTGAGCTCCTGGGCTCAAGCATTCTTCCTCCCCCAATGCCCGTCCTCCATAGTTGGGAGCCAGGCATGAGCCTCCCCGGCTTGCCTGGGGAAACCGCGGTCACACTGGATTCATCTTAAAACTGCTTGAGTCCCAGAGACCACAGTGGCTATTTGGTGGTGGTGCTGCTGCTGTATCCAGCAGGCTCCCAAAGGATGTTCTGGCTGAATTCGGTGTCAGAAGGAGAATGAGAAGAGCCTCTGAAGGTTCTGCAAATGTTAGTGGTGACAGCATTTCCCCAAGAAAGGGTCACCCTTCTCTGTAGAGTCCAAGGCCAGGGAAGCCCCGCCAGCAGACAATGGTCAGAAAGATTGGGCCTGGAAAAGAAGGAAGTGCAGCTTCAAGGAGCAACTGCTTGGCTGGTGCTCGCTCGGAGCACGCGTGTGTGCATGTGTGTTTGTTGTATGGGTACAAAAGTTGCTATGGGTTGACTGAATAAGCACATACGTGTTCCTCATATCTTTCCCAGCATTTGTTCATTATTTTCTGTTTATATATCATGAAATCTGGTTGCTGCAAGGCGTGGGACAGGCACACTCATAGACAGAACCTTTCCAAACAGGAACAGCCTTACGAGGTCCTGAAGACAGTGTCATTCAGAGAAGGGCCTCACTTCCAGTCCAGGGACAGTGTCCGAGATGGGCATCAGCACTTTGATTACCTAGCAGTGCCAATCAGGGTCGGAGTGGAGGGACACTTCTGAGGATCAAGAACGAACAAGGCACGCATGGACCTAAGTTCCTCCCCCCACCACGTGCTGTCTATTTACTTAGTAACTACTGTGCCTTGCACATTCTGTTAGTCTCTGGACTTAGCAAGCGCAGGGCTGAACAGTGTGGTGACTACATATATTAGTTTCCTATCTCCGCATGTGGAATTACACTGGAGCAGCTCAGAGCAGCCCACGTTGCTGACGTTGTCTCTGTGGTTGGAACAGGCCGTTCCTTGGCTGGATCTTTGCTTAGGGTCCCGAGACTTCAGACAAGGTAGCGTTAGGCTGTGCTCCTTTTTTATTGTTAATTGATATTTTTTCCCAGCCCAATCACGGTTTCCCCTCCTCCCAGTCCCCTTCCCATGGGCTCCTCCTTTCTCTTTGAAAAGGACAGGCCTCCCATGGATATCAGTCAACCATGGTATAGGAAACTTGCAGGGGGCTAGGCTTCTCCTCTTCTACTAAGGCTGGATGAGGAGGAAAGGGTCCCAAAAGTAGGTAACAGAGCCAGAGACAGCCCCTACAGCCACTGTTAGGAGTCCCCCAAGAGGACCAAGCTACACAACTGTAACATGTATACAGAGGGCCAAGGTCAGTCCCATGCAGGGTTCCTAGATGTGGGTTCAATCTCTGTGAGCCCTTATGAGCCCAGGTTAGTTGATTCTGTGGGTTTTCTTGTGGTGCTCTTGACCCCTTTGGCTCCTATAATCCTTTCTCCCCTCTTCTGCAGGCTTCCCCAGGCTCTTCCTAATGTTTGGCTCTGGGTCTCTGCATCTGTTTCCATCAGTTGCTGGGTGATGCCTCTGATGGCAAGTGAACTAGGCAGCGATCTTTGAGTACGGCAGAACACCAGTGGGAAACATTTCATTGACTTTTTCTCTTTTTATTGCCAGTCATGTTTGGTTCTATCCTGGGTCTCTAGGTTGTCCAGTCTCTGGGTCCTGGCCCTCCAGTCAGTGTCAGGGATGGGCTCCCTCTCACAGTATGGGTCTGAAGCTGGACCAGTTGTTGGTTTCTGGGCTGCTTTTGTCCTGGCTTATCTTGTAGGCAGGGCCAATTGTAGGCCAGAGGTTGTGTGAGCCTAACTTTTATGGGGTGCGCTGGTACTGGTGGGGACTGAAGGGGGGCTTGTTTGCTGTGGTTTCACAGCCTGGAAACAATCATCTTGGGTCAGCTTGGGTCGTCTGAGAAAGTTACTAATCTGCTGGGTTTCCTCCACCCTAGGCCAGGACTCCCCGTTCTTTTGCTCCTCCCAGCCCCCTAACCCCTCACCCATTTCATCTTTCGTGTCCCCATGTGTGAACCCTACCCCATGGCCTATGGTGCCTGTGCTGTGTAGGGAACCAGAATGCCAGTCTTTGTAACAATCCTTTTCTGACGGAGGTCAGATCAAAGAGCTGGATTTAAGGCAGTGCAGGTTGTAAAATAACCGAGACGCTTTTGCTCTAGGATGGAACTGGAGAGCACCCTAGAGGTCATCTGTCCAGGGCCAACCTTTGATCTAGGACAGAGCTGGAGAGAACCCTAGAGGTCATCTGTCCAGGCCCAATGGACTTTCTAGGCAGAGCTGGAGAGCACCCTAGAGGTCATCTGTCCAGGGCCAATAGACTTTCTAGGTGGAGCTGGAGAGCACCCTAGAGGTCATCTGTCCAGGCCCAATGGACTTTCAGATCAATTGTCCCCATCTGGAAACTCCCTCAACCGTGTACCTTCAGTTCCTCAGTTTTCCAGAAACCTCTCTTCCCGGGGTCCTGGTTCCTCTTCCTTAGTGTCCAATGGGTTCCACCTTTCTTTTGGTGACCTTACGCCCTCTCTGTCTTCCACGTTTAGGGGATATGTGACCCAAAGCTGGGCTCCATGAAGGTTCTCTCCGGAAGGCTGAGAACCAACTGATAAAGGTTTTCTCTGAATGAGCAGCACACGGTCCACCCTGCCCCTCAGTTGCCGCAGCTGCCCTGCATTTTCTTTTTCTCTCTTCCTCGTAGTTCTTGCAGCTGGACATCCCCCAACCTGAGTCAGCTTATGGAAGTTCTCCCGGGTGTCTTTCTGACCCTACAGCTTCTGTTAAGAAAGTCTCTCCCCCAACTTTAACTCTTCCATGGAAACTTCTGGCCCAGCCTAAAGATTCCATAGGCTCCCCACATCCTGATTCCACAACCCTGTCTGCTGAGTAGCTCCATTTCAGCACAGGGGCCTTAGACTCTCACTCAGCTCCCACCCACCTTCCAGACTGAGGGCGTGTCATCTGACAAGTGTTCTGCGGATTTGTGCAAGGGTTCCGCGTTTTCCTGTGGGTGGTGGGAGGCTTATTTTTATGCCAGTTCCACAACTGAGTTTCTTGCCCGCCCCCCATTCCTCTCACGTACAACCTACCCTGAGGTTCTATTTCCTGCTTTTGGAGGTTGTTTCCAGCAGCCAGCAGAATGCAATCAAGTTTTCAGATCCCGCTGTCAGGAGGTTGGGATCAAAGACCTAGCTGAAGCTGCAGCAGCTGGTGTGCCCTTCCTCGGCCAGTATTTCCAAACTTATTGCAGAAGGAGCTGGTCTGGCATGGATTGAGTCTCCTAAGCTCTGTCTGCTGGACTGGACTGGTTGTTTTGTTGTACTTCTGTTGTGGGAGGGGGGCTCTCCCAGGAGAGTCTGAGGTCGCCACAACCCGCCCAGTCAGCTGTCCATCCACTGATGCCCCCTAGTCCCTTTGCCATTTCATTGTCGGTCTCTCCTGAAAACTGCAAGTGTTGCCCATACATTTTTTTCTAATCTATTTAGTGAGTAAAACACCTCAAGTTTTTCTCAAGTAGTTCTTTATAGGTTTATATAATTGTGTTGGCATTGGAGCACCAGACAGAAATCTCAAGGTCCAAATCAGGAGCAGAAGGAGACGAAGCACGAGCAAGGAACTCAGGACAGCGAGGGGTGCACCCACACACTGAGACAATGGGGATGTTCTATCGGGAACTCACCAAGGCCAGCTGGCCTGGGTCTGAAAAAGCATGGGATAAACCCGGACTAGCTGAACATAGCGGACAATGAGGAAGAATGGGAACTCAAGAACAATCGCAGTGGGTTTTTGATCCTACTGCACGTACTGGCTTTGGGGGAGCCTAGGCAGTTTGGATGCTCACCTTATGAGACCTGGATAGAGGTGGGTGGTCCTTGGGCTTCCCACAGGTCAGGGAACCCTGATTGCTCTTTGAGCAGATGAGGGAGGGTGACTTGATCGGGGGAGGGGGAGGGAAATGCGAGGCGGTGGCGGGGAGGAGGCAGAAATCCTTAATAAATAAATAAATTACAAAAAATTTTAAAAAAATTAAAAAAAATCATGTTTCATTCAGCGAGGGTGACCCCCATGACAATTTGACAATTATGTGCATAAGAACATTATTTTTCTAGAATCTTCCATTGGTGTCTCAGAGAAGTCCCGTGCAACCTCTGGAGTGGAGCCAGGCTTTTACAACTTCTTTGATACAGTGTGTGTGTGTGTGTGTGTGTGTGTGTATCAAGTTCCCACTAAAAATAGACGCCAAAGAGAAAAAAAAAGTTTGGCATGACTTTGAAGGATGATTTTTTGTCTTAATTCTGGAAGTCAGAGAGGAAAGTTGGCAGCTTGACTGGAAGATGAGAGTGTACTGGACACTGTATGGTCAGGTGACCTTCAAAGTGGAGCCAACGCCTCACTCTGCACTCAGGACTGTGGAGGATGCAGCCAGCCCCTCACTCTGTGCCGAGGGCCTGTAAGGCAGAGGAGAGGAAAGCTCAGAGAGTTTGGATCCAGGTCTCTGCCTCCTGGGGTGGGATCAGGTTGCTTCCTCAGGATGATACTCAAGTCATTCCCACACCCATGGCCCACTTTTGAAGTGACTTAGCACGGACAACAGGAGCCAAATTTGAAATAAACTGCTCTGTGACTCACAAAAAAAATAATTGTGTTGGTATATAGATGGCACTTTGGAGAGCTGGGGCATGATTTCCCTAAATGAGCTGTAAGGCAGTGAAGATATTTAGTATTATCTTTAGCTACCATTTGCTGACGGCTTCTGAAGGGTCAGGCACTGTCCTTGACATTTAATGTAAATCACCACACTTAATGTGTACAAGGATGAAACAGGAACCATTGCTTCCTGTGTTTATAAGCCAGGGAAAGAGGCTTAGACTGTCACGAACAACTTCTCCATCCCAGAACTGGGATCTGGCTTTCTCTGATGGCAAACTCCACCGTGGTAGTTTGAAAGAAAATGGCCCTCAAAAGGAGTGGCACTATTAGGAGGTGTGGCCTTGTTGGAGGAAGTGTGTCACTGAAGGAGTAGGCTTTGAGCCAACTTCCTGCCGCCTTCTGGTCAAGATGTAGCCAGCACCATGGCTGCCTGTACACTGTCATGCTCCCTGTCATGATGGACTGAACCTCTGAAACTATAAGCCACCTCCTCAATTAAATGCTTTCTCATAAGAGTTGCCGTGGTCATGGTGTCTCTTCAAGCAATAAAAACCCAATTAAGACACCCCCACTCTTAAACGACCCCCAGTTAATGAGGATTGGTTTTAGGATCTTTGATTTTCCATTAGTGGAATGCAGGGTCTGCCTAATTTCTTGATGATCCCATCTGATGTCTGGCAGCACCTGTCCTCTGGCTTAGCCTCCTCCGTGTAGGATGCTTCTTCCACCTCTGCAGAGCACCTTCCTTGAAGACTCTTCCTACTTCCTGTCCCCACCTGATGAGCCCCAGCCCTGTGGGTTCACAAACAGATCTCTCAGTCCTGGGAGATTCAGTCTCCCCCTATGGCTCTTCCAGGTCAACACCGTAATCTTCTCACCTCTTGGGGCTTGACTTCATTCTCTAAATGTGCTGCTCACTCCATCCAAGACTTTCCTTGACATGGGGCACCTTGGGTTAGAGTTAGGCTATTGATGTTTGCTTAGCTGCATAGGACAGCACAAGGGACATCCTGAAGTGGCCCCTGAGTGCCCCTCTCCTGGCACAGCAAAGCATCAGGTGAGAGTTTGTTTGTCTGCTCTTGTTGGCATATCCCCTTGATGACTCACAAACACTCATGATTGCTTAAAACACTTAGATCTTCCTTTGTAATTAAACTGAAGTTCTGTGACATCAGGAATATTGTGCTTTCTCTGCTGTAGACCCAGCACTTGGGACTGTAATTGAATATAGATGGCACCCAATAAAAATCGAATGGGCGACTCCGTCCCAACCCTGTGGATCCGCATTAACACTCCATGCTAAGTAACCCTATTTTGGATGTTTGCATTTATTCTAAAAATTCATCTTAGTGGTTCCCAAATTACTTTTTAAAAAAAGTTTATTGGCTTTTATTCACTTTGATAATGCTGTGAAGAGAACCTTCTAGGTCTTCTTCTCTCATGTTCACAGACTGAAGATGGAAGAACGTTTGTTGCTCTGTTTGTTCAGTAGTCATTTAGTGTAGAGATGAGTAGGTCATGCTTCTTTGTTTCAAGAAGTGAATCATAAACCAGAGACCAACACAGAAACACCAACCAGGTCAGCGTGGGCTGGGCTGCAGGAGAAGGGCCGAGCGATTCCTTCAGCCTGGGGAATTGCTGTGTACACGGACCACAGAAGATCCAATGAAGCACATGTCCGCATCGTTCCTTCTGAGAGGGAAAAGTGGAGGAAGGTGGCCTGACTCCCCCGAGAGGTGTTCCGAGAGGGACAGTCCTGGGGAGGACCTCTAACCTAGGTCTTTCTGTGCATGAACCCCCACTCCAGTCCCACTCTTTAGACATCTGTCACGACTGGTGCTTCTGTCTTAAGACAGTGATTGACTCATGTCTGCCACCTTCAGGGGTGCTGGCTAGGGTAGGCAAGGAATGCCTGGCTGAACCACGGTGGTGAGGGAGCCCTCTGGATGAATAAACTAGGAAGTCTGTGTATTCCCTTCCCCTCTACACACCCGAGAAGATGTTCCCTCTCCTCATCAGTTCCAGCAACTCAGCTTTTTTGGTTCTTGCCTACGCTTGGTTCTATGGTGAGAAAATATTTCTTTCTGCTAAATGCATAGCTTTTATTTTTCTTATTATTGTTGTGTGAGTGACAGTGTGCATGATGTGTATGGGCATGCATGCCACAGTACCCTGTGGAGGGTGTGTATGGGCACGCGTGCCACAGTACCCTGAGGAGGGTGTGTATGGGCACGCGTGCCACAGTACCCTGAGGAGGGTGTGTATGGGCATGCGTGCCACAGTACCCTGAGGAGGGTGTGTATGGGCACACATGCCAGAGTACCCTGAGGGTGGTGTGTATGGGCACGCGTGCCACAGTACCCTGCGGAGGGTGTGTATGGGCACGCGTGCCACAGTACCCTGAGGAGGGTGTGTATGGGCACGCGTGCCACAGTACCCTGAGGATGGTGTGTATGGGCATGCGTGCCACAGTACCCTGAGGAGGGTGTGTATGGGCACGTGTGCCACAGTACCCTGAGGGTGGTGTGTATGGGCACGCGTGCCACAGTACCCTGAGGATGGTGTGTATGGGCATGCGTGCCACAGTACCCTGAGGGTGGTGTGGATGGGCACGCGTGCCACAGTACCCTGAGGATGGTGTGTATGGGCATGCGTGCCACAGTACCCTGAGGGTGGTGTGTATGGGCATGCGTGCCACAGTACCCTGAGGGTGGTGTGTATGGACACACATGCCAGAGTACCCTGAGGGTGGTGTGTATGGACACACATGCCACAGTACCCTGAGGAGGGTGTGTATGGGCACACATGCCACAGTACCCTGAGGGTGGTGTGTATGGGCATGCGTGCCACAGTACCCTGAGGGTGGTGTGTATGGGCACACATGCCAGAGTACCCTGAGGGTGGTGTGTATGGGCACACGTGCTGCAGTACCCTGAGGGTGGTGTGTATGGGCACACATGCCACAGTACCCTGAGGAGGGTGTGTATGGGCACACATGCCACAGTACCCTGAGGAGGGTGTGTATGGGCATGCGTGCCATAGTACCCTGAGGAGGGTGTGTATGGGCACACATGCCAGAGTACCCTGAGGGTGGTGTGTATGGGCACGCGTGCCACAGTACCCTGAGGAGGGTGTGTATGGGCACACATGCCACAGTACCCTGAGGAGGGTGTGTATGGGCATGCGTGCCATAGTACCCTGAGGAGGGTGTGTATGGGCACACATGCCAGAGTACCCTGAGGGTGGTGTGTATGGGCACGCGTGCCACAGTACCCTGAGGAGGGTGTGTATGGGCACACATGCCACAGTACCCTGAGGATGGTGTGTATGGGCACACGTGCTGCAGTACCCTGAGGGTGGTGTGTATGGGCACACATGCCACAGTACCCTGAGGAGGGTGTGTATGGGCATGCGTGCCATAGTACCCTGAGGAGGGTGTGTATGGGCACACATGCCACAGTACCCTGAGGAGGGTGTGTATGGGCACGCGTGCCATAGTACCCTGAGGGTGGTGTGTATGGGCACGCGTGCCACAGTACCCTGAGGAGGGTGTGTATGGGCACGCGTGCCACAGTACCCTGAGGGTGGTGTGTATGGGCACGCGTGCCACAGTACCCTGAGGGTGGTGTGTATGGACACACATGCCACAGTACCCTGAGGATGGTGTGTATGGGCATGCGTGCCACAGTACCCTGAGGTGGGTGTGTATGGGCATGCGTGCCATAGTACCCTGAGGGTGGTGTGTATGGACACACATGCCAGAGTACCCTGAGGGTGGTGTGTATGGGCACACGTGCTGCAGTACCCTGAGGGTGGTGTGTATGGGCACACGTGCTGCAGTACCCTGCAAATGTCAGATCTTTCTGTCCCCCTTTCCGTGAGCTCCCAGGGTTGATCTAGCCTAAGATCATGGCAAGTGCCTGACCCACTGAACCATCTCTCCAGGCAAACCTTTCGGTTATAAGGGATTTGTTTATTTTGTAAATGTTCCTACAGGAAACAGGTGATAACAAACCCCAAGCAATTTATACATTTCTAGGAAGCCCCAAATTCCCCTCATTATCGTTCCTGCTGGGACAGTCCAGTGTCAGCATGGCTACAAGGCACTGTCCTGCTCTCCAGAGTTCTCAATAGGCAGCCTGATGGGGGAGGGACCTCTACTAGATAAAGATGGCGATCTTTCAAAATGGCTGGCTTCTTACTCATCCTCCAGAGACAAAACCCTGGTAGCTTAAGATAATGGCTTGGCAGGTTCTCCCCTTCCCACCCCGCCAGTGGGGTTCTCCTGTAGTGGGCGCTACTGACCTTTAGTTACACCATCTCATGAAAGTATTCTAAGGAGTACTTCAGTATAAAATTACCTTGGGTAAACTGGTCTCTGGATTGGCCATACATTTCTGTACAGTGTGACTCTGAGCACTGTTAACTGCCTGACCACTGAACTGTGCTATCTTCCTGCTTCTGGAAACAGTGCTTGCTGCAGACAGGCAGAGCTGCCTTTCTCTAGAGGTCACAGCTGCGGGTTTTGCCCCTAAAAACTCAACCACCTGGGGCCTGAGGCTGCTTCCTGCCAATCTGCTTGGGATAGGGCCTGCTGGAGATTTGTAAAGACTCCACCTGACATTTAGGTCTCTTGGGCGGTTTTGTCTTCAGGAACCCCATAATACCCCTGCCTGTGAACCTGTCCATCAAGTTCAAGGCCAGACCAGAACATGTCCACCTAAATTTTGTGGACCTGTGAAAGCCTTTGTCATTATTTAAAATGACCAACCCTATATTGGGGGAGGAAGATTTTCCCCAAAAGCCCTAAAACAAACAAACAAAACCCCCCAGCCGTCAAGGAGACAGGGCTTCAGCTTCCTGAGGCCGCCTTTGCAAAGCCTAGGGTTTTTTCTCTGAGTGCCTTGCTCGTGTGTTTCCTCACCCTAAAAGCCTTTCTTTACAGGCCGATCCTGTTTGCTGTGTCTGAGGTTTCCCTTGCTGCCATGCACCTTCGAGTTCTTTGACTGGCAGAGAAAACAAACCTGAGCTAGACCGCTAGACATTGCCAGTTGAACACTAAAGTCATATAATTCCGACTTGACCTGCTGTATGTTTGAAGTGACTCCATTGTTGCCTCCTGACTTTGCAGGACCTGGGAAGGACAGGAAGGCTTTCTCTCAACCATCAAGGTGCTTTGCCTGGCTTCTGAGATCTTTCTCAAGCTTGGATGTCCTCAGGAGCCTCCGTCAGGATCCTTACTCTATTATCCGAGCCCTCATTAGTAAACTTGGTTGTTCTTGGCTGAATCTGCCTGGTGCCTTTCATGTGTGGCAGAGCCTCTTGTCTCCAGAGCTGAGACAACCACTTCTGATGTCTGAGCGGTTTGTGGTACTGTGTTATAGCAGAATTAGTAGACACCTACTGCTGTGTGAACACAGACCCTGGACGCTGGGAACGGCTAGAGGATTTCCAGTGTTTTCCCGTCTGCTTCCTCCCAAGATCGTGTCTGTTTCTCTGCCGTTCAGATCTGAGTAGCTGTTTTCTGGGGGAAGAAACTGAGGTTAGATGAGGACGACCGAGCAAGGTCACACAGCCGGAAAGCTGAACAGCCTGACGGGAACTCAGCTCTCTTTTTTATAAACCCTGGGCAGTATCTACACTACCGTGACTTCTCAGCAGGGATTCCAAGCCCTCCTCTCCCCCATCTGCTTGATGTTTTGTTTTTTTATATTATGAACCCTTTTGCACCAGCGTTTACATGACTAAGGGCTGGGCTCCTGTAGCCCAGCGGCACTGAGCGTGCCCCTCCCCGTGCTCTGGTGGCCCGTGTGTATCCATCTCTACAGAGCAGCGCTGCAGAGGGTGCTTCAGGAACTGTCAGTCCCATTCAAGACGAACGTCTCTGGGAATAATAATAGTTATCTGATTTCAGATGAAACTTTTATTCTTGATAAAAACTGAGAAAGTGGGGGCTGGGGAGATGGCTTTGGATGGTGAGAGTGGAGCGCAGTGCAGCTCTCCCGGGGTCCCATTTTGACTCCCAGCACCAACGTCAGGCTGCTCACAAACTTTAACTCCAGCTGCAGAGGGACCGAACATCTCTGGTCCTTAAAGGCATCTGCACTCATGTGTGGCGAGTCATGAACACACAGAGAGAGACAGAAAGACTCACATACACACACCTCCCAGCGCGTGCGCACACACACACACGCACATGCACACACAGAGACAGAAAGATTCACATACACTCACCCCACAGACACACGCAGACATACATAGACACACACAGACACATAGAGACTCATACACTCACCCTACACCACACAGACACACACAAACATACACAGATGCACACGGACACACACAGACACATGAACATACACAGACGCACATGGACATACACAGATGCACACAGACACAGATGCACCCGGACGCACACAGATGCACACGGACACACACAGATGAACACAGACGCAGACAGACGCACATGGACACACACAGATGTACACAGACACACACAGACGCACGTGGACACACACAGATGTACATGGACACACACAGACATACCCAGACACACACACTTTGAAGTGTGTGGAACTGTTGGGAATGAGGGTCTAGCTGACGGCAGGAATCAAGGGAACAAAACCCTGATGAGTGAAAGGACTTCCTTCTTTTTCTTTCAATATGAAGCCAAGGTAGTTGAGGGCAGGAAAATCACATGCAGGGCAAATATACCTGTGACGAAAACATCCTGTGTAGGTGGCCACTCCATGCTTTGCAGTGGGGACATGCTGTCTTACATTTTTCCCCCAGCTGTAACTGGGAGTTACAGTCTATGATATGGAACCGCTATGACTCTGTTCTTGTTAGCGTGATCACTGCTGTGATGAACACCCCACACAGCAGCCTGGGGAGGAAAGGGTTATTTGGCTGACTTTTCCACATCACTGCTCATCACTGAAGGACCTCAGGGCAGGAACCTGGAGGCAGGAGCTGATGCAGAGGCCATGAAAAAGTGCGCCTCATGGCTTACTCAGTCTGCTTTTTTATAGAATCCAGGACCACCATCCCAGGTAAAGCTCCACTCACGATAGGCTGTGTAGGAGGCTTTCTTGGACCGCCAGCCCCCAAATCATGACATGGAGACTTATTAATTATGAATGCGCCGCCTTAGTTTAGGCTCCAATAAAATTTACAACTCTTACAACTTAATTTAACCTTTTCCTCTTCATCTACGTTTTGTCTCAGGACCTTTTCCTTTCCTTCATTCTACACACCTTACTTTCCTGCTGCTTCTGTGTTTGGTTGGCTGGCGGTTGCCTGCCGCCTGGTGGGCATCTCCCTTCTTTTTTCCACTGCTAGCTTCCCTACAGCCTGATATTATGAAGGCATTTTCTTAATTGAGGTTCCCTCCTCTTGGATGACTTTAGCTTGTGCCAAGTTGACATAAAACTGTCCAGCGCAGCCTCTGTGTGGGAGTGGGGTGTAGTTGGAGACACCAGCTCCATGTCTGAGTCTTAAATGTCCACAAGGTCAGGCAGGTTGGCCATTCTCTAGTCTGTCGTATAGAACTCCATCCATTCCTAACTCCGCTGGGTTCCACAGGGCAGGTGTGGAATGCCACGTCTGCTCGTGAGGGTATTTGTGTAAGAAGCAAAGCCGGAAGCCACATTTTCTGTACAAATGGTGCAAAGTCCCCCAGACTCCGGACCTAGTTGGCCCTCCTTTCACGGTGATGCTGCACTGTTTGGTTTTTCTTAATGTCCGCTTCAGTAGTTAAACTCAGCTGAGTCAGTGCTTCTAGCCAGATGCCTGTGTCTGCGACCCAACCAAGAACTTACTGATCTCCAAACCACTGCCCTGTGCTTGGATGCAGCCACACTCAGGGGGACCACACAGACAGATGAAGCTTTTCTGTTTCAGCATCCCTCACTTCCTCCCTTTGCTACCAAGTCAGCACCTCCTGTGTGCCGTGACCCTGAGCCCCCCAGCTCTCCTCCATCCAGCCCCTCCCTTGCTGCTTTGCTGGAAGACAGCACAGTTACATGGTTAATGAATCTGAATTTTACTACGGGTGTTAGTTGTGTGACATTAGCTGTGTGTCATTGAGCCTTACACTCACCCATCCCGGGCTTCCGTTCTTCTCTGATGTGATGGAAGTCCCTGAAGAATTAACACAGTCGTGAGGATACTCGGAGTCTCAGCACAGTCCCCCACCCAGGACCTCTTCACTTCACCTTCTCAAACCTGTTTGTGTCTATCATGATGAGTCTTACTTTTGCTACTCTGAGTCTCCAGGACTCTTATTATGAAGTGAGGGTCTTTGTTCCCCACACCTATCATGCGATCTTTTTGCTATGTCAGAGTTTTAAAAACATTATAGTTTTAAGGACATTTAATCTTCCAGTCTGCTAAGTTCACAGGCGAGGATATTCCTTGTTGTAACAAAACATGGGAGGACCCATGTCTATTTGTGTGACAGTCTCCTCTGCACCCCATCATCACCATTGCCCATGTGACCTCTGCAAAACCTGCTCCCACTGTGACCCTTGACATTTGTTTTCACGTCGTAGGGAGAGCAATATTTTCCTCTCTCCTTCCTCCTGCCTTCCTCTCTCTCTTTGAGAACAGGTCCACTGCGTAGATAGAGGGAACAACCTTTTAAATGCTTTCCAAGCCCTACTATTCTTGGTCAGTATTTTCTAATAGCTTCCTTCTCTCCCTTTCTTGTGTTTTTAAATTTTGAGCATGAGTGTTTCGCCCACATGTCTGTACACACATGCATGCAGTGTCTGGAGGGGGGCAGAAGATCCCCCTGAAACCCATGGCTGTGAGCCTCCATATGGTTGCTGGGAATTGAACCCAGGTCCTTTGGAAGAGCAGCCAGTGTTCTTAACCACTGAGCCATCTCCCTAGCCCTCCCCCTTTTCCTCCTCTGTGTAGAATAAGAATCCATTGCCTGACTCATTCTCTGCTGCATCTCCAGTACTGTTTATCCGGTTCTCATTCAGAGTGGCCCAGCTTGATCTGTTCTTTGTTCTTTGAGTACAGGGAACCTTTTCCTCTTACCAGGCTTTGATACTGGTTAGAACGGGCTTCCTCTGAGCACATCACAGCCCTCTGAGTGTTTAACCCCACCCTTTTCTTTCTTCAGCTCTGACTTCAGATGTCACTTCCTCAGGGAAGCCAGCTCTCCCCAGTGACTGTCTAGCTAGTTACTTTCTTCTTAACACTAGTCTTTGTCTCTGTTTCCTGCTCCCACGAGGCCATGGACCTCACTGACTCACACGCATAGTGCTCAGCAGAGTGGATATTTACTGAACGAAGGGGACCCCTGTCAGTCTTTGTACCATCTAGACATTGTGTCTGGTTGCATGAGCAGAAGGCAGTTTAGTAAGTCAGGGTCTATAGTGCAAGTCTGGAGGTGAGCACTAGCAACTGTTCTAGGACCTGGGTTCATTTGAACGCCCTGCTCTGCCATCCTTGGTGCTGGATCTCATCTCATAACTGCGAGATGCCACCTTATCTATTTTCTTAAAAAAATATTGTATATGTACGTGTGGGGGTCTTTGTGCGGGTGTGTGCGCATGAGTGCAGCCAGCTTCAGAGGCCACAGACAAAGGCTCAAGGTGGAGTTAGAGACACAGGGCATCGTGAGCCACCCGGCATGGGTATTGGGCACCAAACTTTTGTCCTCTGCCAGAGCAGTAACCGTTCTTCACCACTGAGCCACCTCCCTAGTTGGCTCAGTCTTGTTTCCATGGGAAGTAAGGGGAGAGCAGGAAGGAGCACTCCTCCTGAGTGTCCCGTTAGGTGGAAGACAACATCTTTGCTCAGGTTGCGGTGGCAGAATCGCATCGGGTACTCCTAGGAGGAGAAGGGTGGGAAACCAATGCTTGCAGCCGAGAACGTGTTATCCGCAAAGTTGCATGGCTCCTCTGGCAAAGGAGAAAGGAAGAAGGTGGCTAGCAAGACGGCTCCAGTTCTCAGCCTAAGGGGATGGTTGGAGAGCAGGTGCAAGTAGCAAGGGCAAGAGACAAAAGGAAGAATTGGCAAGAGGGAGACACAGGCCATCCCCAGGAACTAAGGTGACGTGGCTGTTAGGATCAATATTTTGCTGTAATAACATTTTAAACTATTCTAATGTGTCAAGGAGTACATAAGACGAACATTTGTTAAAAGGATACACGGCCACATGGAAGACACCGCTTAGATGGTAGCGTGCTTTTCTGGCATTAACAATATCCTGGGTTTGAACCCAAGCGCCTCATAAAACCACATGTGGTGACATACCTGTAGCCCCAACATGGAGGGAAAGATAGGAAGGTCGGAAGTTCAGGATTATCTTCTTCTACACAGCAAGCGTGAGTCTGAGCTACAAGTGTTAATATTGAAATACATAACTTTTATTTTGTGGTTTCAGGATTTAAAATCCAGGGCCTTTTACATACTAGGCAAGTCATGTACCATTGGGCTAACTCCCCACCCCTGAAAATAATTTAAAAATAAGACAGTGCTATTTTAACCTTAAATCTTGTAGAATGGTCCTCTGCCATGGGATTCTCTGCTGTTTCCTTCTGCCTCCCTTTCCTGCCTCCAAAGTGCTGGGATTAACAGTGAGCACTCCCATTCCAACGCCATGCCTGGCTTGTGGAGGTTTCTTGTGGAGGGCGATGTTTGTGCTTAACCTGGGGGCTTCTTCCGGGAAGCTTCAGACAGCCAGTTTGCTAACTAACAGCTGACTGCATTCCCTGCGGAAGTTCCAAACAAATAAATAAATAATGAGAATTCTGTGCTTGTGGGCTTTAGCACAGGAGGAAACCAGAGGGTTGTAGAAAATAGCAGGGCTGTTGGGAAAACTGGTTGCCATAACGACAGGGCATGGCACTGGTTACAAAGACGCTGCGATGGCCTATGCACACTTCCTAAGAGGAGGGATGCAGGCTTCAGAACCTCAGTAAACAACAGGCTTGTCTGAAACCAAGGCCCCCCGTTTAATTATTTTCTCTAAGAACTGCCTTCCAGACAGTCGGGGTGTTGCAGGAGGCTCAGGCTCGTTGGGGGGTTGATAAGGGACAAGCGTGCGCGCACACGTGAATGCAGTCATTGTTTCACGAGCATTGTTTGCATTCATTGAATACCTCTCCAGGGCCAAGCGTCCCACAGTTATTATCTAACCCAGTTATCTCCGTCTCACAGACGGGAGAGGCAAAGAGGTAACAGGTAACGTTGCCCGCGGGTTGAAAGAGGTGGGTGTGGCTGAGGACCTAGCCTGTCTCACTTTGTACCCGGTGGTCTTTCCTAAGTGGCAGCCCCTTGGTCAGGCTGCTAACCCTGCTTCTCATTGCTGTTTACCTAATATCTGTGGCAGCTTTTGGATTGGCCCCTCACAGCCCCGTTCCAGGGCTTTTTGCTCTTGCTGGAGAAATGTTTTGGCAGGGCTGGGATCACTGTCGTGCTGTTCTCGGAGGATCATGACTTCCTGCTGCCCACTAACTGTGGAGGCAGTCGCCGGCCTGTCTCTGAAGGCTTTTTCTCCAGCTCTGTCATCCCATAGCTTCCCCACAGGGTCCCCCACTCAGCTTGACTAGAACACTCTTAGGCTCTTTGTCCCATGGCCTACGCCGCAGCCACCTTCCATGCCTGCCCCACAGCTCAGTCACAAGCTGATGGATGCCGATGCTGCTGGCTGTAAACTCACGGAGACAGAGACTGTAGGTCAAGGTCAGAAAATGTCTGTAAAGGCTGGATAGTTAATATTCTAGGCTGCAGGGGCCACACGATTTCTTTTGCAGTTTCTCAACCTCTCAGTTTTCAGTGCCAACTCAGCCACAGACAACTCCGGCACAAACCTGTCTGTGTTCCTATGTCTACTTTTGTTCTGAATTTTAAAATGTTGCTTATGTTTTCATTCTCTCTCTCCTCTCTCTGGGACTCTAGTGTCCCTTCCAACGTGCTGCCTTGCATCTGCCATAGAAGTTGATCCTCAATTGTCCTCTGCGCCCTGAGGGGACTCTCCATGGTCTGGTAAAGACCATACTCCCTCAGCGCTGGAAGAGGGGTGCCTTGAGGAGAGGAGTTCATCTTGGTCCAGTGTCTTTGAGGACACAGAACACAGCCTTCTGCCCCCCACCCCATCTTGCTGGCCTCTCAGAGTGCACTTGCTGCTGTAACCTCCTCTCTACCTCAGAGCTGATCTTGGCTTGTTACAGAGACTGAGAGAAGTGTGTGTGGAGGGGTGGGGGGATACTGAAGATAAATCTTCGCCTTTGGCAAGGAGCAGAGCAAGCCAGGCTTTGATTTGAAGTCTTTCTAGAATGTTTTTCTTCTTTTCAGGAGCTTCCTCAAGTCAGGATAGAAAGTGGGGGTGTGTGGAGGAGGAGGAAGAGTGGGGCTTCTCCTGGGGCCAGTGCATGGAGGCCAGAGACTAATTTTCTTGTTGTCCAGAAAGGCCTGATTTTATTTCATTAAAAGTCTCCAGAATGTTCACATTTACTTGAATGTACCTCTGGGTTGTTGAATTTGCTCAAATCCAATAAACCCATGAGCCATTAATAAGGTGCACATACTTCTTTTAAAGTCTAGCAATAATTTTCTTAAAAACAAACCATGCTGGGTCTCTTCTCGGGTGCATGATGCTAAGCTCAGCATCTGAAAGGGTTTCTGGTCTACAGTGCCCAGAGTGACTTGTCTTCCATCAAGGGTGACTTTGAATCTAAGTAGACTCTGGATGGCACACCCTTAGCCCTCACTCTCAGGAGGCAGAGCCAGACGGATCCCTGGTAGTTCCAGGCCACTTTAGCAAAAGCAGAAATATGTACAGGTTCCTCGTACCTGGTGCTCTCCAGATAGTAGGGCAGCCATTGTGCTGGGAAGGACGGAGACAAAGCAGAGCTGGCTCACAGAGGATGCCGTGGGCTGTGATGGATCTGATGTGTATTCAATCCTAGTGACCAGGAGAACCTCAGAAGTAGTTTGGGTAGAAAGTTACTCTGACCCAATTATAATTGAAAACCTAAAAGAAATGGTCTTCGAGATTATAAAAATACACCAAGTTTATAGTTCTTCAAGGTTTGCTGTGAAATCAACAGAGTCATGACACCTTCCGGTTTCAATTTTGTAACAGTAAGGACATTCAATAGTGTCTACTAACTCTGGCAGTATTTATTTCTAAGTCTTTAAATAGCATTCAAGTCCTACTCTACTGTCCAGCCCAACGATAACTGCTCGTTACTGACCCAAAAGGTGAGATTTTGCTTTTCCACAGCCCCATCACCACTCCCAATACCCTGGGACAAAATTTGGCAGTTCGTGCTGTATTATTTTGTGAGCAACTGTGCCCAGATAAACCCTACAATGGACACGATTACTTTCCCCTTCCCCAGACAATATTTTATTTTAGTTGCTTGAAGAGTTATTTTAAATTTGACTCTGTTACCAGTTCATATCATCTTTCTTCTGGCTGCATAAATTTTATTTTGACATGATTAAATACATAGAAATTTCTTCTTAGATATTAATTTCTATTAATGGTGTAATTAAAACATAATTGCACCATTTACCCCTTCCCTCTTTCCTACAAGACCTCCCATAGTTCACCCTCTTAAATTCATGACCTTTCTCTTTAATTTATATATATATATATTCAATAAATACATAGATTCAACCTTCTGAGCTGATTTAGTGTTGTAGATTTATATTTTTAGGGCTGACCATTTGGTATCAGTTAACCATTTAGGAGCCACACCTGAAGAAGACTAATTCTCCCTCTCTCAGCAGTTGCTTGTAGTTCTCCATCTCTGGGAGGAACCACATGAGATGTCCCCTATCCATGCTGGCATGTCAACTGTGGTTGTCATTATTCTGGTCTCCTTAAGCAGCCATACTGCTGAGATTTCATGGTCATAACTTTCCTGTCATATCCAGAAGACACAACCCTGCATCAGACTTCCTGGTCCCCTGGCTCTTTCTGATCCCTGGGTGCAGGGATTGTTTTGTAGATGCATCAGCCGTGATTGGGCACTCCAAAGGCATTTGTTCCCTGCATTGTGACTGTTTGTGGCTTTCTGTGATGGCTGCATCTGCTGCAAAAGGAGCTCATTTGATGAGGGATGGGAGGTGCGCTTATCAGTAGGTGGAAGGATAAATATTTAGTGTGGTTAGGAGTTGTACTGGTTTAGGAACATGACAGTAGGTACGTTCTCCTCTAAGATCTATGAATGACCTCACTTGTCACAGGCTAGGTAAGCTTACAATACTGTGCAGGATTTCCCTCCTGGTGAGTATTCCTAAGTCCAGTTAGAGAACTGTTGGTTCCTTCCAAGGTCTAAGTGCCAGTATTGCCCCTTTAGGGATGTCTTGCCACGCTGGTCATGACTGTAGTTCATCGGTGTTACATCTGGGCGGGACTACTGACTGTTTCCTCCCTTGGTGGCTCACATATCGCTTTCTGGTCCTAAAAAAGCCTGTTCTCAGAGAGCAGGCTTTCAAGCGAGATGCAGCCCAAATCCTCCGAGTTCTGTGTCTGTAGGGCAGCCATTGTGCTGCCACAGTGTCTTTGGCATCCCCTCCCCTCCCCAGGAGCCCTGGCTGCTAGGCCTTTGGAGGTGGAGTCTTTGTGACTGAACTGCACTGAGCAGGCTCTCTTCCTACCCGTGGGTGGGTAAAGGGTGCTGAGGTGGTTTCAGGATCTGCTGTATTGCATGTAGGCAACCACTCACATAGTGGAAATCTATCAGCCGTGACTGGCTAGCATGCCACCTTGGATTGGATAGCAAGTGCTTCTCCCACCAGGGTCTCTGTGCCAGAGAAGCATGGAAAGGAGACATGGGGAATGCGGACTCCTCCGCCAGCCAGATACTTAAGCGACTTCAGAGTTCAGTGCTCTGGATTCCGGAGTGTGGTGTGCCATGCTTCTTATTTAGAAACACAGTGTGCAAGGGAGGCTAGCCGCCAGGTCATGCCTACATTTTTTCCTTCCGATTTGGGGTTCTTTGTTATAATGGCTCTTTGAAGCTAATATGGATGGGTATCAGGTCATACATTTTAGCCTTCTTAGAAGAAATGTACTTCGAGAACTTTCGGTGTTCTTAAAAATGGAAGTACTTTGAGAAGGGGCAGGTGGTTTTCTTTAGAACAGGAATTTATGTTATTTATTATCTGGCAATTTTATTAAGTAAATATGGTTTTCCTTCAATATTATGAAATTGTCACTGTGTAGCATACATCTGTACACACCTCAATCTTCTGGATAAATTTTTTAAAAACCTGTTTGAAAACAATCAAACCAGACAGAGCCAGCTGAGCTTGAGAGAGGATAGCCAGAAAAGAAGAACCCAAGCAGGAGACATGAACAAGCACGTCTCCATCCACTGCGAGCCCACAGGTCTCCAACTGCCTCTTCCCTAAAGGTTACCGGAATTCCAATTTGGTTTTTCAGATTATCCCATGCAAGGCAGATTTTAGCCTGCACACAAAGGCACCTACTTCTAGAAGTTTTTAGAAGCCTTAGAAGGAAGGACTTTTAGGAATTTTGGGAAGATTTTTGGAAACTCTTCTAAGGACCTTCTGTTGTATATGTCGCTTCCTCCCCCACCCCGCCGGAGCTCGCATCTGGTTGCCCATCACCAGCTGATCCACTTGCCCTGAAGCTGGCACTCTTCAGTTCTAAAGGACACATTCACAAAAGCTGGCTCCGCAGAGACTGGGGTGAGCTAAGGACAGCAGTGGGGAAAGGCTGCCTCCCCCCTGGTACCTCTGCATACCCCTTCTGTTCAAGTGGGACCTGAGTGAACTCAGGAAACCCAGACAAGAAGAACACCGGCAGGGCTTGCTAATAGTGAAATACCCAGAAATCTGGTTTCCATGACATGAGCAGATCCCGTGTCAGCCAGAATGCTAATTCTCCAAAAGAATAAATTAGCAACTTCCTGAATGCACCTGGGTACCCAAAGTTCCTCCAGACTTTTCTTTCTGCCTCAACTTCCTTGCTATCGTTAGTCCATGTTATTAAAAAATGACAAACTAGACATTCACAAGCCGTGTCTGTGTAGCCAACAGTACAAACTTGCTTTTTTTTGTCATTTCTTTTATTTGAAGGAACTTTTGTTTTTACTTTTTAAAAATGTTTATTTATTTATGAGATAGGGTCTCACTATGTTGCCCCAGAACTCATTCTGTAGGCCAGGCTGATCTTGAACTCTCAGAGATCTGCTTGCCTCTACCTCTCAAGTGCTGTGATCAAAGACACAAGCCACCACACCTGGCTGTTTTTACTTTATTTTGAAGTTAACATTGTTTGCGTACATATTTATGAATTACAGTGTAAAATATCTATACATGCATACAGCATGCAATTGCTAAGTCGAGGCAGTTAGCATTCCCACGCCCCTCCTTACAGTCTAGGGTCTTTTTAGTGTGTGTGGCCAGGCTCCCTGTTAGCCCCCTTCATGAGTCCTGGCTCCTTCTTTGGGCCTTTGCTCTGTTCTTCCTGCTCCAAACCCAGCTCCTGCCTGTGTTTGCTTCTGCTGTTTCAGTTCCAGCAAACTTTTCTAGACCAAGTTAAAAACAATGATGGGATTGTATTTCAGACATTGATCACTGACCCCCATCTCACCCCACCGTTTTGATTTCAGATTCCCAACTTCCCCCAGTAAAGAGAGCATTTGATTCATTTCTGGCAAAGTGATCTTTTAATAAAATCATTACGGGTAAATTACAATTTGGCAGAATGACCCAAGAAAACATCTCTTGCTCTGAGAAAGCAGTCAAAGGTCACTAGGATCCCATGGAGACCGCTGCTCCGTTTTACTCGTTACCAGCTGAGGCAAATTTCTCCACCTTCTGGGCTTGTTTCCCTGTGAAGTGGAGCCAGTGGTACCAGCTTTGCAGATGTAAGGGTTGCTTGAAGGGCTTTCTAAAAACCTACCACTTGCCCTAAACTGCGCACGGTAAATTTGGCAAGGCCACTCCTTACCACTTATAGACAACCAGAATGCAAAAACAATCCACAGGCGCGCCCCTCCCCCCACAACTAGGAAGCCAGTGGCATTCTGAGAAAGAGCCAGCATTTCAGACACCGATTACCCAAACGCCTTTGTTTTATAGAATTGAATCATAAGTGTTACTTTTCTCCACTTCACTCTGCCACCAAGGCTCCAGCTTTGGAGGATGAGGACCATCATCGAAGTCATCATTCCGATTGCCCAGCACTGCCAACTTCACCACCGTCTCCAGCACAGAGTCCCTGTGCAGTCACGTGACAGGCGATGGCTCCGTTTAGAAGCTGTCATCCAAGGTGTCATTTTGTTCCACAAAACACACAGAGAGGTCTCACCCATATATCCCTTTCTTCATATATCAAGACAATTCACGGCGCTGTTGCCTTTAAAATGATGTAGACAAGCATACTAAATCATGGGGTAGCTCCAAGTTCAGTTCACTTAGATAAGTTCAAATTTGTTTATATTTGTTTGTATAATTATATTCCAAATGGAAGCAGTCAGAAGATGTATCCTAAGGTCCTACCCCCATCAGGAGCTTGCTAACGACTTCATTTTTAGGCAAATTGAACAACAATAACCAGCCTGCAGCAGACTTTTGACAAAGGGTAATTTTTTTTTATGAAACTGACGTCAGCACTAAGCACTAAGACCATAAATTTAGCCTTCACATTTCAAGCTAAATTAACTGTATTTCAAGGATTCCATGTTTCAAAATTAACTAGATTTCAGCAATTGCATGTCTCAGAAAATTAAAAAGGGTTAGAGTAAGTGTTACTCGGTTTAAGCCCTGACAATGTTGAGCTGCAATCTAAGTAACTGGCAGCAGCGCTGCAGGCAGCGAGCGAGAGCCTCGGATGCGTGAGTGTGCCCCTGCCCACAGCCCTGCTTTCTCCTCAGGAGCTGGGAGGTCCTGGAGGAAACACCTCCAAATCCCACCACACAGAGACAGCAAAAGATCCCATCCTCATTCCGGCATCTGTAGGGTACACGGAGCTCCGGGACCAGCCAACCCCCAGGTGCTGAATTAGACTCTGGAAAGGGGCTGGATTCTGAATCCATTCCTCCTACCTCCTCCATTGGGATGAAAATTTCGTAGCAAAGAATAAATACACATGTTCCAATTTGGTTGTTTTGGGAAACCCATTTGATCAAACAATAACAACAGAGGAACAACAGATCTACGTCCCAAGCCCAAATAAACCAAAGCAATAACAAACTAGGCCAGTATGTTCTGGAAATAAAAGTCATCTGTGTGTTTGCCAACGATAAACAGAAGTGTCAGGAGTTTATACCATGCAGATCCATGGGGATCTGACTGGAAAGCAAATTCCACGCCGACTCCTGCTCCTACATGACACAGCCTATCGTGAAGCAGGCTTCTCTCTCTAGCGAAGGCTTTGGGAACAGGCTGCAGGAATGCAGCCAGTTAGCTGACTTTCTCTGCACATCCTGTGACGTGCATGTATAGGCAAGGGGCAGGAGAAAGCCTGGATGAGTGCATTTGGGAATGATTAATGGAAATATATAAAATGCAAGAGTGATTCATTAGCATTTGGGCTTGAAAGGGCCCTGAGGATACAGCCTACCACTTCTCTAGACTCATGCCAGGAGGTGTTGGAGGAGACTGCTTGTTCGTTTCCTGGCCACCCAGCCCAGAAATAATCACACAGAAACCGCTTGACCCATTAGCTCTAGCTTCTTGTTGGCTAACTGCATATTAATCTAACCCATTTCTATTAATCTGTGTATCGCCACGTGGCTGTGGCTTACCGGGTAAAGTTCCATCTGGCTCCAGCAGGGTTACTTGGCTTCTCACTGACTCCTCCTTCTTTCTCCCTTCTTTCCAGCATTTAGTTTAGTATTCCCCAATTACCTCTATTCCCTGCGCAGGCCCAAGACAGTTTCTTTATTAACCAATGGTATTCACAGCATACAGAGGGGAATCCCACATTAGAAAGGTGCCTGCACTATATAAGTCTGGGCAGTGCCCCGTAACCACGAACTCTTGTGGGAGAGCACAGTGGATCTGCAGTGTTAAGCCTATTGGTCAAGTGTAGTGAGCTGAATGGCTCAGATGCATGGCCACCGTCAGTCTCTTGGAGAGGCTGCAAGGACTCAGGTTTTCAACAGTTTCTTAGCCTTTCCCTGACTCCATCCTAACTCTGTGGCTTAACACTGGCCAGTCCAGAGGAGGAAAGAGGTCAGAGGGTAAAACTGGTGGAGTCTCCAAATTAAACCAACACAGCTGGTCCAGGCGTCATGTTCTCACACAGCAACACGCAGCTTGCTTCTCATAGGCACTCTCTAGAGGATCAGGAAGTGTAGCATCCTTCATGTAGACCTCCCAGCGGGCTCCTAAGGAGAAAGGGCCAGGGCCACTGGTGAAGTCAAAGCCATGCATGGCGTTCCTCAAAATCTCTACCCCAAGATCAATGAGTTCAAGGCCTTAGGAATTCATCATCCAGTAAATTAAAATATATTCTACACCCATATTCACACAGAGGGGGCCATTAGCTTAGCTAGTGTTTATGGAGGAACTATTATGTAACAAGGACTGTTCTGGGCCCTGTGGGGTAGTGGCAAAACACAAGTCCTTGTTCTCATGCTGCCTTCTAAGTATAGGGCAGTGTTCTGGGGAAACTAAATACAGCACAGGACAAGACAGGCTTGCACGGGGAGGTTCCTCCTGAAGGAGTTGAGGAGGCCGGGCCACCCTGCGAAGAAAGGAGGCGGCCCAGCTCTACACTCCCGAAGTGCTATATTGTCTAATTTTCCTCATGCGCCCCTGGGGGAAATCGTCTCTGTAGCCTGCCATTTGGAAAACTTTCCCTGGGCTTCTCTGGGTCCACAGAGGTTGACACAGGTGGGGCCTGTGACAATAGATCAGACTGGGCCTTATCTTCCCAAGTCTTATCTTACCCACATGACGGTTTGAACGAGAATGCCCCCCCCCCCATATGCTCATATATTTGAATGCTTGATCAACAATTGGTGGACCTGTCTGGGAGGGATTAGGAGGTGTGGCCTCATTGGAGGAGGCCTGTCACTGCAGCTTTGAGGTAGCAAAGGACCACACAATCTCCAGTTAGCTCTGCTGCCTGCTTGTGGATGCAGAGGAAAGCTCCCAGCTGCTGCTCCAGTGTAGCGCCACCTGTTGTTCTACCGCGTGTACTACGCCTGTAGCATACCAACCAGATAGTTTGCAGTTCACAAGCCAGGCAAGGGCTGGAGATTGAAACACACACACACAGACAGACACAAGGGCCATCCTTGAGAAATGAGAATGCCAAGAATGCCCCCTTGAATCAAGAATGCCAACTTTATTGTGTTCCAGGTCAGCTTATATAGGGTCTTCTTGACCAATGGCCACGGCCCAACTCTCAGCTGCAAGTCCAATTTGTCAGATGAAGAAATCAAAACTAGAGATATAACTTGCCTCAGGTCACAGGACGACTCAGTAGTGATAAAGGAACTAGGCTTCATCCTTGACACCAAAGAAATTCTCTTCACACTACACCACCTCAAGCCCTGACACAACAGGCCAATCAGAGTGTTCAAGCAAACGACTCAGGTTCCTTCAGCAAATCCCCAAGGTCGAGCTGTCGAGAAGACTCAGGACGCGGTGACCTGAGTTCCATCCCCAGGACCTTTAAGAGAGAAGTAGAAAACTGACTCCTGCGAGTTGTCTTCTGACATCTACATGTGTGCAATGACCCGCATACACCCCACACGCTCACACACAGGTACATAAACAAATAATGACCATTTTAAAACTTAAAAAACTTCCCACTGTCCTCCCTTCTTGCCAGTGAGCTCCACTGTGCTGCGGTTCCAATAGTTTCCTCTCTGCCTCAAGGCCTCTTCTTCAAGAGACAATCTTTGCAGCCTCCTCAGAGATTCTTGACCCAATTTACCCAAGCAACACCTCCTTGCTCTCTGTCAACATGAGCCTCTCTGCTCACACACTACCCCTGTCCCTCTGAGACACACTGGGTTGAAACAGCCATTTCTGGAATTTACTCTCTGAGGCTGTAAGTTAATGTCCGGGAGATTGAAGAAACAGCAGCGGGTAATCTTGGGCCGGGCTCTGTTTCAAGTTTATGGACTTTCCCGAGTTTAGTTCTAACATCCTTGGGTATCACTGGTCTCACGGTCAGAGGTTACATGAATAAGCATACTGAGGAAATGGCCCAGTGGTTAAAGCATGAAAGCCAGATTTTGGATCAGTACTGCCAGAGGCAGAGTGTGGTGGCCAACCTGTAATTCTCTGCTCCCCCCTGCCTCTCCCCTTCAACCCTCTCCCAAGGTCCCCATGCTCCCAATTTACTCAGGAGATCTTGTCTTTTTCTACTTCCCATGTAGATTAAATCTATGTATGTCTCTCTTAGGGTCCTCATTGTTGTCTAGGTTCTCTGGGATTGTGGTTTGTGGGCTGGTTTTCTTTGCTTTATGTTTAAAAACCACCTATGAGTGAGTACATGTGATAATTGTCTTTCTGGGTCTGGGTTACTTCACTCAAAATGATGTTTTCTAGCTCCATCCATTTTCCTGCAAAATTCAAGATGTCATTATTTTTTTCTGCTGTGTAGTACTCCATTGTGTAAATGTACCACATTTTCTTTATCCATTCTTTGGTCGAAGGGCATTTAGGTTGTTTCCAGGTTCTGGCTATGACAAACAAAGCTGCTATGAACATAGTTTAGCACATATCCTTGTGGCACGATTGAGCATCCTTTGGATATATACCCATAAGTGGTGTTAATGGGTCTTGAGGAAGGTTGTTTTCTAATTTTCTGAGAAGTCGCCACACTGACATCCAAAGGGGCTGTACCAGCTTGCATTCCCACCAGCAATGCAGGAGTGTTCCCTTTTCCCCACAACTGCACAGAGGCAGTTTTTCAGCTGAGGTTTCCTCTTCCCAAGTGACTGGGTTCTGTCAAATTGACAGCTGAACCTAACCCTGACATCTTGGTTCCATTATGACACGTCAACAAAACTTCTGTTTCAAAATGGAATCTGCACGAAAGGTGAAGTCAGCTCACAGGAGCAGCTACAGACTTCATGCCTGACAATGTCCTCAAGCCTGCACTGGGTAAACAAGCGCCCCTCACGAGTAGCAAAGCCAACTGCCTCTACTTCCAGAACCTCCTGGAACTTGTCAAGATAGGGGAGCTTGAATTTGTCAAGACAGGGGAGCTTGAATTTGATTTGTGTGGTGAGAAACATCTGCTTAAACTTATATTCTGAACAATCTCACAAAAACTGAAAGGACAGGAAAGAGGAAATAAGAGTATATTGCTATAGTTCAATGCAAATATTGTATTGCATTCAGGGGATGATTTTTTGTGTTTTTTTATGTATATTTTCTGTTTGTTTCAGACAGGGTCTCCCTATGTAATCTTGACTAGCCTGGGACTTTTTATGTAGACCAGGCTGGCCTCAAACTCAGGGGGATCCACCTGCCTCTGCTACCTGAGTTCAGGAAACTTTTTAACAAAAAGCTCCTTTCTAAAGTGGTGCTTTGAGTCACAGCCTTCTGAGAGAGATTTCCAATGTATTGAGTCCAGGGTTGGAAGATAATGTCTTAGAAATGACTTCCAGTAGCCAGGAAAAAACATGAAGAGAAAGGTAACCACTTAGGATCCCTGCCTCCAAACTGGCATCTGGGTCCTCTTTGTTTTGGGGTGCCATTTCCTACTGGACAACATCCATGCTTCTTAACCAGGGATATAATGGCCACCAAGAGTTGGCTTCTGTGTTTCCTTGGCTGGTCCTGTGTGTTGCCGATTTCTCTATGATGCCTCTCTCCAGCACCTCTGAGGTCCTCCCACCCCTATGCACCCCACTTTGCTTTGGACCCTCTTTCCCGATCCTTAGGACAGAGTGTGGCTCCCTAGAGAGGCTTAGAACACTATGATCTGCTTCCCATGTAGAGTTTTCTTTGGCACTGTTGGTTTTTCTTCAGCATGACAGAGATCCAGGAGCTAGCCATGCCTCCAATTATCCGTCCTACAGAAGCTGCGAACTCTATTTTCACCCCTGCCAATGTTGCAGCCGTCTGCTCACCAGGAGTGCTTGGACCCTGACAGAACACCAGTCCGCTGCCAACTGGGTCTATCACTTCTTGTTTCCAACCTTTCACCTCCTGGTTGCCTTGGTCCCTCAGGGCCCCCTGAGCTCCGGGTCTACGTGCCTTTGGAGGTGGCCACCCCTGACCAGATGAGAGATAAAGTTGTTAACTTGGCAAAGCTGACTGTAGACGGCATCTTCTTGTCCCTACCCATTTCTCCCACCTACTCCGTGTGTTCCCTCTGCTCTCAGGAAAGGATCTGAAATCAAACATTTGTAGGTTGTCGTTGTGCCTGGAGGTGGGGCGGTATGAAATTAATCCTGACTGTGTACCAGCTCGCCTACTCTCTTCCCTTTGATCACCTATCTTTGATGTAGATATTATGATTCTCACTTCATATCTGAGGAAATTGAGGCTTAGCGATGTTAAGTAGTAGGGCAATGACTAAGACAGTAGATAGAACAAGATGTCTTTGGGGCTGCACAGACCTGGGTTTGGAGTCTTCACTGGCTGACTATCTTTGGGCTTTTCTGGGCCACTGGGCTCTGGCTTATTGCCACTGCAGAGTTTGACACTGGAGTGACCAAAAACATGGTAGATGTGATCATCTCTGAAAGGCCTGCAGCTTGCAAGAGTGCGGAGCTGGGATGGGCTCCAAGGCAGTGCCCACTCCGCTATACACTTGCCTTCCAGTGAGTACTCAGCCCAGCAAGTCCAGCACCAACGGCACTCACTGAGTGAGCAGAAATCTAAGTCACAGACTCACACATTCCTAGGGGTCCCTAATAGAACAAAACAGACTCAGAGGTGTGGGCAGGGGATTCAAGCCCTGCTCTGACCCCCAAGAGAAATGTCGTAAAGGTGTGTGTCCATGTTTGATGTACATGTGTGGAGGGCTATGGGGCCAGAGATCAGTACTGGATGTGTGTCCATGTTTGATGTACGTGTGTGGAGGGCTATGGGGCCAGAGATCAGTACTGGATGTGTGTCCATGTTTGATGTACGTGTGTGGAGGGCTATGGGGCCAGAGATCAGAACAACATGTCTTTTTCAAACACTCTCCACCGTGGGTTTTGAGACAGGATCTCTTACTGAACTTGAAGCTGATTTTGCTAGACTGGCTGGCTCGGAAGCCCTAGGGACCCTCCTGTCTGCTTCCCCAACGCTGGGATTATAAGATGTGTTACCGCACCCAGTCCCCCGCCCCTTCCCCAGCATGGGCACTGGGAATTGAACTCAGACTCTCCACTTACATGCCGAGTACTTTACCAACCAAGTCATCTTCCAAGGCCGAGACTTTTTCTCTTTTTGTGCAGTAAAATCTCCTTGACATCCTCTGACCCTCAGACTCTTACTAACCAGGCAGAGATTCAACGCTAGCATCATTCTTTTCTCCCTGAGTTTCCACCCCCACCCCGTCCTCTGCATTTCTATGTCTCCCCCACCTAACCCCAGCTGGCTAGGTCCTGTTCTGGTGTGTCCAGGAGTTACCCACGTTTCCCAACTCAGAAGCGAGCCTGAGTTCTCTCCAGCAGACAGAAATCCTTCGCCTTTAGAGGACTGAAGATGAAGGGAGGATGTAAGATATCAATGGCTTCTGTTTGCTCTCTGCCACAGGAGAATGTGGCTCGGCAGGATCATGTTCTCTCTCTCCCTTGAGCTCAGAAGCAAGCTCTGAGGACATCCTAACAAGAGCCCTCTGCCTGTGAAAGACACAGAGAGGGAGAGAGAGGCAGGGTCACGTTACCACACTCTCACTCCTGAAATGGACATTTTGATTCCCTGATGCCAACGATACTTACTGTAAAAGAAGCCATTCTCTGCTCTCAGTCCGCGTTGTTATAACAGACAGCACGGGCTGGGGAAGTTTACAAAGAACAAAAACCTAAGATCAAAACACTGGTTGTTTCCCAGAGGCCTGGGAAACGACAGCATCTAGGTGTCCTCGCACAGCAGAAGGAGCAGAAGAAGGGCAGAGGGAGGCTGATATCATACCCTCACAAGGTGGAGGAGTGAGGCAGGCCTCGTAGGGTAGAGCCCTCATGACAATAACTCTCAAGGTCCCCACCTCTTCACACCACAGTGGGGTGACGTTTCAATGTGATTTTTGGACAATCCATAGCACCTGTGCAAAGAATTTCAGTCATTAGAGAAGAGGAATGAGTGTTTGGGAGGTTGGGGACCCTTTTCTTCTGTTGCACAAAGTTGGCCCTGCCAGCATTTCAATCCTAGAACCAGGCGCTTGAAAGTCAGACCCTCCAGACATCCCCCGAGGGTACCATTATCCAACACTTATGTCCTTCACACACACAGGCTGTGGTGAGTGAAAGGAGCCCCAGACTCTCACCCTTACCATCCCCAGCCCTGCTGTCAGTGGGTGTCGAGGTCCCTGCAAGCAAGGCAGGGAAACATCCAAGGGGGGGGGGGTGAATGATGAAACTTGGGACCTCCCATAAGGAAGGTTCTATGGATGGAGGATGCAGAGTACATGGGACCTCCCATAAGGAAGGTTCTATGGATGGAGGATGCAGAGTACACGGGACCTCTCATAAGGACGGTTCTGTTGATGGAGGATGCAGAGTACGTGGGACCTCTCATAAGGACGGTTCTGTTGATGGAGGATGCAGAGTACGTGGGACCTCTCATAAGGACGGTTCTGTTGATGGAGGATGCAGAGTACATGGGACCTCTCATAAGGACGGTTCTGTTGATGGAGGATGCAGAGTACATGGGACCTCTCATAAGGACGGTTCTGTTGATGGAGGATGCAGAGTACATGGGACCTCTCATAAGGACGGTTCTGTTGATGGAGGATACAGAGTACACGGGGCCTCTGGTAAGGATGTTTCTATTCCCTGAGAGACAAAGTTCAGGATTAAGGCCTAATACCCCGGATTTCGGAGGATTCAGAAAGGCTGACTCTATAGAATAACAAAGAGCTCACTGTGTTGTTAGACAACATCCACTCCAGCCTTCTGGGTGAAAAAGCATCAGTCATTTTCTTCCTTTGAAGAATAAAGGCCTTCGTTTTTAACAGTTCTGGGTTTTCTAGTGTTTTCTGTGAGCTGCCTCTCATATACATAGAACTTAGGGTGTCTTTACAACCTGCAGGGAGGGTTTGGAGACCTGCTGTCCCTAGAGGGCTCTGACTTTTATGAGAATTGCCCTAGGGCACAACCCATCCATGGGCACGTAGCACATGCTGGGGCTTCAGGAGGAATCTGGAGAAGGCTTGCATTACTCTTCTAGTCTGTGCTCAGATGCCAGCTTTCATGGGAGCCTCTGGGGAGTCACAGCAAACTGCAGAGGAGCAGGGACAAGAAGACGGATGACTATGGCAGGGCTCCGCCTTGTCCAGGTCTGCCATCTGTGAGAGTTTTCCGCTCAGCTTCCTGAGACCAGGGCAGGAAGCAGCTGCCTGCATAGTTCATGTTTGTGCCCACGTCCCTTGCCATTGCGACTGTTTGGGAAATCAAGAATAAAAAAAACCTGTGTCAACACCTACAGGCTTAACATCAGCTTCTTCCCACAGTGAAGTTCCTACACCAGCAGCCTGCTTACAGGTCAGGACTCCTTCAGACATTTCCCGAGTGCCTCATATATACACAAGACAGGCACTGTCTTCATTTTAATGGAACCTTTCAGATAGCATGCCAGGCAGCATGGATGAATCATTCCAACAGTTATAAAAATTCAAAGAGGAAGGGTCAGATTGTGGGGGAAGTGGGGAGCCCAGCTCAGTGCAGGAAAGCCCTTGGCGGAGCCAGACTTCTGCAGAGATGGAGTGTAAAGAAAGCAGAGACTGCAAGTTTGCTTCCTGGCCACCCAGACCCAAATAACCACACAAAAACTGTATTAATTACAACATTGTTTGACCAATAGCTCAAGCATTTTCCTAGCTAGCTCTTATGTCTTAAATTAACCAATTTCTATTAATCTGTGTATCAGTATGAGGCTGTGTCTTACGTAGGGCTAAGGTTCTGTTCTGGCGTCTTTCTCCTTCGGCAGCTACATGGTGTCTCTTTGACTCCACCTTCTCTCTATATATATCTCTGCTCAGACTTCCCACTGGCTCTACTCTGCTGGCATACAGAGGGGAATCCCATATCAATGGAGAAGGCTGGGGGGAGTGCTTCTAAGTAAAACAGACAGTATCACAGGGTTCTGTGTAGCTTCAGATGTCCCATGGGCCTAGAGCAGAGAGGATGGGGAAGGGGAGACTGAACCCACCAGGCTAGGAATGGCAGGAGTGCCCATAAAGAGTGGGGTATGGGGTCTATGTCCAAAGGCATTGTGTAGCTACTGAAGGCATGGGCTGGAGTTAACTGATAACTCTCACAGGTTTCTCTGACTGCCCAGGAAGGAGTGGAGCCCAAAGCCACTGTTCCTTCTTTACTGTCTGCTTGGATGGGTTACCACAGGTCCACCACACCCCTCTTGCTGAGCTGCCTTGGCATCATCTCCCACCTCAGAACAGGTGGTCACAATCCTGTCGGGAGAGGAGATTTATCAGGGTCACCTGGCCACGCTCTTGGCCTGAGAGCTCCGGGGTATGACAGTAAGCCTGGGAGATGCTTCCTGGAATTGTGTTTAACCCGCCATCACAACCCAGAAGGCTGACTTCATGGGTTTAAGGAGGAGAAAACACACCAAAATAGCTTAATTCAATCACTTGTCCTCTTACTGGGTGCTCTGCAGTGTGACTTAATTCTGAAAGCAAGCTACTTGGATCCGAAAGATCTATTCTGCTCTAAAAGGACTATGACATTTGAACTGTGGCTATGGCACATGCGTGCGTGCGTGCGTGCGTGTGTGTGTGTGTGTGTGTGTGTGTGCCCGCACGCGCGCGCGTGTGAATATGTGTGCATCATATTTGCAGGAGCACACAGTAGCCAGAAGAAGGCATCAGATGCACTGGCACTGGATTTATAGGCGTCTGTGAGTTGCCATGTGGGTTCTGGGAACACCACCCTGTCCCCCGAAGAGCAGTGTATGTTCTAACCATCACATCTCCTCTGCCCTGTGGGGGTTCTCTTCAGAGTAACAAACAAAGCCATTTATGTTGATGACACAGCACATCTACTGCCTAACCCGTAGAAGAGACAACTGCAACTCACTGGGATGTTCTCTTGTTTGGGTTTGAGGAGTTCTGTTTTTCTTAAAATGGGACTAAGTACAAATGCCCATGAAAGCAAAGATCTTAAGAGTTTACAAACCTACGATGGCGCCCTGACCCTGGCACCAACTGCAGGTCCCTAGACAAGGACCTGAACCTACCAGAGCCTCTGTATCCTCTCAAGAAAGAGAAGGGAGGGAAGAATCAAAACAGTTGGCTATGTTGACGGCATTTACTGTAGGCGCATAAAGAATGTCCTCAGCAGAACTCTTCCATGGCGAGAGGCCTTCTGAACTGCAGGTGAGGACTGATTGCTGATCTTCACTGGTGAACTCATGAAGCTTGGCTGGACGGGCTGCTTGCACCTCAAAGGCACGCTGGTTGCACTCCCACCAGGAGTGTGCTGGGGAGCCCACGCCGCAAGCCCTTCCTGCAGTGAGGATGGCGGGCTCCCTAACTTTTGCCACTCTGTTGATAACAATATGCTGGTGTTTTGTTTTTCTAAATTCAGAAGTTTATTTTTCAGTCATTGTTAGGGGAGCCCTAAATTCCCACTAAATTAGTGCGTGACAAAGGATTGAGGCAGGTGTTTTATGCACCCCAGGGGAGCGCCTTCTGAGATGCACGGTAGACACCTAACACACATACTAGAGGCTTCAGTCCTTTGGATGTTTTTACATCTTCAAAACTTAGAACAACTCAATGGATCAAAGCTTTTTCATTTTTGTTTCCTTAAATATATATTTCTAGATCCAATAAAGAAAAATCATGTAATTTTTTAATAACTGTCTCAGAGAACAATCTGATGGCAACGTTAGAATCTAGTTGCAGTAAGTATAGAAAATGCCAAGGGATAAATCACAACTAGGAAATCAATTACCACTTTCTTAAAAGGCCAGCTACTAGCAAAACCTCTAAACCAAGGGATAAAAGAAAATAGTGTGTCTTAGTCTGTCTCAGCTGCTATGACAAAATAACCTATGCCAGGTAGTTTAGAAACAGAAATGTATTACTCAAGGTCTGGAGGGTGAGAAGCCCCAGATCAGGGCACCAGCAGTTTTGTTATCTGGCAAAGATTTAGTTTCTGCTTCAAAGAGGGTGCCCTTTGGTACTTAGGGGGAGGCAGTCCTTCCAACTGTTCTATAAAAGCTTTTCATCCATGAGGGTAGAGCCCATGTGATAATTTCTTCCTAAAGGTCCACCTGTCTTACTATTGCACTGGGCATAACTTTCAGCGTATAATTTATGGGGGACACCAACATTCCACATAGCAGAGTATAGAGCTACATTGAAAGAGTCAGAAAGACTCTAAAGAGAAAAGTCAGGAGGCTTTGGTGGTTCCAGACACCTTGAGATCAGTCAAAAGGGTCACTTGCTGGGCATTTTTAACGCCTTTGCTGACTAGATCTATTAACGTTGTAATAGGATAGGCCATGAGCAGGATACCTTGTCTGAATGTGTACAGAAGTAGAACAAGATTAAGAGATAAAAATAATGCCACCTCCCCTCAGCCCAGCAGAAACAGGCTGTGACCTGAGGAACCCCAACCAAAGAAAGCTACAACTCCTCTTGATGGAAAGTGTCACCCTGGCACTTGCTGTCACCCTAAGGGTGCTGCTTTGTGGGTGCTCGGGATTGTGCAGCTAAACAATCCCCTGGGTGGTGGAATGTAGCCTAAGAAAATGAGACCCAAAGTGAGCTTCACAGAAGAGGAAAAGACATGCGGGGCTCATCCCTTCTTTTCAGACATCATTACGTCAGCACGCTTTCAGATCATCCACCTCTCCCTCCAACAAAGATGCAACCTCTGCTACCCAGCTCCCTGAGTCTTCTCTGGGATGGAGTTGAGGGGCTATAGAGATGGCACATTGTTGGAGAGTACGGGTTAATCCTGCAGAGGACCTGCTTCGCTCCTAGCACCCATGTGGTGGCTCACAACCACAGGTAACTCCAGATCCAGATCCAGGGAATATGGTGCCCCCTTTGACCTTCCAGGTCACCAGACACACGTTTTCCATGGAGATATATCAGACAAAACATCAATATGCATACAATAAAAATAAATAATAACACCCCCCCACAGAATTTCCCTGTATAGCCCTGACTGTCCTGGAACTCACTTTTAGAGCGCTGGTCTCAAACTCAGAGATCTGCCTGCCTCTGTCTCTGCCTACTGAGCACTGGGATTAAAAGTGTACACTACCACCATCCAGCAATAATAAATCTTAAAAAATATATTTATAGTGAATTCTCAACCTTTCCCATAACTTTGAAATATAATTGTATTTGGAGACAGAACCTTTGAAAAATAATCTGGTTCAGCTGAGATTACAGGCAGGCGTCATGCTCGGTTTGAAACCAGCCTTTTCACACCTTCCCCTTGGACTGCGAGAAAAAAACATTGGTGTGGTTCGTTGTGTTGTTTCTAGCAGAGCAGTACACAACCCATGCATTTTAAGTGTTTAAGAGAACTATTCAAGGGAGAAGTGGAATGAGGGGGCGGAGGAGTGTTTGGGGCAACCTGGGAGGAGTATGGATGCCCAGTAACTCACCAGTAGCTACCCACCTTAGAAGCAGCAAGTGTGCATGACATTAGAGGGAGCTGAACTTGTATTATAGCTTAGGTCAGAACAGCCGGAAGTAACTATGGAGACCTGGTGAGGACAGCCTTCAGCTCTATGAAAATCTTGGAGGGGAGATGAATAGGGAGCCGCCACCGAAGGGTCAGAGAGAGCTACGTAAGTAGGCAGAGAGAAGTCATAGGTTCCAGGAAGAACACAGGAAAAGTAAAGCTAGCTAGAGCTGAGGTTCTCTGTCCCTTAGGGCTGCTACTGCCCTCCATAGCCCGTGTGTCACCTGCTGGGTGTCCTTACTGGGGGAAAAATTCAGACCTCATCTCCACAGCACTAGCAGACAGTTGCTGTGGCTGCTTCCCCCAGTTCCAGCCAGTTCAGAAGTTAGGCTTTCCCCCCAGCTGTTGCTGTGCTAGTCCAAATGTTTCTCTTCTCTTCAGTCAGTAAAACAGTCTGAAACATGTTGCTCATGGGTTTTTTCCCCTTTTAATATCCGCTCTCTTTGACTATAATCTGGTTGTATAGCCACCTGCACCACCAATTTTAGAACATTTTCATTACCTGGGGGAAAAATACCATACCTATTAAGAGTCATTTTTCATCTCCTCCAATACCCACGCCCTTGGCGATCAAGCTTCTTTCCCGTCTCTAGAATTGCCGGTTTCTGAATATTTTATAAGGTATAACCATAAGCTACCTTCTGTAATTGGCTTCTCAGTCAGCATAATGTTTCAAGCTTAGCTGGTGTATAGCATACATCAGTAATTCATCATCTGTATTACCAAATAATATTCATCCACTCACCAGCTGGTGGGATGTTTGGTCTATTGCTACTTTTTAGTTACTAGGCGTAGCGAGTCTTCCCTCTTCACCTAAGCAAAACTAGAGAACGCCTCTCAGGACACGCTCAGAGATTCGATTCCATAACGGTTCTAAACCCCACCACCAAATTGGCAACTGAGATTAACCTTTACAAACGTTCGTGTGAAGGCTTCTGTGTGGCTCTTCTCATCTCTTAAGTGTGTACCTAGAAGTGGCCTTGCTGGAACCCAGAGGCTGTGTCTTCCTTTCTGAAACCCTGCCCGGCACACCCGGTACAGAAGCGGTGTAGGGCTTCCCAATTCTCCACAGCTGCATCACTGCTTAGTCTCCAGCTTTTGTTTTCTTAAATCCTAAGTGGTAACTTCTTACAGCTTGGGATATTCTTGGCTGTTTACATGTGTCCTTTTTGTGGACATCCACTCAGATCTTTTGCTCATACGTTAGTTGAATCATTTGTCTTTTTTCATTATTGGACTGCAAGGGCAGGGGTATAATTTTTGAAAGCTCTCTCCCGTCCTATGGATTACCTCTTCATGTCCATGGCCACCTATGCATTTGATCATGTCCAATTATGGATTTCATCATTTCTATTTGCGCTTTGGGTAATTTCCCAGGAACTTTTGCCTAACCTAATAGCATGAATATTTGCCAGTTATATTTTAAAGAAATATTTAATGGTTTTAGCCTTTACTTTTACATCTTTGGTTCCTTGTAATTTAACTTTTGTGTTGGTTGTGAGGTAGGGAATTCCCCCATTCTTCTGCACATGAGTCTCTAACATATCTGTTGAGAAATTGTTTCCTTTTTGGATGATTTTGGCATCCTTGTCCAAAATCAATTGCCATGAATGCAAGGGCTACTGAATAGTTTGTTGGGATATCTAATAATACCTATGCGAAAGGTCACATACCATATTATATAACACGCACAATTTGCATTTATTCATCAGACTAAAGAAATGGCAGACAGACACCATCCTATTCGAGTTCATTTTGAAAATTAGAAGACAGACTCTCAGTAAGTGGTTGAGTAGTAATAACTTAATTTATACCTCAATTCAGATGAAATTACCATGGGGCATGTATTCTGGATCGGAGCCTAGACAGGGCTCTATGAGCCAGGGATCCATCTGATGTGACTTCAGAGACTCTTCCCAAATACAGCGCCAAGGTCTTACACTCTGAGTCCTGACACTGAGGCAAGGCACTTGCCGGCACTTCTTTATGACTTTGGGCAGACTTTCTAATCACCTTGACCGGGAGGAGCCAGGTGCTGGGGTTAGGGAGCAAGCTTGTTCTCTGTGCGGCTGCCAGCTGCTATTTTAAACCCCTCTCTCTATTCTGCCCCCCTACGTGGCGTCATTTCTAAGCCAGAAGCTTCGGCAGGAAGCCGCTGGTTGCAGTATATCAAGCATCAGCACATCCATTTTCTACCTTTTGGCAAAGTCAGTAATTTGGTTTGTCTTTTGGACGGGATAGAAATTGTGTGGAGGATGTTAAAAAAAAAAAAAGAGGCACTCTAGGGGCACACAAATTTTAAGGAGCTAGCAAATTTATCTTCCTTTATTATATTGTTCTGGAATGCACTGTGAGAAAAGAAAGGTTTTGCCTCTAGCCCTGAGGACCAACAGGAGCATTAATCTGTGAGATACAGACAGGCAGGTCTGTACATAGCTACATCTACAGTCATAATATAATAAACCTTTGAAGTCTCTGAAACCCTCTGCCTCAGAGTCTAGGGTGCTTTCAGAAATCCACGTTCCCGAGGCTCTCCTGAATCAGAAGACTGGGCAGCAGATGTTAGGATCTGTGTTTGAAGACACCCCTGGAGGGTCTCCTACACCCCGAGATTGAGAGCTGCCGACTTGGGAGCTTCCCGAGAAGGAAGCACTTGCATCCCAAGTGTCAGAAAAGCACAGATCTGGAGTTAAACTTTAATTTCCGCTCCAGGCTGGAGTCGGCAGACAGTGGTACAATGGTAGATGCACAGATGGGGCCCGGCGCCTCGCACCACACAGGGGCCACCTTTATTGGGTGAGAATAAAGGACTCCTGGCTCGCAGAGCACTGTGAGGATTAAACGGGACGATGCACACAAAGGCTCTAACGATGTCGGACACAGACATTGTTATTTATTTATGCGCATATCATTTATGGCACGGCACCAGCTGTCTCTCCCCAGGCCCCTCTCATTAGCCTCCTTGGTTACATCTTGACTTAGGAGTCGCACAATCAGCTAGGTGCTTCGCCATTGACCTATGGAGCCTGATAGAAGAGCTGAGAAATTCTGATGACCAGCTGAAACAGGGTCAGCCAGGCCACTGACCACTGCCAGGTGTAGTCTTTTCAGGACAACCAGCAGCAAACCCAGTGGTCCTATCGTAAGGATTTAACTTGTATTTCTCAGTTCTAAAACGTGCCAAAATTGATAAGTACAGGACATCACAAAAAGCAGTATCTTCCCCTTCATTATCCAGAATTGTACCCTATGCAAACAAACCCTGCTGGTTGCTCTCAGCTGCAGCAGGTATCTCTGCATGGTGCAGCCAGATGGTGTGCAGGCCCTGCTGGGCTCCGAAGGGCCCTGGCTTGGACTCAGTGGCTGCCATCTTGAAATTCTTAGTTATTCTCTCCTTGAGCTTGAGTCTTACCAGTGAAATTCAATGCCCGAGTGCAGCACCCTACTGTGAGCCAAGCCCTGATGCCGTGGAGGAGGGCAGACACCCTCACGGGCTGCTCCCTCACCCCATAACTCCTGCAGCATCTGGCTGGCTTCTCCAGCTCTTGGCAGGTCCCCTCCGTGCTTCACGGGCCTTTTTTGCTTACAAATAAGGTACCTTTTATGCTCTGTGAATTCCCCCCTTGTCCTCCTCTTGCTTTTCAGTGAGGCTGTTTATTTAAAGTTCTATGTTTCTTGGCATTTGTCACGGGATACGCTTGCTCAGTCCTATTGGTGTAGATGGGGGGAGGGAGGAACCAGTGTAACCTACAAGCGAGCCACTTTAGTTCTAGGAATTTATCCCAAGAGAAAACTAAGTAAAATTATTAATCAAAAGGAGTATTATTCCAGTAACATTATTGCTAGGAAGTTAGAGGGGGTTGAGTAAATGACACCCTTTCCATACAGCCAGCAGACGTGTTAAAGATAACATGGCTGAATGGGCAACGGTGAGGAAAAGTTGTCATCAGTGTGGTAATGAAAAAATATCAAGCAACAAAATTACTTTAAAATCTCATTTTTATATAAAAAGACACACATTTACATGGTAGTTTCTGGGAGGCGTTTGGGCTGCCCTCTTTTCTGCCATCTTGGGATTGTTTATAATGCCTGCCATTTGCAGCCTCTGGTGCCATCCTCTCCTTGCCTTCCCAGGTGTGCTGGAAGATGGATTGTCCTCCAACGGCGTACTCCGATCTGCCGTCCCAGGCGGAATAGCCAACCCAGAGAAGAAGATGACCTGTGGGACACAGTGTCCCAACTCCCAGAGCCTCAGCTCAGGCCCTCTGACCCAGAAACAGAATGGCCTTTGGCCCACAGAGGTAGGGGCGCGGCCACAGGACCAACTGGGGACTGGAGAATGGGTGGCATTTACTTTAAGTCAGGACTGCCGGCTTTGGGGATGGAGATTCTCCACCCTCCCTCACTTAAATCCTCTCCCGTGGGCTGAAGGGTTTTTGTTAACTTGCAGAAATGTGTCCTTGAATGAATCAAGTAATGAAGCCTGTGGTAAGAAGCAAACTTGGAGTTTTACCTCACACCCTCCAACCACTTGGTCAGTGCAAGGGTCCCCGAGGGAGATTCTTGTAAAATATCATAACATCGTTACTTTTAAACCCTTGCTGTTGGCAAGGCAGCAGGCTGTGGTCCCTGGAGCTGGTTGTCATCTCTTACCCTTTTCTCCCTGGAGCTCTTGGTTGGATGCCCTCCTCCTGCTGTGCCTGGCTCCTCCATGGCGGGGCTGCAGCCTAGAACAAAAGTTCTGAGGAGACTGGGCTCTGTGCCCTCTCTTCTTCCTCCTACCAAATTCCCCCTCCCATTTTCTCATGGTCCCTGAAGTCCCCCACTTACTGTCTGCCTCAGAATGTAGGGCTCCACCTTCCCCTGAGGACACAGCTTCCCACCCAGTGATGGAATTCTTGCTCTCATAGGTTGCTTTAGAGGCTTTGATGAGCAAACTGGTTGCAAACTCATCTCTGAAGTTTACTAACTGGGTAGACTTGCAGGAGTCAATCTCTCAGACCCTCAAGGTTCTTTAAATATATAACGGAAATGAAATAATACCCCAAGGAACAGAAGGCGGGTCTGCTCTTATAAATTGAGATACGCATAACAGTGGCAAGGAGGCCAAGCAGGATAGCTTGGCACTCAACACAAAACGGAGCCCTACTGCTAACTGGGGAGGTAGTTGAGAGCGTCTTCCTAGGGCCTGGCATTGACTACTTTGCCTGTGCATAAGCTGACCTCTAGGAGAACCGAGTCATCATTGATACATCCCAAGGCAGTCTGGGCTCCACAGAACCGTGCTCACCAGTTTGGTGAGAGTTCTAGTGAAGGTTCCGGTATGTGGCCCCTATCCTCCTCCCCGTACTGGGGTCTCCACTCTTACAGCCAGAATGAGCTCTAGCAGAGAGGTGGCAGATTGACTTGGGAAGTGGCCTGAGCCCTGTGCTTGTTTTCCCGTGTATTGGATGGCATGGATAGTACTACATAAGTGATGGAGATGGGTGTGATCCCTTTCCACTGAACAAGGTGGAGCAAAGCATCAGAACACCTGGGTCGGGACTGGAGCCCCAGGGCAGAGTCTTCCTTAGCTGTATGAAACAGTGGGCTCAGTCCCCAGCACTGGGAAATCAGAGTACCCAGAAGATGGAGCTAGAAAGATTAAAAGTTCAAACTTATCCTGAGCTACATTTTCACAGCGGCGAGAAACCAACATGCACACGTTGAATATCACAATTCTAATTTCAAATTTGAATCTCTTCCTGAGCGAGCAGCACGCAGTACAACCTTCTTTCACGATGCAGGCCAGCAACAACGAAGAGGGTAGCAGCTTCCAGTCAGCCTGGAAATCACCAGGGACCCAGCTGAGAGCCCGCAGTGAGCTGCGTCTTTAAGCTGGAGCATTCGGAGTGATAGAAGTGCTACATACATTTCTCAACTTGTATTGGGTTTACTAGTATGTAAGTCACCACGAGATTGGAATTTTACTGCACTTCCCCTGTGCACTGTCACCTGGATGATGGATCTTCTCCAGCAGCCACCTTTGGAGAAGCATGCAGCCTCAAGCACACACCCCCTGCAGTTTTCAGATTTACCAGAAAAATGCGTGGATTAAAGACGAACCTTGCTAGGCCTCGAGAGTTTCCTCATTAGTTCCTACGAGCACTTTCAGGTTCCCTTTGAGTGCTGTTCAGATGCCAGGCACTGTTTGAGTGCCAAAAACCCGGGAGTGGGAAAGAGAGAGGCACTGTTTCCTCCAAGTGCCAGCTGCCGTCAGCATGAGAGTCAGATCAGAAGATAGATGACGTTGTGGCAGACTTGACTGTGTTCTGAGAGACCTGGGAAGTCACCACTGCGGGTAGTGACTTCTCTGTTAGCACCTATGCCCCTCACGGGCTCACATTCGCTTCTGAAGGGCGATGGGACTTGATGAACAGTATCAATGATGGCGAGCAACATCCTTTGTGTTTGGACAAACAAACCTTGTATTTTTTCCTTCAGTTCCTTCTGGTCCATGTTTTCTGGCCAGCAATCAATAGGTGTTAACTGGAAGAACAATCGCACCAACAATGGTCTTTCACAAGTTGGAGCTGACTGTCTCAAGTAGGGAGCTCTTTGAATGCCCTGCTTCCCTTGATTGTGTGGGGCCATATTGACCCCAGAACATTTAAGACATCATTGGTCATTGGCTTATTCTCCTTCACCCCATCCTGTACTCCACAAACAACACAAGAGGCGTCTCTGTTGCTCTCTGTTAGGTAAGGGAGTCTAAGAACTCTGGGCTCTCCAAGCACATCCTCTGCACCTTGATATGCCATTTTCTTCAGACTAACAGCTCATCTCATCCCTTAAAAGTCAAACAGACAAAACTCTCTCAAGGCCAGCTCAGCAGGTAAGGGTGCTTCCTACCAAGCCTGAGTCTGATACCAGGAACCTGTGTGGTAGAGAGAACCAATTCCTGAACCTTATCCTCTGATCTCCACAGGTACTCTAAGGCAAACGGGTGCATGTGCAAACACACACACACACACAAACACACACACACACACACACACACAACTCTCCACTGGGGCTGGAGAGATGGCCCAGCAGTCAAGAGCACTTGTTGTACTTGCAGGGAACTGAGATTCAGTTCCCAGTACCCACATGGTGGCTTTACCACTGTGTGAGGTACAGAGTGTCTATGCCCAGAGATAAACACTAGGAGAACCAGGAATGTAAAACATGCAGGGTTGTCTCTTCAAAGGGAGAGATGTATCATCTGTTTCCTGCCCAGAAGGTTGGGAGTGGACACGGTTGATGGCCTGGCAACCTTTGCACTGTCTGCGTGGCCAAGACCACACTGGATGCCCCCCCACCCGAGACCCTTATCTTGAGCTTGTTTTCTCAGCCGATCTAGAGAACCCGTGTTTACACATGATGTCACATGCACTTTACAGAGAGTTTCAGTGTAGTCATGTTCTAGGTTTTATGGGGCACTCAGGATTGAAACTCACCGGATTGTGCTGTGCTTAAACATGTCTAAAATAAACTACGTGGGATCAGGCTCTTGAAATTTGAACAACACTGGCTCCCCCGTT
The DNA here is from genome assembly GCF_037038515.1 of Microtus pennsylvanicus. NCBI lineage: Eukaryota > Metazoa > Chordata > Mammalia > Rodentia > Cricetidae > Microtus > Microtus pennsylvanicus. Next base: position 61,570,734 of record NC_134580.1, on the reverse strand, counting down.
TTGTTGACTAGAACTGCCTCTTGATTGGTTAGGGTGTTTACAGAGCATGCCCACTTGCTTCCATGCATGCCCACTCCCCTCTCCCACCCTCACCCCTCCAGCCATGTGTAACTCCAGTCTCAGGGAATCTGATGCCCTCTTCTGACCTCTGCAGGGGCATAAATACACAGAGGGAAAAAAATCTAAGCGAAACCAAACCAAACCAAACCCCCTCAGATATTAGTCAGAGGTAGAAACGCCACTTGAACACAGCTCTCATTACAGAGACTCGGCATGTGGCTGGCTGCCCACGAGACCTTCATGTCTCCAAAGTTCCAAAGCTTTATTGTTCTTGGCAAAGTGACCAGACACTAATGGAATCACCCATTGTCTGGATTAATTCTCGGCTAAGGCACTTGCTACAGAAGTTTCCACCCCCAGAGTCTGGCCAACAATGGTGGCAATGTGTGGCCTCCTATAGGAAGAAGGGGTGAAGCCCCACAGAGTTCAAAGAAAAGGGTCAGCTTGGGGTTTCTCTCAGACTATGGTAAAGTGAGGGCATCATGGAAGAGCTTGGGAGGAAGCTCTCTTAGGAAAACAGAAGCAGGAGGCTACATTGAGGGAGGGAACAGATGGAACCCCGGGGGGGGGGGCAGAGGGAAGGCTGTCCCTAGGGCACTTGGGAGCTCTGAGCAGCCCACGCCTGGGAAAAAGGAAGGGATCTATTATAGCCCTGTGAGAAGTTTCTGTAGCCATTTGGCCTGCAGCAAAACCAGTTCAGTTAGAAGGTGCTCTGGCCACAGCCCTCCTTATTCATTATGTTCTCCCTTTGACTTTCCAATCCTCTTAGGGTTTAATGCACCTGCTAGGTGCTCATAACCACATGCTGGTTGAGTGAGACTAACCTAGCAACTCACTGAGATTAAAGGGGGCGGGGCTCCCCTCTCCCCCACCCCCCATCCCAGACACCAGCTCTGCTCTGACATCACTGTGTTGAGGCATCTCTGTGACCATCCCAGAGATCATCTCCCCTGAGGCTCATGGGGGAAAAGCAAGGTGTCCTTGTGACCCTTAGCGAAGCCCAGTAGGTTAGGTCAAAGCAGGTCTGCTCTGCTGTGGAAGGCTAGCAGCTGGCCTCTCGTGGAGTTGGAGCATCCTCTGATTAACCCCAGGTTAATGCTCTAAAACCCATGGACTTTGGGGACTAGTGGTTTCTTTAGCGGAAATCTGACAGACGTCTAAGGCCTCGCCGTGCAGCCTGCAAGGCCCTGCTCTCTAATCCTCTGAGAAGAAAGGGAGAGGAACTAACATGCCTGGCCTACTATGTGCCAGACACTATATATGTCATTGTTTTTTTTTAATTTGTTTGTTTGGTTTGATTTGGTTTTCTCGAGACGGGGGTTCCTTGTATAACATCCCCAGCTGTCCTGGAACTCACTCTGTAGACCAGGCTGGCCTTGAACTCACAGAGATCCACCGGCCTCTGCCACCCAAGTGCTGGGATTAAAGGCATGCACCACCACTGGCCGGGCTATATGGCATTGTTTTTAACTGCCATGACTCTGAAAGCTTACGTGTCCTTCCTGACCTGGGAAAACAGAGGCCCATCCAGCAGGATGCAGCGAGCTGTGCTATGGCCTCCCAAGCTCATGCCTTTTCCTTCATTACCTAAATCACAGTGTTGGAGGAGTCAGTGCGAGCTTGATCAGAGTTCATCAGGATGTGGGACTTGGAGTCACCATCTTTCTTTTGGATTATCACCTACAGGCCACTGTCCTCAGCAAACCGCATCAGCCCGAATGCCTTCAGATGCCCTGATGTGCGAACAAGCACACTGCTCCAAAGGAGATATAAGGAACAATCAATGATTTACATAAGTGAAGCCAGCGGGGAACTTCTAGGGCTTTTAGGCAGGACTGACAGGTTCCGTGCCTGGGAGCTCTCTCTCCTGCTTTCTGTACCCCTTCCCCCTTCACTCTGGTTTTGGAGGCAAAATCTTATGCATCCTAAAATGGCCTTGACTTCAGTAAGCGGCTGAGTATATCTTTGAACTCCTGGTCCTCCAGCCCACACCTTCTCAGGTGCTAGGATTAAAGGTGTGTGTCACTGTACCTTTCCTTTGCTTTCTGAAAGTCTGTCTGCGTGTGCCTGGTCCACCATGGGACTGGCACCGAGCTAGATCCCACAGTGCTAGTCCGAGCTAAGCCAAGAACATCTCTGTTTCCATTTGGGTGGAACCGAGAAGAAGCTGAGCAAATCTTGCTGCCATCTTGAGTCCAGGCGGAGCCTCCAACCTGTCCTTGCCCCACCACAGGAGAAGAGAAGCATCAGGGACTTCTGAACCCCAAGAGAGACAAGTCCATCTGGGTTAGAGGCTGCCAAGACATCACCGCAGTCTACCTGGCTACCCTGGAGAATGGCAGCCAGCAAATGACTCTTAATTAAAGAGGCCGTGTCAAGGGGACTCAAAGCTGTGACTCACAGGGTTCCAGACCTACAGAAATGAAAATGAGACAAGAATAAAATAAGCTGTCAGGATGGGTGAGAAACAGGAGGTGGCCCATTAGTGAGAGTCAGTGGTGGCGGAGCTCACAAAGCGAGAACATTAGAAGTGGAGGACGGGCTGCACTAACAGCTAGCTGTGAGATGGGAGGGTGCCAAGTAGGTCTCTCTCCTCATCAAACAGAAGTGTGAGGTTTTTAAAAGCAGTAATTACAATACAGACACTTATTTTTCCTTGTTAAAAGAGGGGTGGGAAAGGCTTGGCTGGCTGAAAACCACATCAGAGGGGGTAACTCTATTCCTACAAAGTGATCCTAAGAGACAAAGGGGTTTAACTCTCCTGTATATATCTGTAACTTATCGAAGAAGAGAAAATGGAAAATGCCTGACATTATAGTTTCCCCCTTTGCTCTCACTTAGGCTTAGAATTTGTAACAATCACTTTTCTCATGGCTGCTGCAAAATATCTGACAAAAGCAAGTGAGAGAAGGAAGGGCCAATTTGGGCTTGGAGTTTGAAGAGACTGTGTCAGCTCACAGTTTGAGGGATACGATCACCATGGTGGAAGCCCCAAGTGACTGGTTATACCCTGTCCGTGGTCTGGAGGTGGGGAACAAACAGAACTAGGGCTGCGCTCTAAAATCTCAAGACCTCCCCCCAGTAAGACACCTCCTCTCAGGAGATGGCTCCTCCTAAAAGTTCAAGAACATTCCAAAACAGCACCAGCAGCAGGGGACCAAACCTTGGAGCCAATGGGAGATATTTCACATTCAAGGCAAAAGAATCTAAAGCTTCAAAGTTGTAACTAGACTGCAGTGGTTACCAGTCTGATGTCCTCACGGGAATGAAAGGTTTGGCACTTTCCCTGGGCTGATGTATCAGCCTCCAGATAGTCTTTAAAAAATTGGAAATGTCCTTTTCTAGGCTGGTGAGGTGGCTTCAGTGTGTAAAGGCACTTGCTCTCCAGTCTCATCTGACTTTCCATGTCCAGGGCCCACATGGCGGAAGGAGAGCCCCAACTTCCTCAAGTGTCCACACATGCACTGTATCGTGGGTTCCCACCCTTGACTACCCACAAATCTATCCACCCACCCATCCACTTATCAAATCATCCACCATTCATCCAGTCAGCCAGCCAGCCAGCCGGCCGGCCAAAGTTAAACTTGGGTGCTTGCTCTGTCTCAGTACTGTGCTAGGCACTGGGGATATTTACAATAGAGATAATGAAATTTGGTCTTTTAAAATTGGTAGGTAAGATTAAAGATGAAAGAACTGAAGCTGTCCTTGAACACTGGAGTTACCAAAACAATTATTTTAAGTCTGGCTCCCTAGAAGCAGAGCCCAAGATTATAACTGTACCTCACGAAACTGATAGATGCATACAGGAAGCAGGTCAGGTTAGAGTTTCAGGTCCAGCAAGTACATGAGTTTTGTTGAGCAGATGTAGTACAATCTCACTTTGATTCCCATGCTAGGAGCTGTGGGGTATAGGTGCCACTGTATTTGTTGCCCTGTGAAGCAAGAGGGCTAGAATTCTGTATCCCTGGGAATAAGGTATAACCCCTCTGGCACCTCTAGAGTATTGGCACCAATCAGGTGAGGATAAAGCTTTGTAAAAACAAAACCAAACGAAAAAGGTGATGGTGATTCATTATCATCCAGGAATCAGCAACTGGGAGCTTTATGCATCTTCTGAGAAGGGTCCAGAGGAAGACACCAGCAGTATCTATCACAAGCACACAGGGTTCATGCTACTTACGAGAGCCTTAGCTATCATTTACATATAGAACTCAATAGAATGGTGTGCTTGTTCTGGTGCTGCAAGAATCCGCCGTTTCTGGGATGTGCTTCAGCTGACATGAATGGCTTGTGTTGAGGACCCATGTGGTATGGAAAATGGGTGAGATTCTCAGGTTGTTACACCATTCCTGCATGGTCTGAGACTGTGTGTCAGGAAGCAGATGTGACCTGTCATTGTAAGGGATATTCATCAGGAAGTGCCAATAGGATGTGGTGGGGATGGGAGAGCTGGAAACAGAAGCAGACGGAGGGATGCTGACTGTTGTTGGGGGCTTTGGGGACAAACCGCTTGCCAGAGCTGGGCTGGCTTGGGGCTGTGATGATCTGGTGCTTGTATCTCTTTCCTCCGACATTGAACAGCTGTTCTCTAGAGAGAAGGGCGCAAGCTTAGATAAGGTGGCTCCTTGAAGCTGAGGTCACCCCTGCAAGGACAGCTAGGGGCTCTGTTCTGGCTGTTCCCTGTCCCCCAGCTGTCACTGGCCAGCAGATCCTCCTGGAATGGAAGTTAGGGACATACGACTTGTAGGGTCATTTTGCACTCACTGCCATTTTCCGGGATCTGCTCCCCAATCAAACTTACTTTCACTTTATTGGGGGGGTTGGGGTGGGAACATGTTGAAAAACCTACAGTTTAGTTAATGCTTTTGTGTCTAAGGTTAATTCTGGACTTTCATCAGGGGTCTGTCTTCACCTAAAACTAGACAATTCTGTTTTGTGATTTTTCTGTATTTAATAACAGGCACTCTTCCAGATGTTATACATGTGTTACCTTATTTAATGCTTACAAAAGTCATATGAAGTAGATAATATTCCCCCCACTTCACAGACCAGGAAGTCCCAAACTGGTGAAGTTAGAAATGTCTGCCCCGTGGAACTACATAGCTTGTGTTTGAGCCAAATCTGACCCTGAATCTCAAAACCTTAACCATGCCACTAAGACCAACTGTGACAATGTTCTTACTTCCCTTTAATCCTAGTGAATTCATTCATTCACCCGTGTTTCATGGGCACATCTTATCCAGGCCCCTGTGCTTGCTTGAGAGTCAACAGAGAAGCCTCTGAGAATAGCCATGTATCAAGACATTGCATGTTACCCCCGTTCATGTGTGCAATGTTTGTGCTTTTATGGAGCACTGAAAACCTCTGAAGAGGGCCTTACGTGTATGAGTCTTTGTAGGTCATTCCCCTGCCTGTCTGTGTCATCCCAAGACGTTAACACAAATGGGATGAACTCTGGATATTTGACAGGAACTGAATTTACTGTTTTCAACTTTTTTCACAGGTTAAAAGAGATGCCAAGAGAATGTCTGCAAAAGAAGTCACGATTAACGTTACAGAGAATATCCGACAGACGGACAGAAGTAAAAGAATCCCAAAGAACTGCATCGACTAGCAGTGCCTGGACGTAGGAGCAGATGAACTCTTTGTGGAGCCCAGTCAAAGAATCTTGAGGAAGAAGTGTCGCTTGCTAAACATGGTTTCCTCTGCGTATCTGTAGTGGTGGCTTGACCAGGCAACACACAGCCACCTGTGCTGTGAGGACCTTCTCAGCTTCCTGTTTATCACATGCAAAAAAAGGGGGGGGGAAGGAAAAGTTCCGAAATATGTTCTGAAATTGTCAAAATGTGGTTTGTTTTTCCCTTTTGCAGCTTCTGTAGCCTGGTTAGCCATGGTAGCCATGGTGAAATTCATGTGTCTGTGAGTGACACAGACACGCAGGAGTAGTGGATTTCCTGGGGTGGTCTTCAACAGGCCCCTTCTTTCCTCCTTTGTAAGAACAGCTCTCACAAAACTTACTGTTTCCACCGTGGAGCTGGCTCTCATCCAACTCTAACCCAGAAATAGAAAACCCGAAAAAACAGAAAAGCTCAGTTTGAGATAGATGGATCCCAGTGGCACATGTAGACGCCACCAGGGCCCTCAGAGTGTCTGTGAGAGGTGTCTAGGACAGTCACGCCGGTTCATCGTCTACCTGGAAAGGCCTCCCAGACTGGCATCTGGACACTGGCCTCCAAACCAGAATATTGCGATGTCTGTGGCCATCGCATCCAACCTGCCAGCCCCCTGGGACCTAGCTACGTGTGGCTTTTCCTCATAGCTTTCCAGTTCCCTTTTATTCTCATGACCTCCAGTCAGGTCACGCACAATTGTAATCCAAGACTGGATACCGCTCATGGGAGGGAAGTGACCTAGGAAGACACGGTGGCGCACATGATGCCCCTGTGGCCTGTCTACATACGGCCCCAAGGACCAAAGTTTCTGTAAAATAATTAGTTTTGGAAGCCAGAACGTGGTTGACGTATATTCATGTTGACATAAGAAAACAGGCAGCCAAGTGAAATGATTCCGGGAGAGGAATATTTTGTCCAGCATTCTGAAATACATCTTCCTGCACAGGATAACGGAGCACGAGTTTGAGAGGCCTGTTAACGTGCTGGGGCTTAGGCAAGGTGCAGTCCGAGGTGCATCAAGCTGTGCCAACAAACTGTACATTTAGCAGCCGTAGCGGCAGCTGACGACGTGTTTACGCCACACATGCCAAGAGAAGTATCCTCAGCAGACTAATATGTGAGTGTCTGTCCACTCCTTTCTCCGGTATTAATTCTCCAACCCAGGTAGAACGGTAGACTGCATCTTAGTTAGCATTAAACATTCACTGCCAACCTTGTGCTGGCTATGGTAACAGACGTGGGAGGATTTGGAGTCTGGGCAGTCACGACACCATCTTCTGACTCTGTGGGTGAGCTTGATACTCAGGAGACCGAATTGGACACTACGGCCCAGGGCCAATTACTGCGGTGGAGTCTCAGCATTAGGTTAAAGGTAACTCTCTGGCAGTCGCAGGTGTAGGTGTTTCCCTGATCTCTATCCATACCTTTGCCGTATACCCCACAGTTTCCCCAAACCTCTCTCATCTTGACTCCTTGTCAAAGGGCTTTTAGGGAACTTCACGTTCTGACAATTTAACTAATAAAACAAAAGCAAGCCCCGTGGCTCCTGTGTCCTCGTGGCACCTCTCTGCAGGCATCCCGCTGCCAGCTTGGCAGCGGTGCGGTCCTGCGCGCTCAAGGGCTTGCTCTCCAGGGCATGTGCGCTGTGTTTTGACACGCTGCTTCCCCAGCTGATGGGCTGTCAGCCACGGGCTGAGGCCAGCTTCTCCTCCCAATTCTGTGTTTGCCTCGGTTCACTGATGCACGCTGTTTGGAATTTACCATCTGCAAAAGTTGCCTCTGCATATATAGCATCCTCGCTTCAGAGAAGAAGAGCCGGAGGGAGGGCCGATGGTCTGGCCACGGCGTTGAGATTTCCATCTGGCAATTTTTAAGACAGGGACTGATTCTTACTATCCTATTGGATAACATTTTCCATTTTGAAGTTTGTGTCAATAAAGTCATTAATTTCAAACATATGTGGGTTGTTACGGACTCTTTACTGGAACCTTAAGTCTGTATGCGCAGCTGTGTAGGATTTTTCTTTTAAGCAAAGGTGTTTTACAGAAGTGATTCCTGTGCGCCCTTCAGACAGCCTCGTGCACTGGGGGAAAGGGAATGCAATCAGCTCCAGCTTACACCTGCAGAGGTATTTATAGGCATTGCCTGGGATGCCAGACAGGAAAGCCAACCACAAGATCGGTGCTTTCCCATCCACTCATGGTGCCTGTCTCAGAATGTCCAGCATAGCTGAAAGACTCAGTCATTTAGAGGGGGAGCTGTCACGTACCCTGAAACTGAGCCGTACCCAAGCTTATGAGGACATGGGATGTTTGGAGAGGGCCAAAATTAGAAAGCTGGGACTAGCCTGAGCTCACCACAGCCTTCTGGACAGGGTGAGCCTGACGTGGCTTGAGAAGGCACTCTGCATTAGGGTCAGAAAGCAAATTGATAGTTCAGGGAAGACAGAAACTGTACTCCTTGTAATAACTGTCTAATGCATGCACATAATATATTACATATAATAAAGAGTAGGAGGTGAGGGCTCCCTGAACTCACGGGGTGTGGCGTTGGCAGGCTGCTCCTCCAGACTCCAGCTGCCCATCTCCACAGTGCTGTGGGCACCCAGTCCTAAGTGTGCTGTGTCGAAGATCTACTAACCGCCACTTGTGGCCACTTCCCAATGTCACGGAAATACTTCCCCTCCATATCTGCTCCTAGGAGGGGCTCTGCTGCAGGCATCTGGGAAAAGGCATATTCAGATGTCATGCTGTGCAAATGCTGGTATCCCATGAACGTGCTCCAGCAGGCACCCCTCACCGGGAGCACCATGTACATTCTCTCCTCGGCTAGCAGGATGCCTGTTTAGAGTAAACATGGCCCTTGTGAGTCTCCCTTCCTGCCTGCTGCTTAGAATATGGAGGTAAGAGCTGGAGCAGGGTTGGTCCCCTAGGCTGTCAGGTGGCCTTGGAAGTGGAAGTTACATCAGCCCAGGATCCTGGTTCCGTGCAGCCTCCCTGAGCCTTGAACTGTACATATTTGACTGCATGTCACCAAGAAATATGTGTTTGCTTCATTTAATCTGCTCTTGCCGGCTGTGATTCATCAGCGAACTTAATTTAAATTGGTATAGAAAATTTCATCTTCTTTAGAAGGACTGGAAGGTCTCTGTCACTGAGTCCCTGGACCTCAAGTCTGCACGAGCTAGAACAGGCGAGTCCAGATGGTGAGGGTCCCACCGTGACTCTTGTGACTCACACATCATAACTTTGCATTTGCGTGTGACTGAGGTGTACGACTTTGCAACCCCTACTCCAATTCGCTCCCCAAATACCTGCACTTCTTGTTCTTTTAAGGGTCATTCAAATGCAGATTGTTCTCTCCTCCACAAGTCTGGGAAGCAGCTAATTTGGGGAAATTTCCTGAGGAGGTAAATTACGAATATGACCCAATAGCTAAAGTTATAAATTTTTTCACTTTCATATACTATATTTACTAAAAATCTTTACTGTGCCAGAAATAGGAAATTATTGCAATCACCTATTTGTCCATTTACTGTTTTTTGTTTCTACTGCATTAGCTCCACAAAGTCAGGAGCCACGTCTGTTTTATTTCCAATTTCTAGCACATTGAAACTTTTCCATATATGTAGACTGCATTTTGATCTTACTCCCTCCCAAACCTCTTGGATCCCTTTCCACCCCCTGCTGACCTCTTCTTCACAACTAATCCCCTCCTCGATTCTCCACGAAACGTTACTTTAGTGAGATTCTTTGTACAGCCTTCTCCCAGCCCTGTCTCTGGAGATAAGGAGGTTCCTTGCATCCATACAGAGAAAGCAGCTTCCCTGGGCTTTATCTCTGGCCCTCAGGAGGGAAAATAGCCAGAGCTTTCCTCTTGGAACATTTTCTAGAGTGTTGTTAGCTCCAAATGACCCTTCTGCCAACCTGACATTGTGGCCACAGGCTCCATGACTCTCCCGTGACAATTTGGCAAAGTTATTAAAATAGGAAATGCCTACATCTTTCAACAATTCCGTTTTGAATTCTATGTGTTATAGACTGAACTGCATACCCTCCAAACTCCCAGGCCGACGTCCTAAACCCGTGCATACAGAATGCGACTTTATTTGGAGATGAGTGTTTAAAGAGCCCACTGACACAAATGAGGTCATGGACCCTAATTTAATGCAACCTTGGTCCTTCTACAAAGGAGAGGTCAGGACACACAAACACATGGAGGGTAAAGCCCCTGTGAGATGCCCACATACAGACCAATGTTCCACCAGTCTTGGACATTAAGACCCAGTTATGAGAATAGCAAGCTCTTGTTAGGTCACCAGGGCTGTGGGTCTCTGTGAAGGCATCCTTAGTGAGCTGGTACAACACCCTAGAAAAATACGTGGATATTTTCAGAATTTGGGTGTGTGGGCCACTGCTCAGTCTTTTGAAACTTGGCTTCAAAGCAGTAAGAGTAAGGGGACAGGGGGTCACAGCGCCACAGGTAACACTGTGCCTTCTACTTCCCCTTAACCCTTTGAGCTCCCCAGATATCTTCCAACTGGTGGAACACGGCCTTCCTTGGCTGGAGGACTTTCTCTAACCCCTTCCAGGACCTTACTGCTACGATGCTCAGTCACTTCCTTCCCCATCCCAGCATCCTTCCCTGAACGACTGATTCTGGAAGCCACTCAGCTTTAGGTGGGTAATGCTAAGACAGGTGTTTTGTGTGAGCTCCTAGAATTTTCCCGATGTGTTCATTCCAGTTACCCAGCAGGCAGCGAGTTTAACAACACACCCTTATCGCATTCTCCTCTGATTGGTCTCGGGGCAGGTACACTGCTGGAGCTGCAGGCTGCAAGATGAACATCGTTCTTTCTCCTGCCACACCATAGATTTCAAGAACTTGGTTTCTTCCGTCACTTTCTCCCGCGCATGCTCAGAATATCAGAAAAGTCTTCAGTTGTCAGTGTGCCTCCCTTGGTTTCCTGGAAACTCTGTTTTGCTTGAGGACGGCATCACAACCAGCTGATTTCACGGCAAAACAAACAGGTAAGTGTTCTGTTTTACTTTAGAGACACAGGAAATGCTGTGGAAAGAATCCCCCCAGAGACGCCTTGGCAGAAGTCAGTAGCTCTGTGAGTTCGAAAGACAGGCGGTAGTAGAACAAGTCTGTAGATCTTTAGAAGCAGTGGCAACAATTGTGTGTTGTGTTTAGGGGCACCTGATGCTAAAACAAGACACCAGTGACAACAGAAAACCGCTTGCTGAGATAAACAGCTGCACCAGGATTTGCAATCTATACTACAGAGCAGAATCAGACCAGATTCATGACTGATACATTTGAGAACAGCTTATACTTGCTTTTGACAAATTTATTTGCCCTTTGAACTTGTTCTCCCCTTGGAACCTCTCTGTGTGAATGTGTGTATCACACTATCTCCTATGAAGACTCCACAGCCCTTTCTGTAACTTTGCCATATGCTGAAAAGATAACAGAAATTTTGTTTGCCTTTTAAATTTTATTTAATTATCCGGAGGTTGTCTCCTTATGTTTGAATAGACAAAGCGACTGCTGGATGACCTGGGAAGCAAAGAGGTAGCCAGAGGGCCTGGGAAAAACCGAGATAACACAAGCTTCACTGGCAGAAGACAGATCCCAGCTTGAAGTCTCCAGCTGTGTGTCCTGGGGCACATGACGGAGCTCCCGAGACTGCTTCCCTTCAGTGGAGTAACATCATCGTTTTGAGGGTGTATTGTAGGATTAAGTGAGATAACAAATGTAGATAATATGGCTTCTGACACAGGATAATGTCTGATGTCAGGTACCGTTCTAGGCGCCTTGCACACGCTATCTCTGCTCCATCAACACCCTGCCCAGGTAAGCCTTACCAACCCTGCTTTACATATGAGGCAACTGAAAGGCTCCCAGAGCCACACGGTGAGGAAGCCACAGAGCTGGGCTTTGAACTTACATCTGCCTGTCTATAGAAACCCACGGTCTATTGACTGGGCTCAGTAGAGGTCCATTGCCTGTCTGTCCTGGGGACAGCCCTTTTGATAGCATCACCCTCGCACACTTCCAGCTTGCCAGGGCTAATCCGGGAGGAAGTATGGCGGTTCATGTCCAAGCCTGCAGAATTTGACTTTCATTTCTCTTGACTCTCCTGAGCAGCAGAGCCCAGCAGTCCTCTGAGCTGTGCCGTGACCTTAGTCCTCTGATGGTAATACTAATAAATCCGGGGACTCCTTCAGCCACTTCTGTATCTGGGGTAGGTGATATGGGGTGTCAAGCAGGTCCTTTCAGGAATCCTGCGGAAGCGAGAGCTTCCCCTAACGTCTGAAATTGCTTTGTTTGTGGAAGCAGTTCAGTAGTGAGCATAATATGAAGGGGAATCTGACTTCCTCTCGTTTGGGACCCCCACCTGCCTCTTCCCTCTCAGCAGCTAAATCCAGCCTCACTCAGTGCAGCTGCAGCACAGGCAAGGAATGGGGCGTGGTGGGAGTGTTCCCCTGAGAATAAAGAGATAGGATCTTGCTCTTCCACTTTCAATATCTGAACCTCCCTCGCCTCATCTAGAAACTGGAAACACTCAGCATACACTAACTGCCTTAGGGTTTCGGTCGCTGTGGCGAACCCCATGTCCAGAAGCACCTGGGGAGGAAAGGGCTTATTTCAGCCTAGAACTCTCAGGTCTCTTTAAAAGGAAGTCACAGGGGAATCTGGAGGCAGGAACTGAAGCAGACCCACGATGAACGCTGCTTACTGGCTTGCTCTCCATAGCTCACTCAGCCTGCTTTCTCATAAAATTTTGGACGACCTGCCCAGGGTGGCACCACTCCCATGGGCTGGGCCCACCTACAATAATCATTAATCAAAAAATGCCCTACAGACAATCTGGATGGAGGCATTGTCTCGTCCAGGTTCCTCTTCCTGAACAACCTTAGCTTGTGTCAAGTCGACAAAAAGAAAAAACCTAGCCAGCAAACTAACCAAACCTCACCTCACCCTCCCCTTCATTTTCTGCAGTTCTCAGTGCCTGAATTAACCAACTTCCCAACAGGGCAGTTTTCACAGCCTTCCTGGTCTCCGTAGCTCTCAGCAGATTCGCACACATTTGGTCCTCTCCAGTGCTGCCCGCTGCCTCCCAACACCCATCCTGTGTTCTGGGCCAGGCACTAGGTCCCGGACCATCTTTTTCTCCACTGCTACTGGTGAGCTCCAAATCTACTTCAATCCTCAGTACAACCTCTTTTATTCTCTTTATCACCTGTGCTCTCTCCTTCTATCTGATGCCCCGCTTCTCTTTCTACATGGTTTGTGTGAAATCCATGGATCTGCGTCACAGAAGGCCTTGTTGTTGTCTACTAAGCAATTAGTAAACCTCACCTTCTTATCATAAACTGTGTAAGAAAGCTATGTCCCATAGGAAACACTATGTTGAAAATTTTATATGTTCAACATATGCTTCTTAGATTGAGGGTCCTTATGAGATATAAAGCATTAGCAGGGTTTATGGCCTAAATGCTTACTTTGGACTCTGTCAACTCATTTGTCCATTAACCAAGCTCTTACTGGGTGTTTTAGGGACATATAGAAGACTTGAACAGAATATCATAGATAGCTGAAGTATAACGTGGTAAAGACAATAAGAAGTCAACAAAAAAAGCAAACATAAGCACAGATATTCTACCATTCCAGACTACAGAGACATGCCTTGGATGAGTCAAACTAAACTTTTAGATAGACAAACCCAGCCATGTTAGCTTAATAAGGGGTCAAGGCAACACTACTTGTTGACCGCATGCATCCTAAATGCCAAGCAATGTACACACAGTACGCCACAGTCTCAGACTTGTGAGATTACAGTCCCCAAACTATGGTGGGAATTGTCATCTGCCTTGCATAATGTCACGGAAGTACTTAGAAGTTGTGAGCCAAGTGACTAGCCCAAAGTATCAAATTTCTGGGCATGATCAGACAGCACTGGAGGGCAGCAGGTTGCCTGCCCTCCTCACAGGCAGGTGTTCTGGGAAATAGAGCCAGCTCTCTGGAGCCCCGTGAATCTGTGCCTCAGCCGGAAGGCTTAAGTATCTAAGGAATCAGTGACATTGGTCCTGGAAGAGATAAGAATACAGGATCCCATGCCCTAGAGATGGAGTGAGACAGCCTCAGAGACAAGCCAGGCGAATTGTCCCTCTTGATGGCTGAAGACAAAGAGTTCCTTCTGATGTCCTGCCCTTATAAACAGCAGTGCCTCCATCTGGGGCCGGAGAAAGGGATCATTTATTTATTGGCAGTTTTTAAAAGATTTATTTATTTATTTATTTATTTGTTATGTATACAGTGTTCTGCATGTTCTGCATGAATCCCTGCACACCAGAAGAGGGTACCAGATCTCAATGCAGATGGCTGTGAGCCACCATATGGGTGCTGGGAATTGAACTCAGGACCTCTGGATAAACAGCCTATGCTCTTAACCACTGAGCCATCTCTCCAGTCCCTATGCCTAAAGTACATTAGATTTATGGTTAGTTAAATCTTTGGATGCAGAAAGCCAATTGCATATTGCTTAATGTAAAAATTTTGTTAAAGTATTAATATTCACTAATAAGATACAAATTATACAGCTTTGTTTTCAGAAACAGTTCCTTCCCATAGGTTTTCCTGAGGGTTCGCTCCAGAGGAGAGACTGGCAGTTTTCTGCATCAATTTCTAAGGAAGTAAAAGTTTTCAAAACACATGCTCATTATAGAAAAAATACAGAGATACGTTTTTGTTTTGAATTTTCGAGACAGGGTTTCTCAGTAGTTTTTGGTTCCTGTCCTGGAACTAGCTCTTGTAGCCCAGGCTGGCCTTGAACTCACAGAGATCCGCCTGCCTCTGCCTCCCGAGTGCTGGGATTAAAGGCGTGCGCCACCACCTCCAGGCACAGAGATACATTTTTAAAAAATCATTCTCCAGGGGCTGAAGAGATGGCTCAGCCGTTAAGAGCACTGACTGCTCTTCCTGAAGACCCCGGTTCAGTTCCCAGCACCCAAATGACAGCTCACAACTGTCTGTAGCTCCAAGATCTGACACCCTCACACAAACAGACAGGCAGGCAAAACACCAATGCTCACAAATAAAAAAATATAAAAAAATAATTTAACAAATCACACCTCATCTTACTTTGCAAAGCTAACTGTGACTGAGTCATCATGATTGTGTTGAGACAGTAAGGGAGGGGCATTGTCATTTGGGAATACAAACTTAGGGGCATTTTCCTTTCTCTCTCGTAGGTAAATACCATCAATCTCTCTTGTCCCTCTAACTGACTGACTGTTCTGTCCTGTCCTGGCTCAGTCCTCCCACAGGAAGGAGTCTGGCAGCCACAGAACTAGCCAGAGGACAGAGCAGTTACAGGAAGGTCAGGAGGTGATGGCATTTCCCAGGCCCCACCCTGTTCCACACACCCCCTCCCAGCCAGGCTCCCTTTCTTGAGGATCCTTAGTTTCTGAGTTGCTTTAGTTTAGAAGGCAAGGGTTTTAGAAGCCTACCTCCAAACCCCACTCCTCTAAATCCTATATCGCATACTTCTTATCTGTGGAGATTAACTTTCAGCGTGAGTGTGGGAGGAACACCATGACATGATTCAAGCCCTTGCAGTCTGCTGGGGATTCTAGCTGACCCTCCAATTTCCGCGGTTACAACTGAGGTGACCCAGGGAGAACCGGCTGACCCTCTGATGTCTCCTCCTTAGATTCTTGTTGGAGCAAACACTGACCACATCCCCAAAGGCAGCAGCAAATAAATAAGCAAAACTCCAGGAGAGGGGCTCTGAGAGAGAAGAAATAACACCAGCTTTGGGGCTGGCCAGATATCTGCTCAAACCCTGGCCTGACCAACCACTACTCGTGTGACTGACTTCAAGTCTACACCCTCCTCCCTGTGAAACAGAGGGTGAGGTAGAGTTGAAAGGACTCAGGTCAAAGGCAGGACAAGGGAACTGGCATATATAAAACATGAAGATGCCAGTACAGGGCAGGCATGCAGCGAGTGTTTGTGCTTGCCCTTCCCTTTGATAGGAGATAGAGGCTCAGAAGACTGGCATTCTTCTGGGGAAAGGGACAGGCTCTACAGTCCTCTCACTTAGAACAGACTAGAAGGCAGGCCTGGAGAGAAAAGGGCACGGGGTCACACCGCAATTTTCTCTTATTTTTAATCACAGGGAATATAAAACTCAGTTCCTAAGGACATTAATATGCTTTATTTTTCAAAGATTTGTTTCAGTTTTAATTATGTGTGGGGGGTGTATGTGCACTGAGTGCAGTTATCCATGGAGACCAGAAGAGGGCGTCAGGTCCCTGGAGGAGGCATTACAGGCAGCTCTGAGCTGCCCAAGGTGTGTGCTGGGAATCAGATTCGGATCCTCTGCAAGAACAGTATGTGCTCTTAACCACAGAACCATCTCTTATAACATGGCTTAGCTGAAGCTGTGGCATATACTACAGACTCTATACAGTGAGTATTCAGAACTTTTCTAAGGTATTTTTAGACGCTGTAACTTACAGAATGCTATTCTGTTCCACGTACTTTGTTTTCTGCTTCTCTAATGGTGACTACGTGAGACCTTTACAACTTTACATTCTTTACAGCAATACTCAGAAAGGTTCTGTAGAATAAGCAAACTTAAATTCTTTCATTTGAACAAACTATGACTTATCCAAGATAGTCCACCTCTTCCCTGGCTACAGAGAAAGAGCTAGATGGGTCTGTCTGTCTGTCTACCTAGGAGACAGCCCCAGGTTGGGCTGGCAGTGTCTCGGGATGAAAGCTGCTGGGGAAGACGGTATCCAGGTCACGGGGAAGGAGCAAAGCCTGCGTGAGAACACGGGTCACACTTTATTTTACACCTGGGAGGGCTCACGGAACCGTCTCTGGAGATAAATCTGGTGCCAGAGAAGCCCCTGGACAGGCTGAGGGCAGTAGGCACAGGAAATGCAAGGGCAGAGGACTACAGCTTACCTGCCTGGAGAGAAGAAAGGAAGAATCCACTGAGGAGGTCAACCAGCTGATGTGGGCCGGTCGCCATCCCTGCGCTGTGAGGATCTGAGAGAAACAGCTGGCAACCAGCTGAGCCAAGAGCCTGACAGTTGGTGATTTTTTGGGTCAGGTCTCTTTTTGCTCTTAGCACCGAAGAATAAAGGGCTAGCCTCACACAGACAGTGACTCACAGTCACAAGGCTTTCTCACCCCCTTCAAGGATATAGATATGGGCACTATATAAAGAGAGGAAAAAATCCACACAGCTCACAGGGAACCTGGGCCATTTAGCCTGACAGCGCTATTCAGCTTGGCTAATAACACCCCTGCCCCTGATTCAGGCACATAGAGAAAGCAGATTTCTTATAAAAGCTATTTGATATAAGCGCATATTCTGTGTGCATAGTATGGTCTAAGAACTTGGGAGAGGGACATATCTATTCAAATTCCAATTCCCCAGTTCCTAGCTGCATAGCAATCTCATTAGGACACAGCTTCCTTGTCCATGAGATGAGATGACAGAGCCGTCACAGATCTGATGGGAGTGTGAGGACCACGTGTTTTGAATTGATTGCCCAGTATGGAAGTACTTGGGATGGAGTCTGGTTCTTAGCAAGGGCTGGTGACTCCCAGCCACTGTGGGCAAGGCTTCCTCTCTCCCCCAAAGTTAGTCACTTGTGCTATTCGGTACAAGTTGTTTTAGAGATATCTTTCTCTTCCCAATATTATCCCAGTATTTCCTAAAATAATGCTTAAAATGCATCTTTACATGACCACAGTGCTGGATTCATGTAAATTACAAGAGCTATTAATTAATACTTCAAAATGTTATCTCTTACAGCTACTGTGTTTTATAACCCTGAAGTCAGGAAATTTCCCTGTACCCATAGTCTGACAAAGGACAGAGTACTTAGAATTGAGACTTCCTCAAATCATCTTGACTATATTCTATAACTGAAATGTATTGGTCTCGAGTGAGTTTTGTCATCGAAATTGCTTCCTAGTTCATTTCAGGCCTGGGGAGCCTATGGCATACCGCTTTGTGGCGATGGGCTGGGTTTCTCTTCTGGAGTGTTGCCCCTTGGTGCAATGAGATGCCACCCTCTCTCCAACTTGTCTGGTTTCTGGAGCAGCCGTTCTCACACAGCATCCCTACAAACCCGCATCCCAGAGCCTTACAAGATAAGGCAGCATCACACTGTTGGATATGCCAGTCTCCAAAGCCCCACAGAGAAAGTAATGATTTACTCACCACTGGCTGAAGACTGTGCAGCTTTAACCCTTAGAAGTATTCAAAATGCTAGACTCTATCACATCAAATCCAACACTATATAAGCACACAAACACTATCCCCTGAGCTATGTGGGAGCACTCTCCTGAGCTATAGCCAGTGCTGGGCACTGTGGGAGCACTCCCCTGAGCTATAGCCAGTGCTGGGCACTGTGGGAGCACTCCCCTGAGCTATAGCCAGTGCTGGGCACTGTGGGAGCACTCCCCTGAGCTATAGTCAGTGCTGGGCACTGTGGGAGCACTCCCCTGAGCTATAGTCAGTGCTGGGCACTGTAGGAGCACTCCCCTGAGCTATAGCCAGTGCTGGGCGCTGTGGGAGCACTCCTCTGAGCTATAGCCAGTGCTGGGTACTGTGGGAACACTCCTCTGAGCTATAGTCAGTGCTGGGCACTGTGGGAGCACTCCTCTGAGCTATAGTCAGTACTGGGCACTGTGGGAGCACTCTCCTGAGCTATAGTCAGTGCTGGGCACTGTAGGAACACTCCTCTGAGCTATAGCCAGTGCTGGGTACTGTGGGAACACTCCTCTGAGCTATAGTCAGTGCTGGGCACTGTGGGAGCACTCCTCTGAGCTATAGTCAGTACTGGGCACTGTGGGAGCACTCTCCTGAGCTATAGTCAGTGCTGGGCACTGTGGGAACACTCCGCTTTCATCATTTCACTTAGCCCTCAAGATTAAGGTGATCTCAAGAACCAATGTGGACTCAACATTTTCAGAATCTTCTCCAGGAAACTTGCCTGATGGTGGTCAATTCAGTGGTTCCCAACCTCGTTTGAAAACAGAGCACATTGCTAAGAAGGATACTTCTATTAATATTTTTAAGAGAAATACCAACTTAAGCAACTGCTCACTGAATTTTAAGTATTGTTTCCTCAGAT
Source organism: Microtus pennsylvanicus (assembly GCF_037038515.1). NCBI lineage: Eukaryota > Metazoa > Chordata > Mammalia > Rodentia > Cricetidae > Microtus > Microtus pennsylvanicus. The sequence continues at coordinate 61,551,830 of NC_134580.1, read as the reverse complement.
TTGGTTTAAAGTCAAAGTGACTCAGGAGCAATTTTGTCCATTTGGTAACTCGGAGACCCTTTGAAGCTTTAAATTACAGAATGTCTTTGAGAATTTGGTGCGAGGACAAAATGCACACCTCCCAAGGAAGTAGGCTGCTTCCCTTTCTGGTTCTGTGACTCATTGTGCCTCCCTTTTTGTTAGCTCTTCGGGATCACGAACGGGAAACAATGTCAACTCATGTTCCTCTCTCTTTTGCATTTGCTTTTTTTTTTTAAAAAAAAGATCTGGCTTCTCCTTGTTCTAATTTTTCTTTGTATTTAAGTTTTATTTGGAGTTTTAAATTATTATTTGAGTTATTCTTTATCTTCTTGTGAGTGGCATTATATTATTTGTGGAGTTGAATAAAACAAACAAATCAAGCCTGATGTGGAAAACATAGGTCATGTGGCCCCTGTGTTATCAGGGGATTATCTTTGGTACCAAAGAATCGTCTTTAAAAATCAATACTATAAATATAAAATTATAGCTTGTGAGCATTAAAAGAGAGGTAAGGGGGTCTTCAAACAGAGGAGGACACTCTTGTAGATAGAATATAAATGACTTTGCTGAATTTCTTTTGGGATTTATCTCTCTAGATTGCAAGCTAGATCCATGTCTATCAAAAGCAGTAATAAAATCACCCACAGACTGCAAGAAATAAAGGCATGCCCTATGCTAGACCCCACTCTTGGGAAATTTAATTTACTTAACCATGTTTGAAGGACTACCCCTTCCTTAGGAAGTAGAATTTGGGGTTATGTCTGTTGGTACTTATGGGAAGCTGAGGACTACAGGTTCAGGTATGAGTTAAGGCTGGCTACCGTGAAACCCAGGGAGAGGAGGAGGAGAAAGAAGAAAAGCCATAAATACTTGAAGGAGGTCAGTTTGTAAAGAAAAGCATCTCATTTTGGTTTGCAGTTCTGGACCTTGTTGAGACCAGGCTCTGTTCTTCTCTGATACTTCATTGTGTGTAAAGCAGTGGTTTGTAAATTTCCTCTTCTGTGCAGGGCTTCCACTTTACCTCTGTCCCCTGTAGCCCAAGGCTAATGATAATAGAGCCACAGCCCTGGTGGGGGAAGGACCTGTCCCTGCTGGCCTCTCTGAAGCTGTCCATCATCCCGGCAGGGATGTTCTGGGACATCTGAGTGCTCCATCTGGTCCCCAGGAATCCGCCCACGAAGGTCACCCTGAATCTCAACCTCTCTCAATGACCTTAGAGGCCCACCCCAATGGATAAGGAAAGGCTCGGGGCCCTCTGGTGCTCTTCCACGCTAGTGTAAGGCTTGAGGGAGTGTGCGCTGGCTTGGGCTCTGCCTAGACAGAAAATCTACTGGGTCTATTCTCTGGCCTGACCAGGTATGTCTGAGTAAGTGTTACGAGGCTTATCACTTCCTGGATGGTTATCAGGGAACAGGGGCCTTCTCCGTTGGGGTTCCTTCAGTATGTCTGTGTAAATGGATACTGCTCGTTCATTCCCAAATAAACACACAAAAACTATAATAACTACAACACTCTTTGGCCTATTAGCTCAGGCTTCTTATTAACTAACACTTACATTTTAAATAAACCCATTTCTATTATTCTGTGTATTACCACGAGACTGTGGCCTACTGGTAAGGTTCTGGGGTATCTTTCTCTTTTGGCAGCTACATGGCATCTCCCTGACTCCGCCTACTCTTTCTCTATATCTGTTTGGATTTCCTGCCTGGCTTGACTCTGATAAGTCATTGGCCAAAACAACTTTATTCATTATCCAATAAAAGCAACACATATACAGAAGGACAGCCCACATCATGTCTGAGGTTTCTATTTCCTTTCTTGAGGATCTGGTAATAAATCTGAGGACAGCAATCTGCCTGGGGACCTGTAGCATCCATGTCCTGCCTTCTTCTTCTTCCTGCCCCTCCCTTTTCCAAACTTAGTCCAAAGGTTGTTTATCTCACCAGGGCAAGAACTTGCTTTGCATGGGAAATTTAGATTTGTGGTGTCAACTTTGACATTTGGGTTCTTTTAAAGGCATAACTGAGCCTGCTGGGTATTTTCTGCCATACATGTATTCTCCTTTTCTACCCTGCTAACAGAGCATGGATCTTAACTATGTCAGCTGTGTGTCACGTGTTCCTGGGTATCCTGATGTTCTATGCCCACTTGACTACTGCCTGGCAAGCAAAGTGAAGTCAGAATTTCTGGAGTGGCCGCCTGTGACTGGAACTGTTGGAAAGGACACGCCTTCCCCATACGCCACCCCACCCCCACTCTTTTTTTATTTCCTATTGTTTCAGATGTGAATTTATTGTTATTCAATAAAATCTGACATTGTGGACAGACACAAATGTGTTCATCTATGTTTCTAGCTTGGGGTGCTCATGACAGACTACAAGGTTTAGGACCCTCATCTGATGGTGGGCTTCTTGCTGGAAGAACCCCTCCAACTCTTCTAGGATTGCGAGCTCTTACTTTTCATTAATTTCTTTGTGTGTGTGTGTTCATTGGAGGTATGCCTATGCACCACATGTATGACTGTAACTAGAAGAGGCCAGAAAAGTGTGTTAGATCCCCGGGAACTGAAGTCACAGATGATTGTAGCCACCGAATGGGTGCTGGGAACAAACCTGGGTCCCTCTAGAGGAGCAGTCAGTGCTCTACCAGCAGAGCAGTCTCTCCAGTCTCAAGAGCTTAAGCTTTCAAATGCTCACATATTATTAAATATCTTTCTGCCAAAGCAAGGAAAACCATCTTTTCTCTTTCTCTGGAATCTGATGAACTTGTCGACAGGGAACTGCACCACAACCTTTGAGAAGCAGAGCAGAGGGAAAGATGTCAGGACATGCTGAAGAAAGGAAGGCCATGCAGAGGCTTCCTGCGAGGGCAAGGCATGTCTGGGCAAAGACGCCCCACACACCTCAGCAGTTCACAACTATCAATACATTCTTGAGGAGTTGCTGCAGGTGGCAGAGCCCTGACCTCATCCCCCTCTGATCAGAGCAATGAGCTTCCCTAACCCCACCCCTAATGAAAGCAAATGTGTTCTTCTCACAGATGGAAAGCGACAAGCTTCAAGTACATGGTGACGGTTTTGTGTTCTTAGGATCCCTGCCCCCCTGACCCAGTACGAGCCATCCTTCCTAAGAGAATCACAGGAGTGAGCTCAGCTAGACACAGTGAACTCTCCTGAGCCATATGAAGACCAGAGACTCAGATCCTGGCATGCTGAGAAATCTATATACAGTCCAGAAAATGGTGATCTACCAACTCTCTCTCATATCAAAGAATCAACTTTAAAGCCACTGCTTTTGAATTTTGATTTAAGACTAAAGAAAGTCGTTCATCATTAAGACAGAGCAGAAGTCATTCCCCACTACAAGGTCACAGATTTGCAAAATCAAGGAAGGAAAGGGGGAAAAACAAACCATGAAATGTCACCATAGACAGCTCTGTTGGGGAAAATCTGTTCGGGTTGATTGCTCCGAGATCACTAATAGAGCCGACCTCATTTCGGAGAGCTGAGTCCACATCCAGCTTCAGGACAGACCAGAGTTTCCTGGCGGGCTCAAGGGGAAATAGAAGGACACAGGGAGCAGGAAGAGGAGCTGAGGGGTTTCCAGGAAGTGTAGAGGGTCAGGATCGTGTTTGGATCTCTTGGGTTTACTACCTAATATTTATCCCTGAGTTTTATTTTTTAATAAATGATAAAAGGAATTGCAAAACAGCTTCTGCTGTTAACTCAGCAATTCATCTTGTGAAATTGGATTCGCCTGTGTAAGGAACTAGTGTTAGTCCCTAATCAAATTAGCTTGCTGTGGGCCACTTATGTCTCCTAATTTTTTAGGTGCCATAAATGTGTAATTATTTGTTAATTATAAACAAAAGCCAGCATCAATATTCTGTGCTGGGTTGTAATAATTGCCACTGTCCCTTTGGTGTAAACATGATAACTATTCTGTAAGGTTCCCAATCTCGGGCCAGCTGGATCGCTCAGCGGGTTCAGGATTCTGCTGGTAAGGCTGATGGCCTGAGTTTAATCCCCAGAAGCCACACAGGAGAAAAGGAGAGCTGCTTCTTCCAAGGAGCCTTTGACCTCCACGTCTGCACGGGGGCATGCGCCATGTGCTGTGCCATGTGCCCCCACCAAACAATCTTAGTCTTGTAAAACCAAGAAATCCGTGTAAGCCTTCTACTTCTCAAAATTTGCGTTCTTATCTGGAGTGAAATTTCTCATCCATAAGGCTGTATACCAGGGATTAAAATGTTACACTTGGCAGTGTTCACATCTGGTTTCCTCTGGCTACACTTGCCATGCAAAAATACCACATATTTATTGAAAGGATTTTTATACACAAGCCCCCATGTGTTGGGAATAAGAAAAATAAAAGTGTGTTTGGGCACAGGATTGCTTGTCTCTACACTCCTGTCTTTCTCCAATCTTCCAACACAGTGGGACCTTTTCTCGAAACTTTCAAAGCAGTAGGGCCTTTTCAGGGTCTAAAGAAATGCATGGAGTGTGCTCACTAGTGCAATCCTGTCAGTAGAAAAGCTTACACAAGGAAAAGTTGAGAAGGGCACAAGTCTCTTTATGCGAGAAGTCTTGGTCAGCATCCCCGGAGACGCTGTCTGTAGGTAACACGCTGTCTGCATCTTCATCTCCAACAGGACCCAAGGCTTTGGACTGGAAGCTTTAATGCAATGTGGGTGTTAAGAACTGGCACAGCCCTTCCAATGAGGTTCAAGGTGCTCCTGGATAAGCAGGCAGCATGACCAACGCTTCTCCACACCAGGTAGCGTCTGTCTACTCCGTGATGAGCTGTGGAACACAGAACTCCCAGTGAAGGAAGCACGAATGACTCAGGAGAGTCCTTCAGATAAAACAATACAGGGTTTCATTAAATACCACCCCAAAACATACTCCCTGTTAGTGCTGTAAACCCAAGCTTATCGTCAAGTTTACCTCCTTTCTTGGTTAGCGTTTGTGGCTCTAATTCAGGTGTTCGGTGTTGCCCCTGGCATTGTTACCACAGGACTTTCATTTGCTTGAATCAACCGTAAGGAGTTTTCGAACTCCACATCGCAATGGCCTCATCACTAGTCAACCTAGCGGGAAGTCTATGAGAGTGTTTCCCTGGTAGTCAGCCAACCCCTGGTTTGCTGATGGTTGGGCTTAGGCGGAAGAGTTCTGTGAATGTCTATCAAGTCCGGTTCTTACCAAGCCCTCTGCCATCTGAGCTACGTTCCCAGCCCACGGCAAGTTTAGTGTTTGCATTTACTCACAGTGCCAAGTCACTGAAGTCTCTGCCCCTCCAACTTACATAAGTTTTAAATCCCAAGTTACTAAAAATGATTCTTAAGACTATGACAAGCTCTATTAAATTATGATTGTGTTCACTATACAGAATGCAGGGTTTCGGGAACCGCCAAGGCTGATTGCTTAAGGAATAGGCTGTCTGTAGCTTAGTAGCCGAGTGACTGCCTACCATACAGAGGCCTTGGTCTGGATTCTCTGCATAGCAAACAATAAAGCACCCAGAATATTGCTTTAGTGCATTGATCAAGTTCAAGGCTTTCTGGATGCCCCCATGAATTTATAGCCAGTGCCTCCAAAGGGCCTCAGTCTTTTGAGGATGAACTCTTTTCAGGAGGTTTCACCACAGATAGACATACACTGTTTCCAGCCATCCAGTCCTTTAAGGGCCAACTTATCTTCCTTGTGAACCATTTATTCTGAAGCTATGCTCTTTTCATTAAGACCAGTCTCTAAAGAGGTGGCGCACAGCTTCCCAAAGGTCATACGTACCCTCATGCCACACGCTGACTCTTTGGCACCTCCCGTGGTTATGCCCTCCTTCACCACGTAACCTCATGTAGATCTGATGAACTCTTGATGCCTTGTCTTATAGCGACCCGACCCTTCCATTGAGACCAGCTCACTTTTTGTTTACTGTCTAACCTAGTGAGGCACGTGAAATCTCCCGGCAAGCCCCAGTTCTAGCCCTGAAACCTGGTCAGTTTCTGTTGTTGAACTCAGTTTCAGGCACTCAAGACTTCCCTACATGAACCAAACCTATCTGCTGCAATTTCCAAATTCAGTCCAGACCAAGAAATGTGTCTGGAAGTGTTGTTAAAAAGCAGTCCTAGGGGACTGGAACAAAGGCTCAGGGGTTAAGAGCATCCTCTGCTCTTTCAGAAGACCCAGGTTCAATTCCTAGTACCCACATGGTGGCTCACCAACATCTATAATTCCAGTTCTGGGAGATCTGATGCCTTCTCCTGTCTCCTGCACTGGCACCCAGGTGTTACACATACATACATGCAGGTGAACACCTATACACACAACTTTAAACAAAAAAGAGTAAGCCTCGAACCAGCTACCCTGAAGAAGGCAGTGACGAGGTCGAGGAGCAGGGAGGAGGAGTGGAACGGAAGAGGAGAACAACTTTCTCCTTATCAATAGCATAACATGTACACATCTTCAGATTGTTCCAAGATCAGAGGATGCTGTGCCTGTGTAATGGCTCTGAATCTACAGAACAACGTACAAACAGGGAGAATCAGGACCGTTTAATAAGAGAGAGAAAGAGCTAATGAAATTCAGTGCTCTGCTCTGTCTTTACACGAAGGATCATGCCTAAATTATCTGGAGAATTTGGTCTTTGAAAGACCGGTGTTATTACTAATATAAAAAAATATTGTCATTAACATAAATTATACTGCTGTTGTGACCACGTGGCATGTCAGCAGAGGTCCAAAGTGCATAAAAGCTTCGTGGAGCTGACAGAATCTGAGGCAGAATCAAGGGAGGGATTTAAAAGCCCTTAATAAATGGGAAAGTGACAATAAATGCCAGTCATTATTATTAGCTGAACCAAGGAAGGTTTATTCAGATCGACATTTAAGTTCATGTTGAAAAAAATCACCAACCAGTTTCCAATTCAGTGCCAAATCAGTATTTATTGGTGCCATCTGCTGGAAGTTCCTGAAAAACTGATGAAGCCAGGATGACCCGAATGACAAGAAGAAGGATACACTGTACTGCATTCATTCTCTGAACACTGAAGTTCACGTGGGCCATGTTTCTGGGATGCGTTTACCAGATTCGATTCTGCCCTGTACACATCTGGGGCTTCGGGAACTACAGTGTTTGCTCGCTTGCTCATTCATTCATTCATTCATTCAAGGAGGATTTTGAGCCGTCTCTCAGCCCTGTGTCAAGAAGCAGGCATGCGAGGAGGTGTGTGAGGAGGTGTGACCAGCTAACCAGCCTGTTGGGGCTTGCGCGCCGGTAGATCTCCTAAATGTAGTTAGTACACACTGGAATAAACAAAAACTCCAGAGGGAAACTAAGGTAGGGACTTCTTTTTTTTTTTTTTTTTTTTTTTTGGTTTTTTTTTCGAGACAGGGTTTCTCTGCGGCTTTGGAGCCTGTCCTGGAATTAGCTCTTGTAGACCAGGCTGGCCTCGAACTCCCAGAGATCCGCCTGCCTCTGCCTCCCGAGTGCTGGGATTAAAGGCGTGCGCCACCACCGCCAGGCTAAGGTAGGGACTTCTTAAAAGAGGGCGGTGACCTTCTCCAAAAAGTACTGAAATCTACCACTTTTGCAGACAGGGGAAGAGAGAATTATTAAGAAAAGATCCATTTCAGGGAACACAGCCACCAGCAAGTAGAGGCAGGACTCGAGAAAAGCAAGGTCTCTTCAGTCCTGTGAAATGTCTCTGTGTCACACAGCCCTGACGAATTGCTGGGCCAGACTCAAATCAGGGTAGTCGTCTGTCTCTTCAACGGACCATAAATTTCAACATAAAATGTGAATTCCCTGAAAACAAATTTAACGATCCTAAAACCTAGACCTGCTGTCCCCGCTGATGAATCAGATCGGGCCAGTGAGATGAGCTGTCTCAGCGCTTAGAAGATCCACCCCAGTGGGTTTATTAATCCCGCAACAGCACAATCCTGCATGTTATGCGACTGAGATTTGTGGATCCAATCTATGGAATGTTGCCGTGGATTTACAGGTGTGTGAAAGTTACCAGTGGTTCTTAGACTTTAAGTGTGCTTCCAAATCGCCTGAAGGGCTTCTTAAAATATAGGTTGCTGTGTCCCATTCCATCTTTCTCATTCCAAAGGTGCAGGGAGGGGCTGAGAACATGGAGTCGAAGAAGTTCCCAACTGTGGCAGCTGAGGACGGTACCTGAGTGCTTCTGATTTAGATTGACAGCATAAACTTAAAGGCAATAAAGGCAACACAGTCACCAGACTTACAAGCCTCTTAAGATGATTTGTTCTGACCTTAAAGACACAGGGCTATTGAGATGGCCCAGTGGGCAAAGGCATGCCACCAAGTCGGACATCTTGAGTTCAATCCTGGTACCTGTAGAGTGTTTCAAATAGAGGATTCACCAGGAAGAATAGCTACAATGCTTCTGGAAGGGCTAGGAGGCACACACACACACACACACACACACAAAGAACCAGGACAGTGAGATATTCAGGATTAGTAACTGGGAATCTGCTGGCTCTCTAAGGCTAGAGAACAAAGCGATGCCTCAGGCCCATTGGGCATTCATCTCTGCTACTCTTTGTTCCTGCCACCCACTGCCCACCAGCAGCTGTGTCTCTGTCCCCCTTCAATCACCAAAGGACACTTAGTCTGTCGTTGTCTCCAGTTGCCAGAGAAAGAGCAGGGCTCCTCTTACCTCCTGACGTGCTCCGATGTCACCTGGAAGTTTATCTACAGGAAATGATCTCTGGGTCTAGAATTCTTTGCAGCAGAACTTTCTGCAGTGATGCAAATGTCTTTAAAACTGTGTGAGGTGGTTCAGTAGCCGCCAGTCACATGGGGGTGGTTCCGTGTTTGAAATGAACCTGGCGTGACGGAGGGACTGATCTTTTTCTAAGTTAGTGTAGCTGGAACAGTTAGGTGTGGGTATCAGGCTGGACTACACCATCCAGCACATCCAGCACATCCAGCACCTGTGCTATGCCCCAGATGTAGATGGCTGGATTTGACTAAGGCAAGTGACCGGTGGACAAGAGTACTCAGGAAGCTACCCTCATCTGTCACTCACTACCAGTGCAATCAGGGACATGATTCTCTATTTCTGGAAGCCATCAATTAAAATAGAATGATATAATTGTGCATGCTCTTGCTTTCTTGCAATCCCAGGTCTTGAGAGGCTGTCACGGCAGGGGTGAGGGGGACAAGCTGGAGACCAGATTACAGAGTGAATTCCAGTTCCTGTCACATGGTGGGTACCCAAGGTAAAACAAACAGAATGTCGAGCCCATCTCCTAGGCTTACAGAGCCATTGTCAGAACTAAACGGAAAGATGAAGCCACTCAACAATGCCTGGCTCAGGTGGATTCCCAGTAAATGCTCATTTCCATCATCACTGTTGGATCCGGGTGGGGGGGGTGCGCAAAGATGGGGACAGACCACCAAAGCCTAATAAACCAGAAGCAAACTTTATTCCAGAAACCAGAGAAACAGGAAAAAAAATAAAAAAATCTCCATGGGACACAAAAAGTTTATCAGCTAGCTGAGACCATAGTCAGAGATGGATTTTGTTAGGCTGTGGCAAAGGCTGGTTTCAGAACCCACTTTTTTTTTATAGTAGGGGCACCAAGAATTAGGTCTGAACAAAGGAATTTTTACACTCTCTAGGTAAAACTCAGATACAGATTGCCTTACTTTACAATCTCCATCAACAGAGTTTTTCAGTTAAACTAGAGTTTGTACTTAGTCTATTGCCTTCCTTGGTACTTCCAGGTGTTGTTTACTGAAGCCCTGTGCTCTTCCCTTTGATGCTGCCAGTTTCACATAGTAAGGGTAATGCATAACCCAGAGGTCATATATCTATTTCCTAACATTTGACTCAGCTCATATCCGTAGGCTAGCTCTCAGTTTGCAGAGAGATGCTTTGGCCTTGTAAATAGAGCTATGGGTTGTAAAGCAAAATAACCCGTTGTTAATAGTTAATCCTTTTTTTTTTGTTTGTTTTTGCTTTTGTGGTGGTTGTTGTTGTTTTTGAGACGAGGTTTCTCTGTAGCTTTGGTGCCTGTCCTGGAACTAGCTCTTGTAGATCAGGCTGGCCTCGAACTCACAGAGATCCGCCTGCCTCTGCCTCCTGAGTAATGGGATAAAGGCGTGTGCCACCACCACCTGACTTTTTGACAATCTATTCTCATTCTCCTAGGCTTACAACTTTATATTTATTTCTACATTTCTATTTCTGGAATCTACATTTTTATATTCTTAATCTTGGACCCTTCAGTCATTAAAATAATTATTTCCAGAACTTTGGTCTCAGGGGAGGAGGAGTGGTGTTGCAGAAAGCTGGTCAAATCTGTCTCCAAGTGTTCCTTTCACTTTTAAATCTGTGATGTATTGATATCTGTTTGTTTTTTCTTTTTATATTATTCTTTGTCTCTTTGGCTAGCACTCAACTTCAGTCTCTTTTATTCTTATAATATGTATTATAGCTTTACTATTCATTATCATAGTGTTACGGCCATAATGTTATAGAAAGTTTACCTCATTATCATACGCCGTGGAAGTTCAGGGTGATGTCATATGTTCGTTAAACCTGGTACAGTAACAGAAGTTCTCTTACTGCTTGTTCTTTGGCTCCCAACACTGTTTTGGGTTTTTTGATGACACTATTATGACATGCTAAGAGGTTTCAGTCATAACACATTGCATTATATGTTTACGTTTATGTCTTCCTTATCAAGCTGCTAGATAAGACATGCAGAAGTTTTGCAGATGTGTTTGTAGTGCGGCTCTAATTTAGTATAGAGACTTAACTTCTTATGAAACATAACATTTATGCCAAACCTAGCCTTCTCTCCCACAGTCTCCTCTGCACTCACAGACTGTGCTCTGGAGACTTATCTCTCACACAAACAATGTGGATGAGGCCTCTACATTGGCAGTTGCTTAAAGAAGAATCTCCCAGAGGAAATCTTAGAAATTTCACAAGAAAGATCCAGCCTTGTAACTGTGTTCAAGGCATGCCTGATCACAGTTCACGCTGTTAGTGAGACACACCTATGAATGAGAGGGTTCTCATACCAGGGAAAGAAAACTGTGTTTTCCTTGCTCAACTATATTATTAAATGTGTAACATTTTTGTAGATAACATGTGAGGGTAAATATAAAAGGAATGTTGGGCTCTGATTCACCCATGCTCAGCTCCACTGGCTGCTGTGAATATGTGTTGACATGACCAGAGGCACACGGTCCTTTACTGGAGCCAGACAACGTCATGTGTCTTCCCATGGAAACTTAGCTAACACTGATGGGAGCTCTTCTATTCAGCTAAAACCAAAACCAAAAATCCCAGGGCCAACAGCTTTATTCATTTTGTTTGTGAGGTGATCTTTAGTGCAATCATTTGCCAAAACTCCCTGCTCCCCCCCCTTTTTTTTCCTGACAGTGTTTCTTTGTATAATAGTCTTGGATGTCCTGGAACTCACTTTGGAGACCAGGCTGGCCTCAAACTCACAGAGATGTGCCTGCCTCTGCCTTCTAAGTGTTAGGACTGAAAGTATGTTCCATTGCCGGGTGGTGGCACACGCCTTTAATCCCAGCACTTGGGAGGCAGAAGCAGGCAGATCTCTGTGAGTTTGAGGCCAGGCTGGTCTACAAGAGCTAGTTCCCCACCACACCTGGCTAGGACTCCATTTTTTTTCAAAGACATCGCAGTGCATTTAGAAGGCAGAAGTGAATAATTGAATAATTTTCTCTGATCATTTTTCTTTTTCTTTTCAAACAATTTTTAAATTTTTAGATTTTAATTTACCTTATTTTACGTGCATGAGTGTTTTGTCTGCATATAAATCTATGCACCATGTTCTTTCCT